>NC_068923.1:80346719-80649688 GCF_023091745.1 Budorcas taxicolor | reverse complement strand
AAAACACTAGTTCTGAAAGATGTTAAATAGATTTTCAGGGCATGTGGGGAGAATTTCCATGGCCAAAGTTTGAAAGTGTTGGATCAAGCAGAGTTCAACAAGACTCTTGTATTACAGTTCTTCTCAGGGCCTTTATTATGATTACGTGTGAATTACAAGGCGGGGTGGTGAGGGGTGGGTAGTGGGCAGGCCCAGCAAGGCCAACACTCTCAGTGAGCACACACTTTGAAGCCCTGACTTGGACATGAATCCTTATTCTCCACTCCTGAGCTGTCTGTCTTTGGACAAGCCTCAGTTCCTTGGTCTGTAGTGGAGATTGTTGAGATGATTAGATTTGCCAGTGCTTATAAAACACTTAACACAGAATGCCTGGCACATAATAAACACTTAGCAGTTAGCTACAGTTAATCCTTTTGAACCCCAGGCTGACTAGCTCTGATAGCTTCGTGTTGTGGGGCATTATAGTTCAATAGCAAGAGCCCAGAATTTAGGTGGCAAATGTTTTGGGCTCCAGTTTGACCACCAACTAGACTAGATGATTTTTAAGTGACTTTATCACTGTGGTGTTCTGTGTCTTCACTTTTGAAAGAAATAGGTCATCTGGATGCCTATAATGTCCAGTCAAGCTCTAAGATTATATGTTCCCATGGGCTCTACCTAAGCCACAGTTGGCAAGTTCATCTTAAGGGCAAGTATATCATCCCTGTGGGACTATGTAGGAGAAAATTTTAATTATTATTTCATTTACAGTGTGTGTTCAACTAGTAATAAAATAGGTTATTAAGTCATCTCTGGAAAAATAAGCTAGAGTTACAGCCAGTGTCGTGCTTTGTAATCACCATGAAAATAAATAAGCATTTGAGTCTTTGAGGCCAAGTCAGGACTGAATGTGCCTTTATGCTAAAACTAAGAAACATCATCCAGGTGCTTGTTTTCTATGAGGTGATTCAGAGTGTCATAACAGGCCACACAAACATTTAACTTTTAAGTCTGAAGGCTAATTTTCTGAAGTTTGGGTTTGGGGTGGTGGTATCCATAAATAGGCTTTCTACTTTCTGACTTTGCTATCAGCCTAAGTTTCCACCATGTGTGCGTGCAAGCTAAATCACTGCAGTTGTGTCCAACTCTTTGCAACCCTATGCACTGTAGCCCACCTGGCTCCTCTGTCCATGGGATTCTCCAGGCAAGAATACTGGAGTGGGTTGCCATGCCCTCCTCCAGGGGATCTTCTCAAACCAGGGATCCAACCCACATCTCTTGCCCTCCTCCAGAGGATCTTCTCAAACCAGGGATCCAACCCACATCTCTTGCAGCTCCTGCATTGAGCCACTAGGGAAGCCCCAGTTTCCACCATAAGGTGAATTTAATACCTACTGCTTTGAGCTTTAATTATCTTGACCACTGTTTATTGGTTGCACTAGTTTAAGGCATTTAGAGGACATCCATCTAGTATATAAAGCAGTGTATCTTTAAGGAAGACCTCGGATTTCTAAATAACAGATTTCCACCCCGGCAGTTGGAAACATGAGATTTGCCGGATGTAGGCTTCACCTCATAGTTAAAAAAACCAACAAGTAGATTTATTCAGTTGCCATCTCACACATTTTCTTTGCTGAGACAATGGGAAGATTTGTGATATTTCTTATTTTGAGATTAGTGCACTTGGGGTCTTCTATGCACCAAATCAGCATTTTCTCTGTTCATTTTTATTACAGATGTCATATATGTTTGGGCTGAACTCTTTTGTCAGAATATTGGTTTTCATCATCTTCAACTACGCGAGCCCCTCAATTTTCTGTCCTTGGAGTTTATTTCCTCTTAGAGGTTTTGTATAAAGTAAATTGATGTCACCAGGTCTGAGTGGAGATTTTTTGTTGTCTTTGATTTGTGTGTGTGTGTGTGTGTCATGGAACCTGGGGTTTGGGTGGAGGAAGTGGCAGTAACTGACTGGAAATGCAGGTGAGGTCATGTAGTGGAAGAATGTCTTTCAAGGCCAAGGAGTTTTTATTTTAATCCAGTGGAAGATAGGGAACCAAGAAAGGGTTTTTTATATTGGCAGGGGAGCAATGTGGTCATGTTTAAGAATGGTCCCTTGGCAGATGATGGATTCAAAGACAAAGCCCTGAGGGGTGGCTGAGGAAGGAAGCCTTTGTAATGGTCCAGGCCCAGCATGGCACGGTTGCTGCAGTTTGAAGGGCAGGGAGGAAGCGATAGAGTTGGGAGATAAAGGCAGATTTTACCAGCCTTCAGGCATTACCTCCTCTGTGGAGGTAACTCGGGGCTCGGTTTCCATGGCTGAACCTCCGTTGTGTCCTGTGGTTGCTTTTCCTCTTCATTGTACCTCTGTGCTTTCCACATCTTCCCTCTGCTCTCCCACAGCATGTCTCGAGTCAGCTGAGGGGAGAAAGGTCTGAAAGACCAGCTTTGGTTTTCTTCCAGCTTGTACTCTGAGCCCTGTTAGCCAACAGTATTGACGCTGCCCCTCGGTCACGGCCAGTCCCCAGTGAAACAAATTCGATAGGAAATCCTGCCGTCGAGCTGGGCCTCTGCACGTTTCCTCCCCATTGGTTTCCTTCATGCAGGGTCTCTGTCTCATCGAACGCAAGAGTGTTCCGTGTGTCTTGGGGTTTTCTGCTTAGTGAGGCAAATCACTGTTGGCTGGTGTAGAAGCCGTAATCTTGAGTCACCCCTTTTCTTGGCTTTTGGAAAGATGCGTGTCTTGCCCCCAGGGGATGTGAGTGTAGAATTCATTTCCCTTTCTGGGCATGTTAACTGCAGCAATCCTTTCTGCACAGAGTGTGGAGTCTTCACCAAAGGAATTGTCATGTTTGCAAAGAATTTTTTGTTAAGAGGAAAAGACAGTGGAGGTTTTCTTTGAGCGTTATCTGCTACTGTGGGAAAAGAAGCCTGCTTATATGAGATCAGACTATGGAAGGTTGTGTGTGTGTGTATGTGTGTTTGTGTGTGTGCGCACGCGCATCTGCTAAGCTGCTTTAGTTGTATCTGATTCTTTGGAACCCTATGGACTGTACCCACCAGTCCATGTACCCATCTCTGTCCATGGGCTTCTCCAGGCAAGAATACTGGAGTGGGTTGCCATGCCCTCCTCCAGGGGATCTTCTCAACCCAGGGATCAAATGTGCAGCTCCTGCGACTCCTGCATTGGATTTTTTTACTGCTGAGCCACCAGTGAAGCTCTCTATGGAAGGATAGATATTAGCAATTCCTCTTAGGTGCTTGGTGCCCCTGATGTCAGAAGAGGAGATAACTTTTAGTGTGATGTCATAATTATTTGTACCACATCAGACAATGGAGGAACAAATCCTTTTAGCTGCCCTCGAGCACATTAAACATCCCATCAGCCCCAGGACTGCCCTGGAGCCTCGCAGAGCCTGAGGGGCTGAGGGGGTGCCAGCTTCTTTAGATGCGTCCTGAGCCCAAGTCTTGTAGCAATTCAGGTCCCACAGCCTCCTCCTAAGGAGCTGGTTGTCATAGAGAAGTGAGTTGCTTGTCAAGCCAGCCTGTGTGGTTGAGTTGTGAGGTGGCCACAGTCCTCTGGGAGACGTGTTTTGGCCCATCTGCCTGTGCGTGTGACAGACGTGCCCGTCTAGCAACTGGGTCACCTAAAGAATAGACTTGCAGTTTACAAGTAGGGATTAAATATTTCACGTGGCCCGTGCCACCTCCAACTTCTTTGACAGAGCCAAGAGGAAAAAATCATTCAGTGTTGAGAAAAGGCAAACAGGTTTCTGCTTTTAAGTTCAAGGTTGCGCAAATAGGTCCCTGTCCACGTGTACAGTTTGGGACTGATGGTCTCTGAGGCTTCGGATGGAAAGATATCAACTGTAGGAGTCCCCCAGGACTCGTGACATGTGTTAACTCTGAAGCCTGAGTCAAAGGCCAGTTTGTTTAAGGTAATCTCAGTCAGCAAATATTTATTGAATCCCCAGAGGGCCAGAGAGCTTAGGTCATTGAGGCCCTGCCTTCTCCAAGTGTGCTCTGCTGAGGGGCCACAGGACAATGCACACCAGACAATTAATAACACCGAGCCTTTGTCTTCAATTGTTCACAGGCTAAAAATCCAAAATAGTAGTTTCTAACAAGGGGACGTGGAAGGTCTGAAAAAACAGAGCCTGTTTTGTAGACTGGACTTGAGAGAAAGAATGAGAGGGCTCTGCCGGTGGAGTTCATAGGACAAAGTTTAATACACACAGGACAGCAAACGGCCCAAGCGCTGTTTGCTGAGCACTTGCTGCCCCCCAGATGGTGTGATTGTAGGGGGTTGGGTGAACTGAGGACGTATGAAGCACAGTCCTTGCCCTCGTAGGAGCTAAGAGACTGCCAGGGTCAGTGACGCCGATGGTGGGCCTGTGGAACCCATGGCTCCTGATACTGTAGGTTCACGAGCTTTGGGAAGCCCGGCCTGGACTGGTGAAAGCCTTGGAGACTGCTATCATGAAGCATGGCCTCACAGGGCAGAGTTAAGCTCTGACTGTTCTAGGAAAATTCAAGCACACTCTTGTCTCAGGGTGGTCGTTCAGTGCCTGCCGGCCAGGCTACTGGGAAACCAGGGCCTCATTAAGGTGTCAGTTCTCAGAACGTGCCGATGTGGCCGCTTGAGCAAAGCGGGCATCCATACCTCCACGGTAGTTGTCACTGAGGCCTGGAGGACACCGGCTTGGGTTTAGGACACCAGCTTGGGTTTAGGATACTTCGGTCTCTACAATCAGCTGTCAAAACCCGAGAGAAGAAAGTGGTGCCGTGATGGGGTGGCCCCGGCGTCCTCCGTGGAAGGTTCCAGTCCAGTGACAGCTGGAGCAGAAGAAGGCTTTATTTTATCAATAAAAGGAAATCTAATGAAAGCCACTGTAATGAGGGAAACATTTTTTTGTCATTCCTGTTAAAAACAAACATTCCATTTGATTTTTAAAAAATAGGACAATAATGAGTGCTGCCTTTTTCCAAACACGAGGGGTTTTTAGAGGCTTACAGGCTGCTGTATTTGTTTCTGGGCTGTCATGAGATACTGGTGGTAAAATATCAATTTACTGAAACCATTTAAGAAAAATTATACATCTACTCAGCCTCCACTTCATGCAAATGACTCTCTTGACAGGATTAGATTGAATTTTAATACTAAAACTCTTACTGAAGTGCTAAGAAGCTGTGGAACTGGTCAACTTAGCAAATGATCCCTTTCCCTATTCAGTGTGTGATTTGCTATTACCCAGTGCCAGGAATATAAAAAGAATGCGCTCCTGTGGGTTTATCTGCATTTCTCATTAAGGCTCCACTAAGCCTGTGGGCCCCAGATGCGGCTCGCGGTGGGCTTGCCCTGGTCCACAGCCTCGCAGGCCCTGCTCCTGGCGGGGTGTGGTGCTGGCCTCTGCACGGCCCCCAAGAGCTCCTGGCCATGCTGGTGCCTCTCTGAGTGTGGCCAGGCCTGTAAATGTCCAAGGGACCTTGACACATCCCTAGGAGATGGTTTTTCCCAAGCACCCTAATACATCCCCAAGGAAGTCTTAAATGAGTTGACTGTCTTGCAGCTTTTCCAGTCAAGGAGCCTCACGGTGACTTTGGGAAAGCAGATGGCTCCAGCTACCACTGGGGCCACTGGCACTCAGACAGCTTTAGTGGGAAGTGAGGAAATAAGCCCCGTGATAGGTGCTTCTGAGGCATCTTCTGAGGATCCACTGGGTTAGGTTTCCCTCAGGAGCATTGTCTGTGGTCAGCCCTTGACGTCATACGACTTGTCAGGGTGTGCCAAGGAAAGGTAGGGACAAAAATCGGTTTAAAGGAACAGGAAAGAGGGACAGGTAGTCACTGAGGTATAAGCCTGAACAGTGAGATGAATGAATAAACTCATTTCCTAATTTCTCACCATCCTGAACCCCCTCTCTCTCCTTTCTCAGCGGGCAGAGCTGACATCTGATAAAGACATGTACCTCGACAACAGCTCCATTGAAGAAGCTTCAGGAGTATATCCTATTGACGATGATGACTATGCTTCTGCATCAGGCTCGGGTAAGGCTAGCTACATCCACACTCATCTCTGATCTCTGTGTTTGTGTATGCATGTGCACTCACACACACACACTCTTACACACACATACACTCACACTCTATTGGAACGTGCTTCAGGGAAGCAAGCAGGAGGCATAACTGTTAAGGGCACGCTCAGTGCCTGGGTGTGAATTCTAGCTCCCAGCTACTTGAGCTGTGACATCTTGGAAACATATTTAATTTGGCTGAACCTCAGTTTCCTCATTTATAGAATGGAAGATGATAATAATCCCTCCCACATAGGGTTGTCATGCATCTTAAGGGGTTGATACATCTGTAACTCTTAGAGATTGCTGCTTGGCGTGTAGTCAGTGTTCTGTCAACATTATCAGAGTGATGTCATGAAAACCACCCTCAAATACTAGTTTCATAAAACTGCCAACCCTACCTTAAAGCTTATAGAGGAGACCGAGAAGAGTTATGCTTTCTTACTACTAGTGTATTGCTCAGAAGTAGGAGGCAATAGCCAAGTAAAATGATTGTACACTGATATCTTCAACTCCTGTGGTGTATCAGTTATCTATTACTTCAGTAATGCCTTGTAACAAACCATCCCAAAGTGTAGTGGCTAAAAACAACAGTCATTTTGCTTAGCTGCTTACTGTTCAGGGTGGCAATCTAGGTGGCCTGACTGGGCTCTTTCCCATGTCAGTGGTCAGCTGCAGGCTGAGTGTGCTCATCTTGCTGGGCTCTGTCATATCTGTGGGTAGCCAGGCAGACGTGGCTCTGGTCACTATGGGCTCTCTTTCTCCAGAAGGCCAGCCATTTGTCCACAGGGAGGAGACAGAGATCCCAAGATAGCAAGTAGGAGTGTGCAAAGGCTCTTGAAGTCAAGGCTTAGAATGGGCACAATTTCACTACCATGTTTGACAGGTCAAAGCCAGTCGTAGGCCCAACCCAGACTCTGCTTCCTAGTGAAGGGAGCCGTAGGGTTGTCACAGTGCAGAGGAAAACACTACAAGAAAGAGAAAAGATTTGATCATTTTGCAATCAATTTCCCATACCTGGGACATATTTCACCTGTGCCAGGATTGGCTCCCAGGAAACTGAGAAAGAGGAGGAGCTTGTGCATGTATTAATGATCAGATCAGGAAGGTGAGGTCAGCAGCATCCTAGGCAAGTCTTATCCAGGATCTTCCTTGATTTGAGTTTCATTTTACATTCAACATTTGGTAAAAGTCTGTGTAGTCAAAGCCATGGTTTTTCCAGTAGTCATGTACAGATGTGAGTGTTAGACCATAAAGAAGGCTGAGCATCAAAGAATTGCTACTTTCAAACCATGGTGCTGAAGACTCTTGGGAGTCCCTTGGATATCAAGGAGATCAAACAAGTCAATTGTAAAGAAAATCAACCCTGAATATTGATGCTGAAGCTGAAGTTCCAGTACTTTGGCCACCTGATGTGAAGAGCCGATTCATTGGAAAAGACCCTGATGCTGGGAAAGATTGAGGGCAGGAGGAGAAGGGGATGACAGAGGATGAGATGGTTGGGTTGGTTCATTGGACCAACTCAATAGACATGAGTTTGAGCAAACTCTGGGAGATAGTGAAGGACAGGGAAGCCTGGTGTGCTGCTGTGCATGGGATTGCAAAGAGTCAGACATGAGTTAGCAACTGAATAAATGCCGAATGTAGATGTCTCACAATCAGATCAGCGTGGGCTTCAGAATAACCCAGAACAAATTAAAATTGTGTCTTTGGGAGAGATCTAGCTATATAAGAATGAGTATCTTAGGTTGGAAAATGCAAGTCTGAGAAAGACAAGAAGAAGGGTTGTGGCCGACCTAGTTAACAGTGAGCTTACAATGCAGTCCTCTTGTAAAAATAGCCCTAGTTATTCTGGGGAGAGTGATATATATCACACACGCAGGATGAGTGTGAAAAGTTGTTCTCTGTAGCCCACAACTCTATTAATATTGTTCGCTCATGGCACCTCTTTTTTTTTGTTAACACCTCAAAAGTGCTTTGTAACTGTCTTCTTCAAAATGTCTCAGGAAATATACCTATACATACATTTTGGTCCTCATTTCACAGATCTTAGAATCTGAGAGTTGTTAGAGACTTGTAGAGGTTGTCCAAGTTATTTTTCTGATTTCTGCTAAGATTGTCCTTAAATTTAATATAAAGAATGCAGATTCAGTCCTGCTCCTCTGGAAGCCCCCCATGTCCCCCATCCAGATGAAAGGAGATTGAAATGGTAGTTTGAAATCCTGAACCACTCATCAGACAGATCGAGCTCAGACTTAAATGTGGGCCCACATTGCCTCTGCCTCGGCTGCAACCTTGGGCAGATCATTGCTGCAAAGAAGTGTATCGTTCTGGATTTTGGAAACCTCCTTGCACTATACTGGGGATGTTGATTTTCAGCTTAAAGGTAGCAGAAGATATAACTAAAATTTGTAAAGCCCTTATTACATATTTACTGCATGTCAGACACTGTTCCTAGTCTTATAACATCTCTATAAAGACAGATTCTGTTACCTCTGTTTTTCACATGGAAAAATCTAAGGCCTGAGGAGATTGAATAGCTTGCCTCAGATCACACTGTTTAAGGGAAATGGAGCTGGGATAGGGGCTAGGGAGCCGGGCTTGGGAGTGTGTTCTCTTCACTCCTTTGCTCTACTGCCTCCCTGTGTCCTGAAACCCCACTCTAGAATGGGGAGACCCTGCCTCGGTGATGCACAGTCCTTGGTGGAAACTGGGGTCTCCTGGGTTTTGGCCAGTGTTCCCTCTGTTCTCAGTGCTGTCATGCTGTTCAGTAGAGGAGCACAGGGCCTGCAGGAATGTCCCAAGACCCAGAGGGTACCTCCCAGGGGAGAAGATATATCATCCTCTTACTATACATGTGGACTCAGGGGTGGGCATTGACAGACATGAAAACTTCAACCATCCACTTAAACGTTTCATGGACATTCACTGTGTGCCAGATGCTTGACCATATTCTTTGGACACACAGAGATGAAAAACTAGGTCTCTGTACTCAAGGAACCAACAGTCAGATGAGAAAAATGTAGAAATGAGAAAAAATATAATTGTTACACCATGTCATGGATGATATAGCATAAGAAGGTGCTATACAACAAAAGTGTAAGAGCTAAAAGCAGAGTTCTGGATAAAGGTGGCGGATTGAAGGTATATACCTTCCAATACCCAGCTAAACTGCCCGTAAACGAATTGGGCCTAAACTTGTGAAGACAAATGGAACTGTATAGGAGCCAAAGGCCACAGTGTTCTGAAAGCTGGGAGGCAGATGGGCTTGTAGTAACAGACTTGGCAGGCGTGAGAAAGCTGAGTTAGCCAGCTGTGGGGTGCAGACGGGGGCAGGGATGGGAGAGCAAAGAAGCAAACTAATTTACACGGCAGAGTCCCCACAGGGCCCTAGAATTCACACCACTAGATGGAGGGTGAAGATGATACCGAACTCAGGATGACTGACTGAAAGTTTATGAACTAAGTAGATTTCCCACCTGAAACTATCACAACATTGTTAATCAACTATACTTCAGTACACAATAAAGAGTTAAAAAAAAGAAAGTAAGTGGATTCCCTAATTCCTTCCCATCAGAATGCAGCAAAGAGATTGATGCTCCCGATCTGAGAAGAAAACTGGAGGTTTGTTATCTGGAGAGGAAAAACAGAGGGGTCTTTGGACTGGAAATGTATCAGGCACATTTGGGGATGGGGGCCCCACATTGAAAACAGGGAGAGCAAGTTCTTAGATTAATGCTTAGGTTAATGCAGAGATTTTCCCAGTTGTCTCCTCCCAGTCAGTTCCCAGAACTTGGCCTTCACCCTCTCTAGGGACTTGAACCAACTCAAAGGAAATAAGTCTAAAATACTGACATTGGCATTTAACAGACTTCTGTGTGCTCAGAGTTTCTAGTCAGCTGCTCAACCTTTCCCTCTTAAATATGAGAAGACAACCAAGGCTCCCTGGACATTTATAGGAGAGCTGTAAATGTCTGAAAGATCAAGACCTTCCTATACCTCCAAATTGGAAGAGAACAGAAACTCACAGTGAGAACTTAGGGAAAAACTTATTAAATTTGGAGAGATAAGGTGCTTTAATGTTGAAACAAGAAGAGGATACTATAAAAAAAGAACATTGTGAGAGTGCAAGAGTCCTTGGAAAGTGAAACTGTCATGTCAGAAATGAGCAACTCATTAGGAAATGAGATGATATGCAGATTATTTATTCAACTCATTCAACTAGTGTTTAATAATGACCTATAACATGGGGAAATAGACATCATTCTAGGTGCTAGGGACACTTTAGTAAATAAAATCTAACGATGCTTTCTCTGATGAAATAATCTTATTTATTCCTTCCTATATTCTCTATTTCCCAATTTCATCTGTGAAAAAAAATGCATTATATTTTTAAAAGATTTATTTCTTCAGGAAGTAGAAGAAAATGTTATTTTTTTTTTTAAAGAAGAGACTCAGTGAACAGTGGAAGCAGATTAAAATAGTTCCATGATGGAGAAAGAGGGGATGACACTGATTTTAGGAATGAGAGTTTAAGCAGGAGAGTTTCCAAGGTGGAAACAGGCTTTGGGCTCAAGGCTAAGCTGTTTCAGGCACAGAGGACAGTGAGAGCTGAAAGTCAGGGGTGAAGGGGATGTGATCAATGGGGTTCCCAGATTTCTGGTTTGGGCAAGAGGGTCAATCTTTTTAATAAAGATGATAAATGCAGTGGAAGAGCCACCTGAGGTGGGTCACTCATCTAATTTAAGAAGTGCTAACTTGAGAGAATTTTCTACTTTATAAAATCTCTTCTTTCACAACAAATTCTCCAAACTCCTAATTTGGCGATTCGTATTTGTAACTATTGTAAGCCAAGAGTCTCGAAAACCCTTAATTGAAAATTTTTCCTTTCTCATTGAATTTTTTTCCTAAGAAGCAAATCAGTCATATTATGTATAAAATTTTGATGGAAAATCAGGGAAGCTGATATGAGAGAGCAATGTATTTGGACCCATCATTATTAATGACTTACATTTACGTAACATTTTATGTACACAGAATGCTTTCAAATATATATATATAATGTTTGCACCTCTGAGAATTAGTTGTTAGCTCCATTTTACTGATGAAGAAACTAACTCAAGCATTATTTGTCCAAGGTCACAGAGATAATAAATGCCAGAACAAGTACTAAGTTTGTTTAATGCCAAATCCCATATTTATTTCAATATACTCTTCACCATTTTTTTTCTGAATAATGAGTGTACATGCTGGAGGGAAATCAATATATTAAAATATTTTAAATGAGTCATATTCATAGCTTTGCACTTTTCCTAGTATCTTACCTCATATTTTTTGAACTGCTTGTTATTTTAACATGATTCCATGCAGAATCTGGGGCTATTCATCATTTCTTCCTGTCTGAGGAAGCAGGTTAGTTTGAGTTACAGACTTTGAATTTTTTAAGTTGTTACAAGTTTGACAAATGATCAACTTAAAAAGAATGTTGTATTTGAATGTGAACAATTCTCAAATGTTATTTTTGTAAAAAGGCAAAATGAACAAACAAAAAGACATAGTGCCAGTTGGAAGTCAGTGATTAGTCCTTACCGCACAGATACTGGGCCAGCCCCTGGAGGTGTTGGGATTTTGTTAGACACTCTTGTGGGGAGCCAATCAAATGCAATCCCTCAGCCATGGGAAGCTTGTGATAAGTGCAGTCTTAGGGTAAGACAGGTGGTGCTAAATAAGCAGGTGATGAAGACTCTAATGTGGAAGGAAGCCCTTCTCCAAGGAATGACATTTGTGCTAACGTCTAGAGGTGAGGTTTAGAAATTAACTAGGCAGAGACTTCTGGCCGAAGATCAGGGGACCACAGCTGGAGTCTAGGGGATAACAGGATAAATGATGCTGAAGGAAACTGAAAGAAAGGTAGGCCAGGACCAGACTACACAAGAAGAGGTGGCGGCATTTCATATTCACCTTGAGAGCAGTGGCGTGCCACTGGTACAGTTTTAAACAGGAGAGTGATGGGGTTGCAGCCCGTCTGTGCACAGAGGACTGGAAGGAAATGAGGAAGAAGGGAGGTATGGTGATTATGGAAAGACTGGATGGCGATGGAAGCCCGGGAACCCTAGAAAGGTGTCAAGAGAGGAGACGTAAAAAGAAGGTAAAATCCATAGAACTGGGTATAGGTTCAGTGTGGTGGTGAGGAAGAGGGGAGGGAGCCAGAGCTGTGATTTACAGGAACGAAAGGTTCCACTCACTGCCAGATAACATGAGGAGAAAAGACTGCCTTTGTAGAGGGACAGGCAGGGAAATCATGAGTTCTAGTTTTTAAAAATTTTATTGACGTGTAGTTGATTTATAATATCGTATTCATTTCTGCTGTATGACAGTGATTCAGTTGTGTATATTTTTTCAATATTCTTTTCCATTATGGTTTATCACAGGATATTGAATATAGCTCCCTGTGTTATGCAATATGACTTTGTTGTTTATACATTCTATGTATGATAATTTGCATCTGTTAATCCCAAACCTCCAATCCTTCCCTCCTTACCTCCTCTCCCCTGGCAACCACAGGTCTGTTTCATGAGTTCTATTTGAACATGACCGAGATGTATTTACTACCTTTGAGTCATTCAAGTGAAAATGCCAAGTAGGCTGGTGGATATGTAGGTCTAAATTTTGGAGGAGTGGTAGAAGGGAACCACTTGGGTTAGTTTGGGTTTCATTTGTATTTAGATGTAACAGAAGCCATGGGTGAGAGAGAAAGTGTACAGTAAGGTGCAGCCTAGGGCTCAGCCTTAAGGAACTTTTCATATTTTGTGTCCAGGTAGAAGACAATGAATCTGCAAAGGAGACTTAGAAATAGCCAGAGAGGTGAGAGGAAAGCCAAGAAGTCAGAGTCATAGAAACCCAAAGGTAGTGCATCAGAAAGGAGGTGAGAGTTGACAAGCGTCCAGTAATACTAGGAGGTTCAATTAGATGAGGACCACTCTGGAAAATGCCACTGGATACGGTGCGTGAAGGGGAATGGTGACCTTAAGAAAACAGTGCCAGCAGTGTGATGACCAGGAACAGTCGACTAGAGGGAGTAGAGCAGAGAGTGGAATAGGTGGTGTGGGAAGGAGCTGGTGAGTCTGCACAACCCCACTGAGAAAGTCTGGCTATAAATGGGGCAGGAAGTGCAGCAGCTCACCCACATACAGGGTCGGTGTTCCCTTTTTGTTGTTGTTGTAATGGAAAATGGAAAATATAGCATGTTTCAGCATCAAAGGGAAGCAATCTCTTGAGGAGGGGAGACTGAACACACAAGCAAAAGAAGGGCTACTTGACGGTCTTCCCTGGTGGTCCAGCAGTGAAGAATCCACCTTGCAACGCAGGGGACATCAGTTCGATCCCTGATTGGGGAACTAAGACCCCACGTGCCATGGAGCTGCTAAACCCAGGCACTGCAACCAGAGAGCCCGGGTGCACCAACTGCTGAGCCCACAGGCCACTCCTGGAGAGTCTGTGTGCCACAATGAAACATCCCTCATGCCACAACTAAGACCTGATGCAGCCAAATAAATAAATTGTTTTTAAAAGGGCTACTCGAGAACATTCGGGATAATAATAATATAGAAAAAAACTCCAGACTCCCCACAGATCCACTTTGAAGTCACTTCTTCAAACTCTGAAGACTGCAGGAAGGTTTATGCTAAGTTCCTGAGGAGCAGGTATTGTGAAAAAACATGGCTCTGTCATCATCAACTTTAGACCATGTAGCCTGAAACTGTAGAATTCTGTGTCGTGACTCATGTGCTTAGCTCATCTTTGCTTATTCTTCCAGGAGCTGATGAGGATGGAGAGAGTCCAGAGCTGACCACGTCTCGGCCCATTCCAAAGATACCGTTCACTAGTACTGCTCCGAGAGTGGAAACCACAACGCTGAGCAAGATACAGGACAAGATCCCTGCTCAGACAAAGGTGTGTTTTATTTCACATTGCGTCATCAGGTTATGGTCAATGTGCCTTTTAAAAAAATTGTACAGAATGTTCCTTTTAAGAGGCACCTTTTAAAACTGTGTAAGGACAACTGGTCTTTTCATTATATTGTAAATGGCTCCTCCTTACTCTTCATGATCGTTTTGACATTTGCCACTTACTGCTTTTTTTGTTGTTGTTAAATAGGCTGTGTTTTTCAAAGCAGTTTTAGGTTCATAGCAGAATTGAGTGGGAAGCACAGAGAGTTCCTGTATACCACCTGCCCTCACACACGTTCAATTGCCCCCCCCCCCCCCCCATCAACATCCTGTGACAGAGAGGTACACTTGTTACAACTGATGAATCCACATTCAGTTCAGTTCAGTGACTCAGTTGTGTCCAACTCTTTGTGACCCCATGGATTACAGCACGCCAGGCTTCCCTGTCCATCACCAACTCCTGGAGTTTACTCAAACTCATGTCCATCACGTCAGTGATGCCATCCAACCATCTCATCCTCTGTCGTCCCCTTCTCTTCCCACCTTTGATCTTTCCCAGCATCAGGGTCTTTTCCAATGAGTTGGTTCTTTGCATCAGATGGCCAAGGTATTGGAATTTCAGCTTCAGCATCAGTCCTTCCAATGAACATTCAGGACTGATTTCCATTAGGATGGACTGGTTGGATCTCCTTGCAGTCCAAGGGACTCTCAAGAGTCTGCTCCAACACCACAGCTCAAAAGCATCAATTCTTCAGCGCTCAGCTTTCTTTACAGTCTAACCCTCACATCCATACATGACTACTGGAAAAACCATAGCTTTGACTAGACGGACCTTTGTTGGTAAAATAATGTCTCTGCTTTTTCATATGCTGTCTAGGTTTGTCATAGCTTTTCTTCCAAGGAGGAAGAATCTACATTGGCTGGTCATAATCTCCTAGAGTCCAGAGTTTAATTTAGGGTTTGCTCACTGTGATGTATTACCTTGTATGGGTTCTGACACATTTCTAATGGGCATTTTTCCACCATTAGTGTAGCCTACAGAATAACTGCACTGTCCTAAAAGTCCTCTCTCCCATACATGTTTGTTCCTCCTGCCCTCCCAGCCCCTGGAAACCACTGATTTCTTTTTACTATCTCCGTAGTTTGTGCCTTTCCAAAATGTTGCATAGTTAGAATCATGTAGTATGTAGTCTTTTCCGATTGGCTTCTTTCACTTAGTAATATGCATTTACAGTTCCGCCATGTCTTTTCATAGCCTAATGGCTAATTCTACCCATTATTTTTATCACCCGGGCCTAGCTTATAAACAAATCTTTTTTACAGGGTGCTTTTTCTTAAGGAACTCACAGCCCAGTTAGGAAGCACAACCTTTTCAGTTTATGTGACGTACATTAGGAAAATTTGTTTTTATTCCATAAAGAATTGGTTGTGAGTTAAAACCATTGTAAACTTTACATCTGCTGAAATAGCTTATGGACTAAGAAGACTCCAGGTACTTAATCTCAGTAAGTATTTTCCCAAAGTCTTTTCAGGCCCACCACCAGTGGCATGTAAACTTCAGCTCTTCCAGTGATAATGATGAATGTGGGTACATATCTATATTCATTTTGAGAGCTGTCTTATTAAGAAATAAGATCTTTGGTCTTAAAACAGAGCAAAGGTTTCTAATGGAAACTAGGGGACTGGTGATTTTGGCTTTATTAGCATGGTATTGCAGTTAGCTGACCAGCTACTACTAGGTAAGCTTCTTACGTTGGAAAATGCATGCTACAGTCTGAAGAAGGCTGAAGTTTCAAATCCTGCTGTTGTTGTTCAGTTGCTCAGTCATGTCTGACTCTTTGCTTCCCCATGCACTGCAGCACGCCAGGCCTCCCTGTCCCTTCACCATCTCCCAGATCTTGCTCAAACTCATGTCCATTGAATCAGTAATGCTATCCAACCACCTAATCTTCTGTCGTCCCCTTCTTTTCCTGCCTTCAATCTTTCCCACATCAGGGTCTTTTCTAATGAGTCTGCTCTTTGTATCAGGTGGCTAAACTATTGGAGTTTCAGCCTCAGCATCAGTCCTTCAAATGAATATCCAGGGTTTATTTCCTTTAGGGTTGACTGGCTTGATCTCCTTGAAGTCTAAGGGACTCTCAAGAATCTTCTCCAATACCACAGTTTGAAAGTATCAGTTCTTCGGCCCTCACCCTTCATGGTCCAACTCTCACATCCATACGTGACTACTGAAAAAACCATGGCTTTGACTAAACGGACCTTTGTTGGCAAAGTAATGTCTCAAGTCCTAGATCTGGTCAAGTGTCTTAGCTTCTCTGACCCATTTCTTTTGGGTCCTTGGGAAGATTAAATGTGAGGGCATGCAGCATGGCACCTGAGACTCAGTAAGCACTCTGTAAGCCTTCATGGAAGTCGGTTAGAGCAGTAGAGACTGGGGCAGTTCCCCAAGGGAAAGTGTGGAGTAGTTGCGGCAGGAGACTGCAGACAGTGGAGGATAGCATGCTGCTTAGGAGAGCCTGGAATCACAAGTGTCCCTGCTTGGTGCTCACCCGTCTGTTGGTTACAAATGAGATGCTGCCAAGGTTTAACAGCAGACAGGACGTGGAAGACTGTGTCATGAAGGTAGGGACAGGCTGTCTCCGGAGTGAGAAGTGCCCCCTCTGCAGGTAGGACTGCACATGGGCTTCCAGCCCAATGACGCTCCTCCCTTTCCCACATTGCACTTGTTCTTCCCCTTCCCACAGTGCACTTCTTCCCCTTCCCACAGTGCACTTCTTCCCCTTCCCACAGTGCACTTGTTCTTCCCTTCCCCCGCTAACCTCCTGCCCACGCCACTCCCCACACAAGCACATAGGCTGGGGAGGAACAGGGCTGGCTAGGTTTCTTCAGATGTGGAGCAGCCAGGACAGTCCTCTCCAGCCTGGAGTGCCCTCTGTTGGGTGGAGAAGGGCCTGTTTCCGTTAGCGGTAGACGAACTCCACAGGCCAGGCACTAGAAGGAGGAGCTGTGAGCCGTGAGGCAGACCCATCTGGCTCCCTGCATGGTAGCTGCTCCAGAAATGGATTCTGTAGAATGAATGAAAAGAAAAAGGGAGAAGAGAAGTGAAAAGCAACAGGTGCAGCTGAGGGTAGGTCATCCGGGGTGGCCGCTGAAAGATGCGTCTGACTCCACTGCACGTATATGTGACCAGTTGTCGTGACTGAATCCCCTGAGGTCAGGAACCATTAGGACTCACTAGCTTGAGACACGGAGAAGGCAATGGCACCCCACTCCAGTACTCTTGCCTGGAAAATCCCATGGACGGAGGAGCCTGGTAGGCTGCAGTCCATGGGATCGGGAAGAGTCGGACATGACTGACCGACTTCACTTTCACTTTTCACTTTCATATATTGGAGAAGGAAATGGCAACCCACTCCAGTGTTCTTGCCTGGAGAATCCCAGGGACAGCGGAGCCTGGTGGGCTGCTGTCTATGGGGTAGCATAGAGTCGGACACGACTGAAGTGACTTAGCAGCAGCAGCAGCTTGAGACAAGAAACTCAGTTTTGGCTTCTTGTGGTAGAGTTTTTATCTTCAGGAAAACCTTATTTGACATAGAGCTGTGTGGTCAGTTGACAACAATAGGTTGAAAATTGATGTAAGTTTTAAAAAATTGACTTTAAGGGAGTAATTGTGTTAGATTGAAATAAAAAAGATAGCTGTTTGGCAAATGAGCTCAGAAATGAAGGACCCCAAAACATTTTAATGTGTTCTTGGTATCGTTTGTTTTTGATGTAGTAATAATAAAAGTTCATCCATTTGTGGGAGATTTATTGAGTGCTACTCATTGTGTCGAACACTTTTTGCAGTACTTATCATGATAATGATAATATTAGTGATTAAATTTTCTATTTTGTAATTACATGGCACAGTTAAATTAAACATTGCCTTTCGGATACCATTAATACAGACTTTGCTTTTGATTGGGGGCGTCACAGTGGCATTGATGTCACTGTTATAGATATTCTGTCCAGTTTGTTGTAAATTTATGTGACTAAAATAAAAAGAATACAGGTATCTGTTCAAGCAGAGCATTGCTCGTAACCTTTTACTCCGTTACATTTTCATGGTATCCAAAGAACCAGACATAGTTATGACAGATCTTTAATTGACCTCATCTAATCATCTATGCTGCCTTTTCATAATTTCACTTTGCACATGTATATGAGAGTCCAAGAATTTCAGATTAGTTCTGTACTATAGAAAGTATTCTTATTAGTCAAACTCTTCCTTTCATACAGTGAAACTTGTAAATTTAAAGAGTAACTGTTCCATCCAGAGCACTTAGAAGCTTGTGCACTCATTCCTGTGAGTAGTGTGGTAGCCCCAGTTCTGTGGAGACCTCCTGTCCCCCAACCTGCAGACCCCCTGAAATGCAGGCTCATTCCTGGCTGTTGGATCAGAAGCTGAGTAAAATGGAAATGTTAACTCTCTCAAAGGATTTTAGGGACTGAAAAGACCTGAGGGGAACTCATGTGATCTGTCATATAAATGAGACAAAGATAACATGGATGAATTAAATTCCATCTCTAATGTCACAGTAGCTACTTACCTTCACCTCATTCACCACCAGAACTCACTTCTTCTTTCCCTCATCACAAGCCTGGGTATCAACCTCCTTGAGTTTTCTCTTCCCTTTCCTAACGCTCCCTTAACTGCTAATGAGCAGTGAAAAGTCTCCTAGATGAGAATCCAGATAATTCATTTTCTCATCTATTGAGTTGTCTGTCCTTCTACCAGGCATCCAATTAACGATGGGCTTTCCATGAGAAGAATGGAGGAATTGAGGCAGAATACTGTCAATGAGCTTTTCTCTTTGCTTTCCCTCGGTACAGGAAAGCCAGGGGAGACCTTATTTTCTTCTCTCACAATAATGTCGCTGCTGCTGCTAAGTTGCTTCAGTCGTGTCCGACTCTGTGCGATCCCATGGACAGCAGCCCACCAGGCTTCCCTGTCCCTGGGATTCTCCAGGCAAGAATACTGGAGTGGGTTGCCATTGCCTTCTCCAATGCATGAAAGTGAAATGTGAAAGTGAAAGTGAAGTCGTGTCCGACTCTTCATGACCCCATGGACCGCAGCCTACCCGGCTCCTCCATCCATGGGATTTTCCAGGCAAGAGTACTGGAGCAGGGTGCCATTGCATTCTCCACACAATAATGTAGAGAATAGTGAAATTTGGAGTGCATGTTGTATGGCAGTGAAATGATCATTTTCCTGTAGCCTCTGCTTTTTGTAAGTCATGGCAGGTTGAGGGTTAAGTCAGTACAGGGTTTTCGTGTGGCTTAGGAAAATGAGACAGGCATTCTTTATCGTGCTTTATTATACGTCATCTTCAGTGGAAACCAGTCTAGTGCTCTGTCCACTGAGGCAAGGCCCACTGACCTGGAGCTCAGATGGATACACCTAGTGATCCTTCTTGGAAACACTGATGACCTTAAGGCACCCCAGAAAGGTGAGGTCCCTATGCTTTTTAACCCTCTAGGCTAAGTAGCTAGTGGCCGTATTGGATGAATGCTGGCCTTCAAAAAGCCATCAGGCATTTAACTGGGCCGCAGCTTAGAATCCTAATGAAGATGGTTGGCTGCTCTTAGGAAGAGTAGTAAAGCTAAAAAATATTTTTGTCTACAGTACGAGACCAGTGGAATTTGACAGTGTTTTTCGTCAGTAGTGTTGGCCAACAAGAACTTGAGCCTGATAGAGAAGAAACAACTCATTTGAACTGTGCTTATCTAATTCAGTGGTTCTCAAACTGTAGAATTATCTGGAGAACTTTAAATAAGTACCAACAATAAGCAGTGCCAGTTTTACTCAGTCCAGAACAATGAAACAGTCTCTAGTGGTGGTCTTTTATATATATATGTTTTTTTTTCTTTAATTTTTCAGGTGATTTCAGATTTCATTGTAATCTTAGGTCATTTGTACACAATGGCCAACATTGGTGCTGAAGGTTAGAAAGCCAACAGATGATTTATGTGATGGTATAAAGGGCTATAAAGTGTTCAGGGGTTTTTGAGAGCTGGAAGATCAGGGCTTTGTGAAGGACAAATGGACAATGAAAGAAATGAAAATTTTGTATTGGAGTTAGAAGTATATGAACCAAGGCACAGATGTTAGGAATCAGTTTTGGTAAGTAAGTGGTAATAGAGATGGCTTTTCAGGGCTTCCTACTGGAGATTAAGCAGTGGCCTTGGGAGATGGATTGGAAGCCACCCAACGCATGCTGTTGGGTATGATGTGGTAAAGACCTAGATAAGGCCTCAGGAATGAGAATCCATGGAAGACACTGAATTTGAAGGAATGGTGAAAGGCAAATTGAAAGGACTATATCTATATATATCTATATCTATCTATCTATCTATCTATATATACACATATACACACACATATATATATGATATATGAGGTATCACTTAGTCATGTCTACCTCTTTGCGACCCTGTGGACTGTAGCCAGGCAGGCTCCTGTGTCCATGGAATTCTTCAGGCAGGAATACTGGAGTACGTTGCCTTGCCCTCTTTCAGGAGATCTTCCCAACCCAGGGATTGAATCCAGGTCTCCCACATGGCAGGCAGATTTTTTACCATCTGAGCCACCACCAGGCAAGCCCATTGAAAGGACTGTGACATACCAAAAGATATAACTTGAAATGTGCCAAAATAACTTTTGGGGCCCAAGAGAATAGTAGTTCCTATTGATGAAAATGGGGAGGGGGTCAATCTGTTATGATGGTACAGCCAAGGATGAGGGTCCTGTAGGGTGCTGGTGGGTAGGAATAATGCTGCCTGGAGGTGAGATGGTGAGAACTGGAGAATACTCAAGAAACTGAGAATGCCCTTCACTGGACAGATAGAAAAAGTGAGGCCCAGAAAAATAGTGGATCAGGGCCACACAGGAGCTCTTTACAGAACCCAGGCCCCCCTGAAGTCTAGATTCTAATCCAGGGTGTGGTGAAGGTGTAAGAGTGAATAAATAGTGAGGATCATTACAGATGAAGCCTGTTGGCTGTGCCCCACAGAGCAGGCAGAGCCCTGGGAGAACACTCAGGGAGAATGCCTGCAGGGAAGCTGCCATCGCAGTACCCCAGGTCGCAGAAAGGTGATGAAGGAGTGAGTTGAATTGGGTAATGTTGTTGGGTTGGAGCAGCCAGAAGGGGATGGTGGCCGGAAGACTGAAGAGTGGTAAGAAGGCTAGAGATCCTTGTGAAATGTCAGCTTAGAGAATAACCATGCCATTAGGGTTATTGCAAAACTCCGTAAGTTGTCCATCTTGCCTATACATGTGATGGGTGTTGTATAAAACCATGAACAATGCAGGTCCACCATAGGACTCACCCATTGGTATACACATCACACAAAGGGATTATTTCATTTATTTTATAAACCCAGTGTTTGAAAAAAAAAAAAAAAACTTGGGAAAGTACTTACTATTTCTTTCTTCCAGCACATTAAAAGATTTTTATAATCTTCCTTTTCTTTCCTTTTTTTTTTTTGCCTATACCAGTCACCTGAAGAAATTGATAAGGAAAAAGTTCACCTCCCTGACTCAGAAAGGAAAATGGACCCAGCTGAAGAGGATACAAATGTATATACTGAGAAGCACTCAGACAATCTGTTTAAACGAACAGAAGTCCTGGCAGGTCAGTAGCCCGGTGGAGGGTCCTTAAATAGGCTTCTGTTTGTCTGAGTGATGTTCAGAAGTATCAGCGGAGTTTGCCGGATGTTACCTTACTACTGAAAACCATCTTGAGCGCCTGTCTCATTTCAGAGCGAGTGAGGCAAGGGTTAGGCAGAGGTTGTCTCTGTTTTCTGTCAGCTCTCTCAACCTACCCCTTGGCCTGCCATTTGAGTTGGGGTGGGGAGAGGCAAGAAGAAAGTTAAGGCCTAAATTGGTCTAGAACAACTGGGTGTCAAGTATGGCAGAATGTGAAGCTCGGTCAGGCTTGATACAAGACCTCCTGATCTCAAGATAAATTTAAGAGATGAGAAGGTTCTTTATGGAGAGGGCCGTTGATACAGTGTCTACGGCACAGAAGGATGTTGTCTCTAATCATAAATAAAGTATTAACCTTTGATTTTAAAGGGGAAGATTTGCAAGATATTACAACACAGTCCTTTTTAAAAATTTTTATTTTATTGAAGTCTATTTGATTTACAACGTTGTGTTAGTTTCTGATGTACAGCAAAGTGATTCAGTTATAGATATAATAGTTTACATCTGCTAATCCCAAGCTCCCATTCTAGCCCTCCCCCACCCGCACCCCTCCCTTAGCAACCACAGATCTGACCTCTACCTTTGTAGAACACTTGATCCTTGAGAGGAAAGTCCCAAATCCAAAATGACAAAGGAAATTTGCATGCTTTTTTTCACAGTTCCCTTTGCGAAATTTAAGTCAGTTATATCATGTTTTGTGTTTTCATTGAAAAAGCAATTAGAAGATTAGATTACAAAAATGTGAATGCTGAAAAGGCTTAAGAGTTTTAATGTATGGAACTAGTTGAGGTCACAGCCAGATTTTTTCTTATTGAGGCTTTTGGGTGATATTATTAATACTAATCAAAGGAAGTATTATACCTCTTGAAGAATGTCAGCTTTGCTTAATTACCTGGTTGCTTCACTGAATCCAGTTTTTTTTTAGTTTTGGGGTTTTCAAATTAAGCTTTTTATGAAAGTGTCGATAAATTGGCCTTAACAAAGCTAATTTCTACCATCCTTGAATCTCTTCTATAAGTAATCTTCCTTTTGGTGTGTTTCAGCTGTCATTGCTGGCGGAGTTATCGGCTTTCTCTTTGCAATTTTCCTTATCCTGCTGTTGGTGTATCGCATGAGAAAGAAGGATGAAGGAAGTTATGACCTTGGAGAACGCAAACCATCCAGTGCTGCTTATCAGAAGGCACCTACTAAGGAGTTTTATGCGTGAAAACTCCCATTTAGTGTCTCTATTTATGAGATCACTGAACTTTTAAAAATAAAGCTTTTGCATAGAATAATGAAGATCTTTGTTTTTTGTTTGTTTGTTTTTTTCATTAAAGAGCCATTCTGGCACTTTAATGATAAAAATCCCATTGTATTTAAATCTTTTCATGTATTTCTTTAGAACAACATAAAATTCAAACTTAACATCTGCAGTGTTCTGTGAATAGCAGTGGCAAAATATTATGTTATAAAAATGCTCAATGTACATGGAATCAGTTTAAATTTCTATGCGCAAATATGAAAAGAGTGTTTTTATCCGATGGTTCGAAGATGAAAGCTATTTCATTTGTGTCAGCATGTCTCAGAGTGACCTTATCAAGTTGGTCTTACTTTGTTAATTTATCTGTTGTTCCCCTCTACTCTGCTCGCCCTTGAAAACGAAACAAAACTCTATGCCTTTTGTAGCTGTTACGGTGCAATTTGTCTTTGGGTAATTCAGATAATGGTAATTTAGTGTATATGTGATTTTCAAATATGTAAACTTTAACCTCCACTTTGTATAAATTTTTAAGTGTCAGACTATCCATTTTACACTTGCTTTATTTTTCATTACCTGTAGCTTCAGGCAGATTTGCAACAGCAAATTAATGTGTAAAATTGGATTATCACCACAAAACTGTTTAGTCATGTCTATCCATTCAGATCTTCTTTTGAGAGGATTTGATGTGAGTTACTGACAAGCCTCAGTAAACCCAAAGATGCTAACAGTATTTTGAGAAGTTGCTGCAGATTCCTTTGGCCACTGTATTTGCTAATTTCTTGCGATTTGAAGGTACGAGTAGGGACTTAAGGAAAAAATCAGTTTTTGTTCTTACAAATGCATTTAAGTTGTAAACGTCTTTTTAAGCCTTTGAAGTGCCTATGATTCTATGTAACTCGTTGCAGACTGGTGTTAATGAGTATATATAACAGTTAAAAAAAAAGTTGGTATTTTATAAGCACAGACAATTCTAATGGTAACTTTTGTAGTCTTACAAATAGACGTAAATTGTAATTTGGGAATATAAAAACTACTGAATAAATCATGTGGCCTAATATTGAAAATGTCACTGTTATAAATTTTGTACATTTTCGATCAAATGTACACTTCCCCTTTGCTAACGACCGTCTGCTCTCAAGGATGTTGTGGGTTTGATTTCTGAGTGTTCCACAGTGTCTGTAAATCAAAACCAAAGAGCTCATTTGATGAGGCTGTGTATTATCAGATTCGCTTCTGAATTGGCCAGAGGAAATCTGAATGTATCATCCTGTGTGTGTTTGGATGTAGATATTGGAAGGCTGCCAGGGAGGGAATTGTGAGTTTCACAACCTCTATAGAGATAGCTGATGGCAATATTGAGATGGATACCTGCTCTGGCAAATAACTTTTAGGACTATAATTTCCAAAGAACTAAAGAGGGCTTTCCTGATGTCAGTATCTATGGTTTAGTCCTCTGGATTGTTTTACCTTTGAAACTGTGCTCCGAATCTCTCCTGAAGTTTAACCGAAGAAGTAATAGATGGAATACCATAGTTCACACTATGGGGAAGAAGAGTCCCTCAGGGAGGTTCTAGGTGTTAAAAGGAGGGCTTCACTGCTTAGGAATGAGGTTGCCAGAGAGCAGTGATGCCTAAGGAAGAGATGGAAATGGGAGGGTACCCTGGTGCCCTGGCTGGGGACTTCCTTCTAACTGAACATTTCCTTTTTCTGTTTTACCACCAATTTTGTTTTAAAGTGTGAGCTGCCAAAGTTGGAAGAAGACAGCAAAAATAGCAACCTTTCCAACATATAATTTGCTTTTAACGAAGTATGAATACTTGCTTCATTTGGAGAACATTCCCTGGAATTGCCACAGAACTCAAAAAAAAAAAAAAAAAAAAAATTGATGCAGCACTCAGAACAGTGTTTACTTAAATTCTTAATGGCCTTAATTCTCAAAGTCCTGTCCCATCACTTACAGAATCAGTCTACTGCAGAGTGATTAAAAGGAAGTGATAGCACTTTCTAAAGCTGCACAATGTCCCTCGGTTATGGAGGTTATGAGTGTAGTGGGTATACCTCTAACTGTGCAAAGCATAGCAAAGTTCAGTTTGTAGAATATTAACTGCTTGGAATATTCATGTCAGGAAAAGGGAATTTCTGGCAAATATTTTGTCACTGCTGTAAAGCAAAATATTTGTTAAAGTGCCAAAATAAAGTCTGTCATGCTGAAAGTAAAAAATCATTGTATAGACTGACATCCAGTTTTCTTCAACTCTACGTTTTCTGCTCAGTTTTTGTTTTTTGGTTTTTTTAAGATTCAGTAAATACTACTATGAAAACTGTTAGTAATGATTACCAAGTCCAGGAAAATTTTGGTAAAATATAAATATTAAAGCCAATGTGAAAATTTCCTGTTTCCTTAACCACATCTAAATGATTTCCTGTGTGTGAATATGGCTTTCTTTGAGAAGCTTGCAGTATTCAAACTGTCCCATTTGGAGCATATGTGGGTAATGGTATGAGCTCATTTTTAAAAAAGTTTCACCTGCAACTGCCTAGTACCTGAACTTCAGGATTAGGACATTGTTAATAAAGTTGAATTTAGGTTAGACAAGATTATAGAAATTACCATCTATTAACATGAAACTTAATACTTTCAGCTCAGATGTTTAAGGAATTATATTTTGGTAATTTTTTTTTTGCAAGTAAAAGACAATATACACTTCCTTATTAAGAATATAGCCTGTTTGTCTAGGGTCTAGGAGACAGCTAAATAAGGAGAACAAAGTTAATTTACCTTGGTTGCCCTAAAAAACTAAAGGGTACAGTAACTTTGTAGTTTTTAGGAATTTATTTCTTCAATATCTCAGATATTTTGAAACCGTAAGGAAAATTTTTAAGTGAGGAGCAAAAATACAAAACAAAAAATATTGCAGGATTAATTTTATAATCCTACATGTGTGCTCAGTTGTGTCTGACTCTGCAACCCTTTGGATTGTAGCCTGCCAGGCTCCTCTGTCCATGGGGATTTTTCAGGCAAGAATACTGGAGTGGGTTGCCATTTCCTTCTCCAGGGGATCTTCCTGACCCAGAGATGGAACCCACATCTCCTGCATTGCAGGCAGATTCTTTACTGTTGAGCTATCAGGGAAGCCCTAATTTTACAGTAAGGATATTCTTTACAGCTTTATTATAATTATATAATGAAATGCTTGGAAAAGTGTATTAAAATGTATTTGGTTTTAAAAGGCAATGACTAAGAAAACGACCTCTAACTTGAGTTTTTTAAATTCTAAGCCTCTGGCAGACAACAGTGAGACCCTCAGAGGTTTCCAATTAAAATAAATCAAGCCAGCTGATAAATAGATTTATCTAAGTAATCACTAAGGTTTTCTTCAATGCCCAAAGAGATCCAATCAGTCCATTCTGAAGGAGATCAGCCCTGGGATTTTTTTGGAAGGAATGATGCTGAAGCTGAAACTCCAGTACTTTGGACACCTCATGCGAAGAGTTGACTCACTGGAAAAGACTCTGATGCTGGGAGGGATTGGGGGCAGGAGGAGAAGGGGACGACAGAGGATGAGATGGCTGGATAGCATCATGAACTCGATGGACATGAGTCTGAGTGAACTCTGGGAGATGGTGATGGACAGGGAGGCCTGGCGTGCTGCGATTCATGGGGTTGCAAAGAGTCGGACACGGCTGAGCGACTGAACTGAACTGAACTGAATATTTTATGACCGTAGTGAAATCAGAGGTTTGTTCATTTCTGGGGAATTAGACTTAGTTGGCATTGGAAACTTGAAAAAGGATAAAACAGCTATCTGCCATTATCGGTTGAGTCACTTAGTCATGTCCATCTCTTTGCGACCCCATGGACTGCAGCACGTCAGTCTTCCCTGTCTTTTACCAACTTCCAGAGCTTGCTCAAACTCATGTCCATTGAGGCCATCCAACCATCTCATCCTCTGTCGGCCCCTTCTGCTCCTGCCCTCAATCTTTCCCAGCATCAGGGTCTTTTCCAATGAGTCAGTTCTTCGCATCAGATGGCCAAAGAATTGAAGTTTCAGCTTAAGCGTTAGTCCTTCCAATGAATATTCAGAATTGATTTCCTTAAGAATTGACTGGTTTGATCTCCTTGCAGTCCATGGGACTTTCAAGAGTCTTCTCCAACACCACAATTCAAAAGCATCAATTCTTCAGCGTTCAGCTTTCTTTATCGTCCAACTCTCACATCCATACATGACTACTGGAAAAACCATAGCTTTGACTAGAGGGACCTTTGTTGGCAAAGTAACGTTTCGGCCATATAGAATTGATAAAACAGAATCAGAATGAATTTTGTTCCACTCTGTCTCCTAACTCTGGGCAACTTCACTCTTATTTATGGTTCTAGGATTTCATTCCTTTTTGTTTATCTGCTGCATATGGTCTTTAGCAGAGCTTTTTCTGACCAAGAAATCGTGGTGACTGTGGGAAAATTGGTTTCCTGTGAATTAGCTGGAAGGGTGTAACCTGAGCAACTGTCCTAACCCATAAATAGCAGAGTGAAGCTTTAGGCTTTGGTGCTTCAGATGTGCTGAGTGCAAGACTCATTCATTCCAATTGCCTCAACAAAATAGCACACATAAGCCACAAATGCTATGTGCAAGGCATTGGAGGTTTAATCAACAGATATTTGCCTAGTGACTTGTCCTGGGCTCCTTCCTAGAAGCTGGGGGTATAGTGGTGAACTAGGTAAATAGAAATCCTTCTCTCATGGAGTTTGGAGAGAGCTGCATAAGAGAAACAAAATTCATGGATAAAATCAACAAGTAGAAATGATCACTTGGTGGTAGTATTTCCACAATGGACCTGACACAGGCTGATGTAAGGGACTGAGGGCTTATTTCAGCCCAGGTGGACTAGGAATGCTGTGGTCACCATCTCAAAGTCTCAGCAGCTTAAAACAGGAAACCTGGTGCTCATGCCACAAGCCCATGGGTTGGCAGAGAGAGCGACTCTGAACAGTCGTCATCTTCACTCCAGGCCTCGGGCCAGTGGAGGAGCCATGATCTGGAACACTGCCAGTCTCGTGGCGGAAGAAAAGTCATGGTGAAACACACAGTGGCTCTTGGGCATCCCCTCAGTGGCAATGTGTATCACTTCACCCATGTTTCATTGGGCAAAGCAAATCACATGGCCACAACCAACTCCCCAGGTGCAGAGAAGTACAGTCCCACTCTGTGCCCCTAAGGACAGAGGTGGGCTATTTGCGAACAGCTGTAATCACTACCACCTGGTCAGGAACGCTCTCCAGGAGAGTAGGGCCTGAATGATATGGAGCCAAACGTGCTCACGTTAGGATGGACATCCAGGCTGTGGGATGCCTTTCAGAGGGACGGGGCTCGGCAAGTTGGAGGCACAGTGAGAAGGCCAGCGGTGCCTGAGCAAGTGCACAGGTGTAGAAGAGGTGGGATAAGAGTGCTGAGATGCGTAACTGCCTCCCGCTTAGTCTCCTTTCTTCCACCTTTGGTCCCTTCTATTTCAGTTCCCGTGAAGAATCTAGGCTGGTCTCTTTACGATATAAATTATTTATGTCACTTCCTTCAGTGGCTCCTGTGTTATTGAGGATAACATCCTAACTCCTTACATTTGCCCTCCAGATCTTTAGGAACTGAACCCTGGACAATGGATGTAAGGAGACAGGGCGGAGGCTGGGTGGGTGGGTAACCATGGCCAGTTCAGAGGTCATGATCGTTACCTAGCAGAGAAATGATGGTGGCTTGGCCTAAGGGGGTAATAGTGGAGACTCAGAAGCCTGGAGAGGGACTACTGGGGAGGTGGAATCAATGGCTTTTGCTAAAAGATTGGAAGGAACAGAGAGGAAACAAAGGAATAAGAGGTCACTCATATTTTTGACTGAGCTGGGTGATCCGCATTTTGAGAAGGAGAGACTATCAGGGGGAATTGGCTGTTAAAACAAGATCTCTTTGGACCATGTTAAGTTAGAACTGTTAGACACCCACGTGGAAGTGTCTGGTGAACAACTGAATGTAAGAATCTGGAGCCCAGAGAAGGGGTCTGAGCTGGAGATGTAAATTTAGCAGCAGTGTCCATTATTGCCTGTTTGTACTCTGACTCACTTCCTTCTCTTCCCTGCTCTGCTCTGCATGGAAATTGGAGTGGGGGTGACCCATGCAAGCTATGTCCCCCAAATTTCCCTGCCAACTGACTTCTGAGAAAGTCTGACCAGTGTTGGCAGAAGGCTAAAGATCAAGAGGAAGGGAAAAGCCAGCGTACTTTCCCCTCTCCTTGCTTTGAGCAGCATCTCCAGCTTTAATGCATCTCCTCTATTGTTTGGATTCCACTGGTCTGACTCTCCTCGGAGTACCACCCCCCTGCCACCCCCACACTGTTCCCAAACTCTCGTAAACCCCACTTTGCCCTCCTTGTCTCTCCAGCCTCAAGAGGGTCACAGCTTCCTGCTGTTGCTATTCTCTGGGTTATCTGATTCTCCCCGGTTTGCCCGCACAGCTTTTCCAATGTCTTTGTCAGTAATTCCCTGGATTAAATTCCGTCTGTTTTGTTACCCCGCAGGGGTTCTTTTTTCCTTCCTGGCCCCCGACTGATGACGCTGGAGTGAGCGGCATGCAGACGGTGGTACTAAAGCCATGGGACTAGATGAGATCATTGGACAGGTGGACAGTGGAGCGGGAGGAAGGCCCTAGGCCTGCCTACTCACACAGTCCTTTGCAGATGAGCCACTGCCAGATTCGCTCTAGAGCTGGTCACAGGACTGGATTTTCCTTTCGGCAGATGCTTAGCAGGAAATCCCCATAATGCTTGATAGGGTGCTCGTTTTTGAGCACATTAATAAGCATGTTAAAGTATCTGCTTCTACCAGGTCATTAATAACATACACGATGGACTGTTGTTAAAACTGAAAAAAGTCATGGGGAGGTAGTAAGAATTATCTGAATATTCAGGAAATATCTCTGTCTTCTGTGTTTACAATAGGAAAATACCAGTACACTAAACAGTAATTCTGCTTGTAACCTTGTCCTGGGATCGTTGAAAGCAGAGCTTTATTTGTTTCTTAATTACATTCTGCTCAGGTAAATACCAGAGTAATCTGGCATTTCCTCTGCCCAGACCAATTGCAACAAAAACTGATAAAGATGGTGCAAAATGTAGATGAGTTTGGCTGCCTGTCAGACCCAGAACTTGGAGGTTAGGGAAGATTTCCTTTTCTGATCACCCCATATCTCCATCCTCTCCTCTTTTTTTTCTTCTTTTTCTCATCCAGTTCACTGTTTCACATGTAAAATAAAGATGATAACATACACTGCATGACCTGTTGTGGGAATCCGGTGGGGCACAGGTGGTGAGGTAATGCACTTAATGCACTTTCTGGTATGGTTCTGGTAGAACCTCGTTTCAGGATCGTTTATTCATCCCTTCACCAACTGCTTCCTGGGCACCCACTATGTACCAGACACACAGGTCCAGCCCTGGGAATACAGGAGCCAATGAAACAAAGTTCCCGTTCTCAAGTAACTTACATTCTAGCGGGAAGAGATAGACCATAAATACGTAACATGTCAAAAAGAAAGTGACATGTGAACAGAGAAGAAGGAGGGGAGGGACTGAGCTATGGTGGGTGTGGTAGGAGGCCTGGAGCTCTGGGGAACATTCTAGGCAGAAGGAGCAGTAAATGCCAAGACCTAGTGTATAGCCAAGGAGCAAGTGGGTTAGAGACAATTGATGAGCTGTCAGAGAAGGGCCCACATGCCAGATGATATGTGGATGGCCGTGTAGCTGAACCAAGGAGCGACGTTACCTCTCCTACGCTTACAATTTATTCTCAAAACTTAGGAGGCATCAGAATCAGCGGGAGGGCTTGTTGAAACAGATTTCTGGACGCTGCCTCCAGAACTTCTGACTCTAAAGCTGAGGAGAACTCAAGAACTCTCATTCCCAACAACTTCCCAGCTGCAGCTGCTGCTGCTAGTCCCAAGGACCCCACTTTGAGAACCACTGCTTCAAACAGATTGCTTCGATTATGGTGTTGAGAACAGATTGGTTGTGGATGATGAAAGTGAAAGTGAAGTCGCTCAGTCGTGTCCGACTCTTTGCGACCCCGTGGACTGTAGCCCACCAGGCTCCTCTGTCCATGGGATTCTCCAGGCTGGAGTGGGTTGCCATTTCCTTCTCCAGGGGATCTTCCCAAGCCAGGGATCGAACCCAGGTCTCCCACATTGCAGACAGACGTTTTAACCTCTCAGCCACCAGGGAAGCCTGGTGGTGGATCTGGGCAAAAACACAAGCGGGAAGACTAGTGAGCCGGTTTCAGTCCTCAAGAAGACACGACCATCACAGATGGCAGTGGCGAGAGTAGTGGATTTTGGAGAGCCAAAAAAAAAGATGCTTTAGTCACATCTGACTCTTCTGTGACCCCATGGACTGTAGCCCACCAGGCCCCTCTGTCCATGGAGTTCTCCAGGTAAGAATACTGGAGTGGGTTGTCATTCCCTTCTCCAGGGGATCTTTCCAACCCAGGGATTGAATCCAGGTTTCCCACGTTGCAGGCAGAGTCTTTACTATCTGAGCCACAAGCTGTTGCAGTCCTCGACAACCATAGAGAGACAACCATATTGGAAGGCAGTGGCGAGAAGTGATGGCCACATGTTACGTGCCTGCTTTGGCTTCAGTTTTCATTGTACTGAGGGACTGGATCAGGTGTGATTCATTTTGCTGCTTCCCAGCCTGAGCACACCTAGGCCAGTTCTGGAGAGCCACGGTGGCCAAGTCTGAAAATCCAGATGAATACGTAAGTGGTTTATTGACATTATATTTTACTACCTGATTACATTCGACAATTCACATTTCCATACTTTATGGCCACCCCGTATTTTGAAAGTGTGGCCAACAGCAATTACTAACAAGCCCTGGGTGACACTCTTCTCCCAGATGGCTGCAAGCTCCTGACTTTTCCCTTTTTCTTGAGAGATCAGGAACCACTGTCATGATCCAGTCCCCAGCCAACCCACTCCTCCCTCTTCACTCCTACAACTTTCAGCTTGTACCTTTGTCAAGCCTCATGTTACGTATCTGCTTATGCTTCAGTTCTCAGTGTGTTGAGGGACTAGATCAGGTTCGATCCATTTTGCTGCTTCCCACCCTGAGTACCTCGGCCCGTTCCTAGCCTTGGATAATGGACACACACCCATATCATCAGCTCTCTTACTAGCTCTTACAAAATTCCTCCCTGAAATGTAGTAAGGCACCATATGTTTGGGACATTCAGCCAAGCCAAACCAAACCAAACAATCTATATCACGTCAAAAATCTAAACAGAATCCAAGCAAGTAGGTGTTCACAGATATTTGTTAAGACCTTGGGCTTGAACATCCCCCCACTTAAAACACGGAATGTGCTCTTGATGGGTTAATGGTATTCTTCCAGATACACTTTATCATTTGGTAGATAAATATTTATCATTTATACGGGGAGCTGATGTGTGTTTTCTCCCTTTGTTCTCCCAATATTTCCGTTATGGTGCCACATAATCACCAAGCTGGATCCATGCTGTCCTGAGATCAAAAACTACCCTTTTTATGACCTCCCCTCCCATTTATGTGAAGGAGGCTGGGCTGTAAGCATGGTATGAAAAAAATTCTTATATGCCATCTTGATTGCTAACATCTGTTCAAATTTCCATTCATAAATTTAAAATTCAGGCTTCTGCAGCCATCTGTTTTCTTGCAACAATCTGAAAAGAAGAAAAGCCCAAGGCAGATGTGCAGGCGGGAGAGAAGCTTTCGCCTGGCTCGGCCAACTTCGCCGAGTTTCAGCTTTGCTTTCTTTCACTGCCTCAGCAGAGGAAAAGTGTGACTATCATTCCTGCTGGGAGGCATTTCAGCCCCTGTGCCACAGTCTCCTGTCATACCAGGACAAGGGATTAGGAATCGAGCAAGGTGTTCTTTTTCTCCACACTTCTCTTTTTAGTTCATTTAATCATGTTAACCCCATATTCTGGACAACTTGTTAAAAAATGCATTTATTTATTTATTTTGGCCTCAAGGTTTGTGGGATCTTAGTTACCTAACCAGGGCTCAATCGAACCCGCACCCTTGGTGGTGAAATCCCAGAGCCCCAGCCACTGGACCCCATCCCCTAAAAAATGTTTTTTGTTCATTTTGTCATTTCTTTCCGGTGCCCTCTCTGTCACTCCTTGCCTCTCTCTCTCTGTTACACACGCACACAAACACTATGGATGGAGTGCCCATTTTATGAACAAGAGGACAGGTACTGAACGCTTCCTAGTGATCTGCTCTGATCAAGAGGAAACTCGGCGAAACTTCTGCCTGGCAGAAGCTGGAGAACTGGAACCCATTGCTTGCCCAGATCCTGGGCGATTTTGTAGCTTGCTGGGCCACTGGGCCTCTCATGAGGAATTTCTCCGAGGATGACTTTGGCATGGTTAATGGATATGATTTGGCAGCTGTAGGACCCAGATGTCAAGCTAGGCAATGGCCCTTTCTGATTTTGCTCTTGGCATTGTTATCGATGTCTAGGGGACTGGGCTGCTTCTAACGCCGCTTGGCTTTATTCCATCAGTGCTGTTGCAGCAACTGTGAAATGCCTTTGAAAGCTGACATGACATTTTGGAGGCCTGCTGGGCTACAGTACTCTTTTAAATGCAACCTAGCCCGGGACTCACTTTTAGCTTTATCTAAATTTTTTTTTTCTAGTTTATCTTGAGAAATAAGCCGTCAGCAAACCACATGCAAAGTCTATTTCACATTCTTCTGTGCCTCTCTGAAAACCTCAGCAATATGAGCAAGGATCCACCCATCCCAAACCCTAGTTTACCAGTCCTGTACGTAAGCTGGTGGTTTGTGGGATCTTCTTGCTGGGCTCTATGTACTTATTTTCATTCTACTCTGACATTGCTTTTATATATAGCTCATGACTGATCTCACTGTGTGACCTGGGATGAATCATTTAACCATTGTGACAACTTCTTGAAATAAGTGCCATGAGAGTAGACAGAAACTTGCCTCCATTAGGCTTGCTGGTGGAGATGGTGGGGGAGATGTTTGCATGTGTGGGTAAGGGCCAGGCCAGCATGACGGACACACAGATTCTCAACTTGCAAGTTACCCGTGATTCTAAACAGCTGTTGTCACCCCATCAGAGGAGTCCTGGCCGCTGATCTCACCCTCCACCCCTGCCATCATTGGAAGCCTCGAGCAGTTTCTGCCTCCCCCTTTGGTTCTCAGGATCCCTGCCATGTCCACCTCCCGGACTCCTCAGGACTCAACAGTGAGACTCATCCAGAGACAGGGTTGCCAGCCTCAGTTTACAGCTTCGTGTCAGAGTGAAACGAGCCCAGAGCAGAAACAGCAAACGCTCAGCTTCAGGGCCCCTCTTCCTACATTTCTGTTCATGGAAGACATTATTAACTGATCCTCGTCTGCTAAGGACAACCTCAGAGTTCTTCTCTAGACAGCACTCACTGCCCTGTGCAGCAGCTAGTCACTGAGTAAAATCGAGTTGGGAGATAAAACCTCTTCACCGTCCTTTGCCCAGAGGGACACTGGTCTTGAGGCCATAGTTGTTATGAATCAGCCATGTCGTTAAATAAGTTTGAAATATTTAAAAAGGTTGGCCTAGGACCAAACAATTTGCAGTACTGTTTTGGTGGGAAATATATTAGAACTGAAAATACTGGCTTGCAAGTGAACTTTTGGAAAGCAACTGGCACATACATGTGCTTCCCTGGTGAGTCAGTGGTAAAGAATCCACCTGCAGTGTTCGAGATGTGGGCTCCAACCCTGGGTCAGGAAGACCCCCTGGAGAAGGAAATGGCAACCCACTCCAGTATTCGTGCCTGGGAAATCCAATGGACAGAGGAGCTTTGTGGGCTACAGTCCATGGGGGCATGAAGAGTTGGACACAACTTAGCGACTAATCCACCACCACCACATAAATGTACCAGCACAACTCCTGCACTTTGGTTATGTGGTGGCAAGAGCGGCCACATGGGTTGAGGTTGAGAACTGGGACTGCCTAGTTCTAATCCTGTCCCTGCCTCTCGCTGGCTGTGTGACTTTATTTATACAGCTTAACCTCTTTGGGGCTCAATTCTTTCAACTATAAAATGGGGAAGGTAATAGAATTACCCTTCTCATAGGATTATGATGATGATGAAAAATGTTTTATTTGGGGCTTCGTTGGTGGTACAATGGATAAGAATCTGCCTACCAGTGCAAGGGACACAGGTTCAATCCCTGGTCCGGGAAAATTCCACATGGGCAATTAAACCCATGCATCATAACTACTGAAGCCCAAGTGCCTAGACCCTGTGCTCTGCAACAAGAGAAGCCAGCACAGTGAGAAACCCACACTGCAATCAGGAGAAAGCCCACGTGCAGCAACAAAGACCCAGTGCAACCAAAATAAATGAATAAACCATTTTTTACTGTGTTAAAAATGTATTATTTGTAAAGTCCTTAGAATAGTGCCTAGCATACAGAAGGTGCAATAGAAGAGTTCATGAGTTAAAATAAATGCCACACCCCAATCTAAACTGGGAGGCTCTGTTTCTTTTCTGTTTTTTCTTTTCTGCCTAGGGATTATCTGGCTATATTAGTCCATTTTAATACCATACAGAAGCATTTCAGTTACCTCACCTGTAAAATTGGAATTAGAGCCCAGCTGCAGAAGGATATTGGGAGTACTAAATGAGTCAATACATTTGTAAAGTGTCAAACGGGCTTTTCAGGTGGCTCAGTGGTAAAGAATCCAAGTGCCAAACAGAAGACTCGGGTTCTCCTATAAACCGAGAACTTGGGTTTTGTTATCTTTAGGAAACGAAAAATGAGATGATTGCAAATTTTGTAGTTGTATAAATGAGGGGCTATGTGTACCTATTAATAACCCATTCAGCTCTCAGTTTTTGTTTAGTTGCTAAGTAGTGCTCAATCCTTTGCAACCCCACAGACTGTAGCTCCCCAGGCTCCTCTGTCTGGGGGATTTCCCAGGCGAGAGTACTGGACTGAGTTGCCACTTCCTTCTCCAGGGGATCTTCCTGACCCAGGGATCTCACCTGACTCTCCTGCCTGGCAGGTGGATTCTTTACCGCTGAGCCAACTGGGAAGCCCATTTAACATTTTGCAAATGTATTAACTCATTTAGCACACTCAACATCCTTCTGCAGTTGGGCATTAGTTCCAATTTTACAGATGATTTAAGTGAAATGCTTCTAAATAGTGTTAAAATGGACTGATACAGCCAGATACACCCTTAAGCACCTCTCAGACACATGGAACAGAGGTGATCACCCCATTCCAGAGACAAGCAGATGCTTCGAGGACTTTGCCCAATGTGTTCTGTAATATCAACACATCCCAGCTGATAAAAATGTGAGTTATTCAAGGTTGTGTACACTGAAGCACTGACTCTTTCCAGCTAATTCTTTTATTTAAATTTTACTTTAAAAATATCTTTTACTATCACAGAAAGAGGGCATGGACATTATTATATATTAGAAAATAAAGACAAACAAAAATAGAATAAAATGCCACTCAGCGAGTACCAGTACTAACGTTAGTATTTATGCTTCTAGAACTTTCCTTGTATTTCTTTGTGTGTGTGTGAAATGAGATCACATTATGCATACTACTTATTCTATGCTGCTGCTGCTCCTAAGTCGCTTCAGTCGTGTCCGACTCTATGCGACCCCATAGACAGCAGCCCACCAGGCTCCGCTGACCCTGGGATTCTCCAGGCAAGAACACTGGAGTGGGTTGCCATTTCCTTCTCCAATGCATGAAAATGAAAAGTGAAAGTTAAGTCGCTCAGTCGTGTCCGACTCCTAGCGACTCCATGGACTGCAGCCTACCAGGCTCCTCTGCCCAAGGGATTTCCCAGGCAAGAGTACTGGAGTGGGGTGCCATCACCTTCTCCACTTGTTCTATGTAACCTGCTCTTTTTTCCCCTGGTGAACGATGTCCATTTTTCCATTTCAGCACGTTTCATCTCATCTAATAACAAACCATATTTACATTACCCAGTCATCTCCAAAGTGTGCTTTGTTGCTGTTTATTCAAATTTGAATCCCATCCAAGACCATGTTTGCATCTGCTTGTCATATCCCATAAGACTCTCTTAACCCATCCCTGTTTTCATGACAAAGTTTCTTTGAAGAGACTGGCCTAGTTGTGCTGCCTCCTTGACCTTTGCTTTCTTCAATTTGGGAATGATCCTAAATTTACAGAAACATTGCAGTACAAATTATCTGTTTGTTTTTTTTTCTGAAGCATGTGAGAGTGAGTTGCTAACATGATGCCCCATCACATCCAGACATTTAAGTGTGTATTTCCTATATATATATATTTAAAAAAAAAAGACATTCCCCTACATGACCACAATGCCACTAGCAAATCAGGAAATCAACACTAATATATCACTACCACCTAATCTTCAGATCCTCTTCAAGTTTCTTTAATTACCCCAGTAAAGCCTTTCAGATGAGGGATTCAGTCTGGAATAACATGTGGAGTTTTGGTATCATTTTAGTCTCCTTTGATACAGAACATTTTTCCATCTTTCCTTGACTTTCATGACCTTGACATTTGCGGAGATTTGAGGCTTTTGTAGAGCATCCCTCCACACAGATTTGCCTGATATGTCTTCCTGATTAAATTCAGGCTGTGTGTCTTTGACAGAAATATCATAGAACTGATGCCGCCTCCCATCAGGTGTCAAAAGACTTAGATTTGCCCCATTACTGATGATGTCAGGGCTCAGTGGTAAAGAATCTGCCTGCAATGCAGGAGATGCAAGAGACATGGGTTCGATCCCTGGGTCGGGAAGATCCCCTACAGGAGGAAATGGCAACCCACTCCAGTATTCCTGCCTGGAGAATCCCATGGACAGAGGAGCGTGGCGGGCTGTTGTCCTTGGGGTTGCAAAGAGTCAGACGTGACTGAGTGACGAAGCATGACGTAGCATGATGATGAGGCTAACATTGACCATTACACTGGTATCTGCCTCCCAGGCATCTTTCCCTTTGTAATTTGTCAGTGCCTTATGGGGATTTATTTTGAGATTAGGGAAATAGCTCATTATGCTATTTCTTTTTAAAAATATTTGTTTATTTGACTGCACCAGGTCTTAGCTGCGGCATATGGAATCTAGTTCCTCAAGCAGGGATCGACCCCGGGCCCCCAATGCATCTCAACCTCGTTGAGAGCATTGGACCACTAGGGAAGTCCCTATACTACTTCTTATCATACCTTAACATTTTTTATTTATTTACATCAGTATTGATTCATGGATTCCTACTTTAATGGATCACAATCTGTAACTGTCTTTATTTATTTCCATATTTAGTATTATTCCATATTTGGCTAGTGGGAGTCCCTTTAAACTGGCTTCGGTGTCTTTTTGATGTGACATGGCTCTAAATTCTTTGATCACTTTTCAACTTTCTGGAACAAAAAGAGGTTTCAGGGTGATCTTATACTTTTTGTAGCCCAGTTCTGGAATCACCCGTTTATCCAAGGATCCCTGATGTTTTTAAAGTGCAGAATAGTGTTTAGAAATCACAATCTAGACACTTTGGATGTTCATTGATATTGGGGTATCACTACTCCCGGATCCTCTCATCCTCCCAGTGCACAGAAATAAGGGATGTGTATTTGTGTGTGTACACATTCACATTTTGAAAATCTATTTATCATCTCTCTGTTTACTCTCTCTATATCTGTATTGTAAATAGTGTGTTCACATCATCATCTTCAACTCTAATCCAACACACAGGGTTCATACTAATTTTTCTTTTTCTGTATCTGTAATTTCCTTCTCCAACCGTGAGGCATCTAGCTTTCCTTGTCCTTAATATATCTTCTTATTTAATCAACCCACTTCTATATAACCAATCTTTCATTTGTCCTCCTTATACCACTTGGGCTCCAGTGCCCCACACTGGGCTGACCTACCACATGGATGCCCTATTCACCCAGCTCAAGCCCTGACACTTCATACCGCCACCCCTGCTTCTGTCTGGGCATCCTCCTCACCCCACTGGGGCTCCCACTCCATACCAGCACCGCCCCCCAACACCCAGTGTGGACGTCTTCCTCACTCTGCTCAGGCTTTACTGTCTTTCACTGAGTAGCACCCCAGTGAGGAGGAGACACCCTCCTCACTTTGGCCATGACACCCCACACGGGGTCACACTCCCACATGGAGCCTCGCCTCTCCCCACTCAGCCTTCAACTCCTCACTCAGGCAGCTCAACCACATAAACGCCCTCCTCACCCTGCTCAGGCCAAGCTACCTCGTGCCAGGCTTGGCCCTGTGTGGATACCCTTCTCCTGCCATGCAGACACTAGCGTCCTCCTCTGGGCCACCACAGCTCACCAACCCCCTAGGTCCCCAACGCACACACACACACACACCTTACTTGCTCAGCTCCATCTAATGGATTTTGCACAAGTTGTTCAGGAAGAAGGAAGGAAGGGAAAGAAGAGGAGGAAAAGAGGCCATAGTTGACTCTGGTGGATGAGACTGCTATCATCCTCTCCCACCAGTGGTCGAGACCCTGGATCCATGTTTAGTAGTGATTCCACAAATACCATGAATTTCTTTTCTGTGTGTGTTTTTTTTTTTTTTTTTTTTTTTTGAGAGAGAGAGGGACATAGAGAGAAAGAGAGGAAGCAAGCCAGGAAGAGATTTCTATTGTTCTTTCCCAATGGATTTGGTGAAGAGGAATGTCAGTTTGCTAATAATTAGTAGGGAACTATGGAGAAGGCAATGGCATCCCATTCCAGTACTCTTGCCTGGAAAATCTCATGGATGAAGGAGCCTGGTGGGCTGCATGCAGTCCATGGGATCACGAAGTCAGACACGACTGAGCAACTTCACTTTCACTTTTCACTCTCATGCATTGGAGAAGGAAATGGCAACCCACTCCAGTGTTCTTGCCTGGAGAATCCCAGGGATGGGGGAGCCTGGTGGGCTGCCATCTCTGGGGTCGCACAGAGTCAAACACGACTGAAGCAACTTAGCAGCAGCAGCAGTAGGGAACTGATTAGTTTGCAGAGGAAACCATAACAAAGTACCTCAGACTGAGTGACTTAACTCAGTTTCTCACTGTTCTGAAGACTAAGAGTTCAAGATCAATGTGTCCATAAGCTTGGTTTCTTCCGAAGCCTCTTTCTTTGGCTGAGAGATGGCCATGTCCTAATCACTTCTTCCAATAAGGACACCAAACCTATTGGATTAGGGCCCACCCTAATGACTGCCTTTCAACTTAATTACCTCTTTGAAGATTCTATCTTCAAATACAGTTACATTCTGAGGCACTGGAGATTAGGACTTCAATAAGAATTTTGAGGAGACACAATTGAGTCCACAATAAGGACATACTCCAATAAGGCTAAAAGTCTTCATAAGGCTAAAACTGACCAGAGTGCCTTATGCAATATAGATGTTAAAGATTTCCATATTTTTATGATTATTAAACTTTTTATTTTGTATTGGGGCATAGCCACTAATAATGTTTTCATAGTTTCAGGTGGACAGCAAAGGGACTCAGCCATACATATACATGTATCTATCCTCCCCCAAACTTCCTCCCATTGAGGCTTCCACATAACATTGAGCAGAATTCCTGATGCTATACAGTAGGTCTTTGTTGGTTATGAGTTTTAAATAAAACAGCATACATGCCCATCCCAAACTCCTTAACTGTCCCTTCCCCCATCCTTCCCTCCAGCAACCATTATTTTGTGCTCTAGGGCTGTGAGTCTGTTTCTACTTTGTAAATAATTTCATTCGTATTATGTCTTTTTAGATTTGGATGTAAAGGATGTCATTCTACGTTTCTGTTTCTCTGACTTACTTCACTCTGTTTTGACATTCTCTGGGTCCATTCATGTTGTTGCAAATAACACTATTTCGTTCTTTTACATGGCTGTGTAATATTCCATTGTATATAAGTGTCACATTTTCTTTATCCATTCTTCTGTAGATGGACATTTAGGTTGCTTCCATAAAACGTCCTTATTTGAATGACTAACCTCTTCATGAAAGTTTATTCTTCTATTTTCCCATCAAAAATTCCTACTAACAAATCTGGGGAAAATAGTCTGAATAACTTTGGTGGATGACAGAGGAAGCTTTTGTTGTTGTTGTTTGGAATTTGGCAGGAGTTGCGGCACATAGCTTGCGGGGTCTTATAAGCCCCGACCAGGGATCAAACCCATGCCCCCTGCTGTGGAAGCGCAGAGTCCTAACCACTGGACCACCCTAGAGAAAATTTTGACCTTTGGGTTTCCTGAATAGCATAAATTAAAGCCAAAGGCACCAGCATGAAAAGAAGGGGAACATGTGTTAAGGGGCTCTGGAAGGTTTGCTCCAGGGCCCATGGGAAAAAGCAAAATGACAAAGTGGTTCTTGCTTATGGAGAGATGTCAGGCTCAGGGGTCCTGGGCCAGGCACAGAGGCTGGAGATATGGGTCCACAGGATACGAAGGCTGCAGCCCAGGGCTTTTGGAGGAACTAAGTTCGGGGAGACTGAAATAGAAGGCCAGGCTCAGTGGACCGTGAAGTGTCAATCCAAAGAGATCTGGGTACCAGACCACAGGACAGAAATAGAGATGAGCAACCAGGGAAGAGGGTTAGAGTGGAGGGAACACAGCGGAACCTGGAGCAATTTTCTGAACCTCTGGGACATAACTAGGAACTGTCTTTAGCTCCCCAGCAGTCTCAGTCAGGGTGAGCTTAGCCCTTACAACCAAATCATGTACTCTATGAATTAGGACTCTCTGGGAAGCAAACAGCAGAAACACTAAGTAAAATAAGCTTAAATATTAATAAAAAAAGGAATTATTTGTGCATGTAGCTGAAAGGGGCAAATCTACTTTCAGAAACAACTACATCTTGGGGTTCATGTGGTATCAGTACTTTCTGCTTGGCATCTGCTCAACTCTGCTTCCCTCTTTGGTTTGACTGCATTTTTTAAACCACATGAAAAGGGCTAGGAAAGATATTTTCAAATAGACCATCTTCCACTTTCCTTTATCTGTCCAAAAGAATCCACCCTCTTTCTTCCAGTGTCTGCAGTACATTTTAAGGAAGACTCTAGTTCAGTTTGAGTCATATATCCATTAACAAACCAGTCACATGGTCAGGAAGATGGCGTACTCTGAGTTCGTTCTGGGTGTGGTGGGAGCGGGCACAAGTGTACCAGAATCGCTTGGAAGGAGAGAGCAATGGATCTCTAGAAGGGTAGCAAAGTGCTCTTACCAGAGCAATAGACTATGGATGCATGGAGAGGGGTGGGGTGAACCACACAACCATTCCAGGCTGCTCTACCCAAACCAAGGGTGATAGATTTTACAAATTCCAGTCATCTCCTGTCCTGAAGTATCTATGTGCTAGAATTATCTCTATCATGTCCAGGAATGACCTTGGAAGACTAGGTCTGAGGACTCTTAACGTTCTTGCTATGGCACTGGCTTCCTTCTGAGTCAGGCCCTTTCTCTATATGCTAAACTAGCGTCTACTCTCATCCACTTTAAAAACATTAATTAATTAATTGGCTGCCCTGGGTCTTCATTGCCAATCTCATCCACCTTTGTTTGTCATTTTAGCGTCCACAAAGAGATTGGTAAGAGTTACACTGACTCGAGCACATGTAGTGGGCAAAGTGTGTCCCGGGTTGGCCAAGCAAAGAAATGAAGCTTCAGGTCTCTGGAGAGATAGTCCTTGCCAGAGAGACCTAGCAACAGTTTCTGCCTCTAGTAGAAAATGTTATAATATACTCACAGATAAGGCAGATAGCATTGACCTGCTTCTCATTGCACTTTCTTCATTCTATCTATCTATCGGTTATCTTCTGTCAGCGATTTCACTTGTATACACTCACCATGTGCCAGGTGTCATTTTAAGTGCCTTTTACAAACACCAGCTTCTTTATTCCACATAATTTTCATATCCTAACATTTTGTGTCAGAGTTGAGGAAATAATTTTTCTTCTGCAGGTTTATGAAAATCCTCAAATTGATCCTAAACATTTGAAAGTAATCAATAATTAAAATGAACAATGAGAAACTTGTTCAGTCACTAAGCCATGTCTGATTCTTTGCAACCCCATGGACTGCAGCACGCCAAGCTTCCCTGTCCTTCAGCATCTCCCAGAGTTTGCTCAAACTCACGTCCATTGAGTTAGTGATGCCACCCAACCATCTCATCCTCTGTTGCCCTCTTCTATTCCTGCCCTCAATCTTTCCCAGCATCAGAAACTTACCTCAGAGCAGATCAAGGTTACCTCCCTCCTCCACCAAAAGAAGAAGAAGAAGAAGAAAATGTTAAATAAGTAAAGAAGAAACAGTTAGAACTGGACATGGAACAACAGACTGGTTCCAAATCAGGAAAGAAGTACATCAAGGCTCTATATTGTCACCCTGCAGAGTACATCATGCGAAATGCTGGGTTGGATGAAGCACACAAGTTAGAATCAAGATTGCCAGGAGAAATATCAATAACCTCAGATACGCAGATGACACCACCCTTATGGCAGAAAGCAAAGAAGAATTAAATAGCCTCTTGATGAAAGTGAAAGAGGAGAATGAAAAAGTTGGCTTAAAACTCAGCATTCAGAAAACTAAGATCATGGCATCTGGTTCCATCACTTCATGGCAAATTGACAGGGAAATAATGAAAACAGTGAGAGACTTTATTTTGGGGGCTCCAAAATCACTGCAAATGGTGACTTCAGCCATGAAATTAAAAGATGCTTCTTCCTTGGAAGAAAAGCTATGACCAACCTAGACAGCCTATTAAAAAGCAAAGACATTACTTTACCAACAAAGGTCCATCTAATCAAAGCTATGTTTTTTCCAGTCATCATGTATGGATGTGAGAGTTGGACTATAAAGCAAGCTGAGTGCCAAAGAATTGATGCTTTTGAACTGTGGTGTTGGAGAAGACTCTTGAGAGTCCCTTGGACTGCAAGATCAAACCAGTCAATCGTTAAGGAAATCAGTCCTGAATATTCACTGGAAGGACTGATATTGAAGCTGAAGCTCCAATACTTCAGCTACCTGATGCGAAGAACTGACTCGTTGGAAAAGACCCTGATGCTGGGAAAGATTGAAGGCGGGAGAAGGGGACAACAGATGATGAGATGGTTGGATGGCATCACCGACTCAATGGACATGAGTTTGAGTAAACTCCAGGAGTTGGTGATGGACAGAGAAGCCTGGTGTGCTATAGTCCATGGGGTCACAAAAAGTTGGACATGACTGAGTGACTGAACTGAACTGAAATATGTAGTCCTTGGGTCTTCTGAAAATTATAATTTCAGACAGTCCTCTGAACTATCTTAATGTGATATAAATAAATGGAATTCAATCTTCTAGGTACTAGATACTATGGTAAAAAATGACAAAAAAGAAAATCTGTGTGCTTCATTGCTTGGTGGTGTCTGACTCTTCGTGACCCCAGGGACTATAGCCTGCCAGGCTTCTCTGTCCATGGGATTCTCCAGGCAAGAATACAGGAGTGAGTTGCCAGGCCCTCCTCCAGGAGATCCTCCCAACCCAGGGATCATTCGAACCCAGATCTCTTCCACTGGATTCTTGACCATCTCAGCCACCAGGGAAGTCCTTGTAAAAAAATATACTTACTTATTTGTTCTTAGCAAATGAGTCACAGTTCCTGCTCTCATGAAACTTACTCTCTAGTGAATAATAGTGAAATGTGGCAGAGACTGATAACTGTCTCCCTGTTTATTCCATCCTTCTTCATATTAGTAACAGAATCCCCAGAAATCTTAGCTGTGCTTGTGGTGGGCAAGTGCAAAACTACTTTCCCTAGCACCTGTGTAACTAAATGAGGCTATGAAATTATATCTGGGGTAATTAGATGTGAGCAGAAGTGTGTGACTCGCAAGTCAGTTGACTGAAGAATCTCCTTCCTCTCACGTCTATTGTCTCCCTTCCCATGGAGGGAAATGTGTAGATACGGTGCTGGGGTCTACCTTCAACCACGGGTAAGAACCACACTCAAGCAGCCTGACTCAAAATCAGATCCCTGTAAGAGAAATAAATCTTAGAGGAAATGACTTAAGTAACTCTGATTTCCATTATTCCAAGGATGGTACAAAGCTCTACTACTGTAGATACATAAGATAAAGGTTAAGTCATTACCACCATGGATGCTTTATAGCATTGAACCTTAATTTTCTTGATTGAGAAGGGCTGCTTGAGGATGTTGAAGAAAAAATTAAAAGAAATCTGCATTCCTGGATGTCCACATGGACCTCAGCCTCCAAACCATTTTGACTGCAGGCTCATTTTGAACAATATGAGAGAGAACTGAATATCATTATTATTTGAGTTTCTATGTTTTTTGCTGTCTCATATTCAGCAGCTTAGCCTTTTGCCTATCTAATTTATGCCGACAGGAGAATGAGCATTGCCATGGGATTCAAGAGAGCTGGGTTCAAAGAGGTTTTTGATGTTGGGCCAGTTGGTCTCAATCTGAGAAGATAAATAAGAATAGCTTGGGGGTTGTCCTTGTCACAGAGCTTTGGCCAAGAGAGCCCATCTGGATAGAACAGTGGTCACACACTCAGGGAGAACGTCTGTAAACCAATGCCAGGAGCTGCTTTTCCCACCTGCCTCCTGCCCTGCTTTGTCCTAGATCCTTGTGGGGCAAATACCCCTCTTATTTATGAACCAAAAATTCAACCTGCCAAGGAGTAAAGTGAACATGTAAAAGAGCTGTCAGACCAAACACATATCGTTCTGCTGACTTTCTCTGGAAGACACATCTTTCCTCAAAGACAGAAAGTTGTCGTTGCCGACAGAGACGGTGTTAGTGGTCATCTTAGGGGAATGCTGTATTCTGGGTTCTACTCAATTTTTGTTTCTCTCCAATATGTTGACTTGGCAGCCCCAAAGTCAAGCCACTGATCTCCCTTCTCATACCTCTTATCAATAGCCATGGCACGTTGTAGATAGCTAGCATCGGTGCCCAAAACGCAAAGCCCATGGAGAACATCACGTGCAAGTCTTGCAATCACAAGGTGGGGGAGATATCAATCTATATTTTATGGATGAGAAAGCTGATGTCTAGAGAATTTCAATAACTTTAAAAAGGCCACAAAGATATTAAGTGATTGGCTCCACAATTGAAGTTCTTTCTATAGACTACTTTCCATGTAGTCTCTAAATATTGAGTAAAAATGTCCTCTATGGTAGATTGAACTGGTTTTTAAAATACTTTGAGACTATGCCAATATCATTCTTTTTAATTTAGTTTATTTACTTGGCTGTGCTAGGTGTTAGCTGTGGCATGTGGGAGTCCAGTTTCCTGACCAGGAATCGAACCTGGACTCCCGGCATTGGGAGCACAGAGTCTTAGCCTCTGGACCAGCAGGGAAGTCCCCTGGATTGAACTACTGACCCCACTTTTTACTTCTCCTTGTATCTACATTCTTTACAATGAGTTGATTGTTTCTCTCACTAGAGGCACAGGGTACTGCCCTGCCTCTTTACTTTGGACTCAGCTGTACGACTTGCTCTGGCCAATGGAATGTGGGTGGACATCGCTATGCCCCTGTTCAGAGCCGTGGCCTTCAGAGACATCACAGTTTCTGCCTTCCCTCTGGGACTTCTGTCATTGCCATGGAAAGAAGATGCCCTGGATGGTCAACTGCACCAAGGAGGATAAGAAGCCCCCCATAGGCAGTGCTTCCCCAGGGCCCAGAATTAACACACCAGGATCAGATGTGGAGCCCAACCTACAGCAAGGGACTGAGCCCGGCAGACTTGCAGAGCAGAGCAGCCAGCTGAGCTTAGCCTAGAATGGGCCTGGCCAGCCTGAAGACATGAGCAAAAATAAATGAGTTGTTTTAGACACTGAGATGATTTGTTATACATCAATAGCTGGCTGAGACAATCTCTTAGAATATTTTTTATCCACTGTAGAAATTTTTGCACTGTCCTGAAACTGGGATGAGAGAGGTAATTATTCTGCTTGTAAAAGTTCCCTGTAGCTTCTAGGATAAAGTCCACACTCTAGCTGATCTCCAGTCTTGGTTCTTATCCTTGCCTGACTGTCCACTTTATCAACTCTACAAACTCGCCATGCTGGGTCCCCACGTTGATCATTATGTTTCACACCTTCATGTCTTTTGTGTATTCAGTAGCCTCTCCCTGGAATGTCCTGACTCCTCTGCCTAATTAATTCCAATCTTTTTTTCAAGATGAAGCAAAACATCACCTAATTCGGGAAGCTTTCTTGGCCCTCCAGTATGATTTAGATGCTTCCTTAGGTATGTTCACCTTTAATCTAGCCCTTGTCACACTCAAAACCATCTTTTCACATGCTTGCCTCTTCCACCTGCCTCTAATCTCCTTGAGTGTAGAGACAGTGTTTCATTTGTCTTTGATTCTTGGAATCCATCACAATACTAGGCTGAGGACAACCCCCACAGGGAATGAATACTAAGAAAAAACATAAATATCAAGCAATCACTTAAAACATTCTCAAACTAAGAAATCCTTCTGTATTTAAGAGGAGGCTCTTTTTCCTCAATAGGGGAAGGATTTTAACTGTACATGATCCCCCAGGCCTCATACCAAGTACTTAAGGGCTGCCACTATGTTTTTTTTTTTTTTAATTTAATAGTCAGGAAATGCACATAACACAAAATTTGCCATCTTAACCATTTTTAGCTGTACAGTTCAGTGGCACTAGGCACATTCACATTGTTTTGCTACCATCATCATTGTTTATCTACAGAACTCTCTTTCTCTTGCAAATCTGAAATTTTGTATCCTGTAAACAATAATTCCTCATTCTCCCTTAACTCCAGTCCCTAGCAACTACCATCCACTTTCTGTCTCTCTGAGTTTGACTATTACAGATACTCCTTATAAGTGGAATTATCAGTCATTGTCCTTTTATGACTAGTTTATTCAGCATAATGTCCTCGAAGTTTATCCTTAAAGCATACATCAAATTTTCCTCATTTCTGAGCCTGAATAATATTTCAGATTTAGCTTTTTTTGGCTAATATTTTAGAAAATCCTAATCTACCATTATGTTTTAAAGGTAAAGTGACATCTCATGGACAATGAGACCAAGAGAAAAAAAAAAAAAAAACCCAACTGGATTTGGTCCTGCAATTCTGGGAAAACTAAACTGTTAATCAGATAATTGCAGAATAGCACATTCAAAATAAACATCAAGCAATTCCTTTGAAATTCTGGTGTTGGAAAACAGGGCCACCACCTGGTATATTCTATATTTATTTGGTTTTGGGGAGTGCAATTTGGCTGCAGTTCACTATAATTAAGAACAGTATTATAATGGAGTTTAGCTCAATTCATATATTGGCTTTGACTTATGTGACACATGTTATCGTTTGGATTTGTTATGTGAGCCAAAAGCTTTATTTCAAACATGGTTTCTACCATAGTGGTGTTCTCTGCTGGGAATGGAGGAATGGTTTTGAAGTATAACCCATTCTCTTATATTTAATTTCTTTCTTTTTCTGGCAATGCCACACGATATGCAGGATATTAGTTCCTGACTAGGGATCAAACCTGTGCCTCCTGCAAGGGAAGCATGGAGTCTTAACCACTGGACTGCCAGGGAAGTTCCTATACTTAATTTTACCTCTCGGTTCTTACATGGCTCTGCAAGTCAATTTACTTCACCATCATGGTTATCCTGGCCAGCTCAGTCTTAACTATTACTACAACATGAATATTTATTGAGTGCCTACTGTATGTCAGACAGTGTTCTCAATGCTGGAAATACAGTAGGTAAAAAGGAAAACTATCTGCCCTTGAGGAATTTTCAAACATCATATAATAAACATGCTAAGTAAATACTATTACATAGTATGTTGGAAAATCTCATGCATGCGGAAAAATTGCAGAGCAGGTTAAGGGTGGATGGGGCTGGTTATAGTACTAAATAGGTGAAAGTGAAGTGAAAGTGAAAGTTGGCTCAGTTGTGTCAGACTCTTTGCTACCCCATGGGCTATATAGTCCATGGAATTCTCCAGGCCAGAATATTGGAGTGGGTAGCCCTTCCTTTCTCCAGGGGATCTTCCCAACCCAGGTCTCCCACATTGCAGGCAGATTCTTTACCAGCGGACCATGCAAGGGAAGCCCAAGAATACTGGAGCGGGTAGCCTATCCCTTCTCCAGGGGATCTTCCTGACCCAGGAATCAAACCAGGGTCTCCTGCATTGCAGGTGGATTCTTTACCAACTGAGCTATCAGGAAATCCCATACAGTAGGTAGTCAGGGTTAACCTTATAGAGAAGATGAGAAGTGACCCAAAACCTGAAGGACATGGCTGAGGAAGAGTTGGTGAAGTCTAGGAAGAGGAGCAGCTAGAGCAAAGTTCCTAATGTGGGAGTGTTTAAGGAGTGGCAACAAAGAAAGCAGTCTGGTTGGAGAAGGCTAACCCTGGGGAGAAGTGAGAATGGAGGCTACACCACGCAGCATCTTGTAGGCTGTTATTAGCACCTTGACTCTCTGGATACAATGGGAAGTTACTGGAGAGTTTTGAACAGGATGACATTATTTGACTTTCACTGTTAAAAGTTCTATTCCAATGTTTAAATTTAAAATGCTTTAATTATGGTAAAAAGCATGGAACATAAAATATATGACATATACGCTTTAAGCATACAGTTCAGTAGTGTTGGGTGCATTTCCAAGGTCGTGCAAATCTCCAGACCTTTTGCATACTGCAAAACTGAAAACTATACCCATTAGACAACTCTCCATTTCCCCTTTCTGCTAGGCCCAGGCAACCATCATTCTACTGTTTCTATGAATTTGACTACTTTAGTTACTTCATATAAATGGAATCTTATGAATATTTGTCTTCTTGTGAGTGGCTTGGGCTTCCCTGGTGGCTCGGTGGTAAAGGATCTGCCTGCTAGTGCAGGAGATGTGGGTTCAATCCCTGGGCCAAGAAGATCCCCTAAAGGAAGAAATGGCAACCCATTCCAGTATTCTTGCCTGGAAAATTCCATGGACAGAGGAGCCTGGTGAGCTCCAGTCCATGGGGCCACAAACTTAGCATAATGTCCTCAAGATTCATCCACATTCTAACATTTGATAGGATTTCTTTCCTTTTTAAGACTGAATAATACCCATTGGATCTATATACTGAGTTTTGTTTATTCATTCATCCACTGATGAAAATATGGATTGCTTCCACTTCTTGGCTCTTGTGAACAATGCTGCTATGAACATGGATGAGCAAATATCTCTTTGAGACTCTACTTTCAATTCTTTTGGCTATATACCCAGAAGTAGGATACCTGGAACTTATGATAATCCTATTTTTACTGTTTTGAGCATTTTTCTTTTTTTAATTTAATTTTTTGCCACTTTTTAAATTTTTTTAATTGAAGGATAATTGCTTTACAGAATTTTGTAGTCAAACATCTGTCAAACATCAATAAGAATCAGCCATAGGTACACCCATGTCCCCTCTGTCCTATCTCCCTCCCCATCCCACCCTTCTAGATTATCACAGAGCCCTTCTATACTGACTGCACCATTTTACATTCCGACTAACAGGGTGCTACTGTTCCAATTTCTTCATAACCTTGCCCACACTTGTTATTTTCTATTTTTGGTTTTGTTGCTGGCTGCACTTTGTGGCATTTGGGATCTTAGTTCTCTGAGGGATCGAATCCATGACCCTGCAGTGGGAGCTTGGAGTTTTAACCACTGAACCTCCATTGAAGTTCCTGTTTTTTTTGTTTTTTAAACAGTAGTCATCCTAATGGGTATGAAGTGATATCTCATTGTGGTTTTGATTTGTATTTCCCTAATGATTGGTGATCATCTTTTTACATGCTTATTGACTATTATTGTATGTTATCTTTGAAGAAATGTCTATTCAAGTTCTTTGCCCATTTTTAATTCAGCTATCTGGGGTTTTTTTGTTGTTGAGCTATAGGAGTTCTTTAGATATTTTGAGTATGAGCCTCTTATCAGATACATGATTTGCAAGTATTTTTTCCTGTTTTTAGGGGGAAATTTTCACTCAGTTGATTGTGTTCTTTGAAGCACAGAAGTTTTAAATTTTGGTGAAGTCCATTTAACATATTTTTACTGTTGTTGCCTGTGCTTTTGGTGTCATATCCAAGAAATCATTGCCAAACCCAATGTCATGGAATTTCTTTCCAAGGTCTTCTTCTAAGAGTTTCATAGTTTTAGGTCTTATGTTTTAGGTATTCAATCCATTTTGAGTTAATTTTTGTATATGCCATAAGGTAAGAGTGGAATTTTATTCATTTGCATGTGGATGTTCAGGTTCCCAGAACCATTTGTTGAAGAGACTATCCTTTCTTTATTGAGTAGTCTTGGCATCCTTGGCAAAGAACATTTGGCCATATACATGAGGATTTATTTCTAGGCTCTCTGTTCTAAGCCATTGGTCTATATGTCTGTGTCCATGCCGTCAAATGTAAAGGAGTCAGATAGAAAATAATATAAATTGTATGAGTCCATTTATATAAAATTCCAAAATGATTTAATCTATGGTGTTAGAAGTAAGGGGGTATCCTTGTGGGTAGGTAACAACTGTAAGGGGCATGAAGGGGTTTTGGTGGTACTGGTAATATTATTTATTGATCTTTGTGCTGATTTATACAGGTATGTTCACATGAAAAGTCACTGAGTTATACACAGGTATTTAGCATTCATAATTATCAGACTCTTTATACTGTTTAGTATAATCTTAATTAAAAGTGGTTGCCTAGAAACAGAGAAATATGATAAAAATCCATTGATTCTATACTGCTTTTAATTATAATGACACTCATTTTCCCTCACTGGATTTACAGTAGACAAGTTAAAGGAATAGATATATGTTTCAGCCTTTCATATTCAGGGAGACCTCTTTTTCACATACCTGGAGAGTAGTTAGAAGTGAGTGATGAAAGGGAATAAGTAACGCTTCTTATTGCTTTCTTTGAAGAATCAACATAACATTAGCTTTTGTTAGCTGACAGATAGCATTCGATTATAACACCTTCTCTAATTGCAATATTCTGATGATGCCAACTTTGACAAAAAACACCATTTTTTTTCATAATGCCAAGTTGATCAGGACCCACCAAAATAAGGACCCACAGTTATTCCTGCAAACCCACGTCAAGGGAAAAAGAAGGTGTAGACCTCTCTTCAGTAGTATGCATATTAGAACTTCCCAATCTGTGTGCCTTGGTGCACTTTGTGTTGGGAATGAATTACATGTGTATGGAGGCCGGATTCTGCTTAACCTTCAAGAGTGGTTAAGCCAGGCCTACAGTGGAAGAAATTACTGGGCTGGTCATTCCTACAATGAGATACCTCGTTCTTCAAATCCATTGTTTACTATAGATATTTTCCCTGTGCAGTAATGTACAAAGGGTTGGAAAGTCAGTAATGAGAAAAATAATAAGAGACTCCTAGCACAGTGAGGCAATGGCAACCCACTCCAGTGCTCTTGCCTGGAAAATCCCATGGACATGGATTTTGAGCCTACATGGCTCCCATGGGGGAGCCTGGTAGGTTACAGTCCCTAGGGTTGCGAAGAGTTGGGCACGACTGAGCAACTTCACTTTCAGTTTTCACTTTCATGCATTGGAGAAGGAAATGGCAACCCACTCCACTGTTCTTGCCTGGAGAATCCCAGGGATGGGGGAGCCCGGTGGGATGCAGAGTTGGACATGACTGATGTGATTTAGCAGCAGCAGCAGCACAGTAAAGAGTTCCACTTATAAACAGAGAATTATTTCTAAATTCTGGTAGTAACTGAGCTTTCTGGATGGGCTAGAGGAGTCTCTAGGGAAGAAAAACAAGGTATAGTGGTTTCCAGAGAAAGCTCTAGAGTTCAAGTACTTGTTTTTGAATGATGGCTCTATCATTAACCAATTGCTTTGAAAAGTACTTGAAAAACAAAATGACACAGCCCTGTGCCTCATTTTCTTCATCTATGATTCATAGAAACCTACTTCAGAGAGTCATATAAAAATTAAATTCCATTAGCTCAGTGCTCAGCATATAGTAAGTGATCAAGAAATATTAGCTATTGCTAACTGACTACCACTGTGTACCATTTATTGAGTACCAGGCTTGAATGCCAGACTTGCAAGGAATTTTTATAAAGTTTATTCAATCTAATCCTCAAAGTAGGTTTATTATTTCCTATTTTATAGATAAGAAAAGTAATGCAGAGAGAGGCTAAACGACTTGTCCATGGCTAACAGCTAACAAATGGCAGAGCCAGACTTTAACTTCTAGGTCACGTAAACTCATGGTCTTTCAATGTTTTTGCTAATATACTCGCTGGGACATTTAAAAAAAATTACTTATATAATTTTCATTATAATTATAATAGTTACAAAGAACACAATTTCCAGCATTGTGAATACTGATATTTCAAAATAAAACTATTATATCACTCTTCGTATCCAATGGCATTTAAATTTCACAGTGATTGGCTACTCACCATAGTCCAAATAAAAATACTTGAAAAAACTTATAATAGTTATTAAATTCACACAGTTCCTTTCCTTCCATGAACTTATTTTTCCATCTCAATCCCCTTATTCCAGGATTTTATCCCCCAGTCTTTATGATTCAAAGTATTTTTTGGCTTCCGTATCTGTCATAATTCTTTACATTAATAAATACACATAAATTTCCTGTGACCATAAGGTCTTGTGTTAAAATTTTTTTCTAAATTGAATTATCATTATATTTACCAGTAGTTCAAAATTCATTAAAACATATTATGAATTCACTAATTATTGAATATGGGCTTCCCTGATGGCTCAGTTGGTAAAGAATCTGCCTGCAACGCAGGTGGCCCTGGTTCAATGCTTTGGTTGGAAAGATCCACTGGAGAAGGGATAGGCTATCTGCTCCAGTATTCTTGTGCTTCCCTTGTGACTCAGCTGGTAAAGAATCTGCCTGCAATGCGGGAGACTTGCGTTCGATCCCTGGGTTGGGAAAATCCCCTGGAGAAGGGAGTCTATCCATTCCAGTATGCTGGCCTGGAGAATTCCATGAACTGTATAGTCCATGGGGTTGCAAAGAGTCGGACACCACTGAGCAACTTTCACTTCACAACTATTGAATATAAATGTAAGATACAGGAATGAGATAGATGGGGGTCATGTAGATCTGTAGAACTCTGATTAAGGACATTATCAAAATGTCCCTTAGCTTGCTCAGGGACATCTCTTCCCTCAGGACAATGCCTTTTTAGGGAGATGAGGGATGTGTGAGAGGAATTCTTTCTTGAGTTTCTGGATCTTAAGCCTCTCCACGCCTGTCTGCCTCTTGGAAAGTCCTTCATCACTGAGATGACTACACATTCCAGTTTATGCCTGTTATTCTGGCGTAAGTATTAACAGAAACCCTGTCACTCTCGTAAGTATCTCCGTTTGGAGGATAATATTGATCGCCCCATCAAGTACCCCTTGTGGTTCCCCAAGTGAACATTATTCAGATTTGAAGACCACTTTTATAAACCAAGGTACCTGAATTTCTTTTCTCCTGTTAAATTGTAAAAATATTCATTGTACACTTATGTTCCATGTACTATATTTGTTACTCTGACATATCTTGTCATCAGTATATACCCCTTTTTCTACGCCTCTTTTTTAACAGATAAGAAAACTGCAAACCCAGAGAGCTTAAATGACCTGTCACAGGTGGTAAGTGACTAAACCAGAACTCATGCCTTGCTCCCTGTTTCTAAACCTGTGCTTATAATCAGGTGTAATCTATGGGTCTCCAGCCTTGTGTTGATTCCCATCCCTCAGGCATGGGGGTCCCACCTTGTTGAAACTTGGGTTGTAGTTTAGGTCTGCCAAACTGCCCTTTTGCCCAAATCTCCACATCAAACACTTCCTACCAGGCTCCCTTTTACAGTTCTCAGCACTTTCTCTTCATCCCTCTCTTGATTCTGTTCACCAGCATCTCTTCTCTAGGTGACCGCACAGTGTCCAATCCATTTAGCAAAGGAATACAGAGCAATCTCTCCAAATGTTAGCATTCTGCTCACCTTCCTAAGCCAATGTGGTGCTTCCCATAAAGATGAAGTTTGAACCTCTTAAGATTTACCAGGCCTTTCTTCTCAAATGTACATGTCAGCCCTACTGAACTTTCTCCTTTTTCTTTTCCAACCTCACCCACTTTGCCTGTATTTGTGCCACACATATACCCATCTCCCAAACCCATCTTCTGTTCACACTTGGGGCTTCCCTGGTGGCTTAGATGGTAAAGAATCTGCCTGCAATGCAGGAGACCTGAGTTCAGTCTCTTGGTGGGGAAGATCCCCTGGAGTAGGGAATGGCAACCCACTCCAGTATTCTTGCCTGGGAAATCCCATGGACAGAGGAGCCTGGTGGGCTATAATTCATGGGGTCACAGAGAGTCAGACCTGACTGAGCAACTAACATTCGTACTTGAGATCTTAGTTAGATCTCCAGGCAGCTTGGTTGGACTTTGTGAGCCACTCTCTGTCCCACTAACTTGGTGTCCTTCCAGTGGTGTGTTGGAGCCAACTGGAACAGTCTCTCAAAGCTGATTATTCACATCATTTCCCAAGTTCAGCATTGCATGACATCACGTTGGCATCTTGAAACTGGTGACAGTGGAAGTGGTGCAAATCAGGGTCTTTTTTTTTTTCAACATTTTCAACATTTTTAGTCAACATTTATCAGAACAACACTGTGCCCCTCCTGTATTTTCATAATGCTTAGAACACCATTTACTTTATATGTCAGATACTGTTCTTATTGATGAGGCTATAAAGGTGGGCAAATAAGATAATCCTTACCATCATGGAGCTGACAATGCTGAAAGGGGGAGATTGACCTTAGTCAGATATCCACATAAATTAAATTAAAAATAATAATTATGTTAAGACTGAAAAATGCTTTAAAAATCTACAATAGGTGAGGCTTCCCTGGTGGTCCAGTGGTTAAGAATCCGCCTCCCAATGCAGGGGACATGAGTTCTATTGTTGGTTGGGGAACTAAGATCCCACATGCCTTGGGGCAACTAAGCCTGCATGTGACCAGAGAGTCCATGTGTCACAACAAGAGAGAAGCCCGTGCGCTGCAATGAAGACCTGGCACAGCCAAAACATAAATAAGTAAAATAAAATGGAAAGAACATACATGAAAACAAAATCTGTAATAGGATATTTGACCTAGTCTAAGAAGGTTTTCCTGAGCTAAAATCAGATGAAGCATAAGTGTAGGTTTAGGAAGGAGCAAGATGAAGGAGCATTCCAGGTCCAGGAAACAACATGTGCTACGGTTGGAGGGAGCATGACCCTCAGGATCAAGGGAAAGAGGACAAGTGTGGCAAGTGGGAGCTTGGTGGGAGATGCAGCTGCAGAGTTAAGGTTACACAGGGCTTTGCAAGCCTCACCAAAGAGTGTTGTCTTTATCCTAAGAGTGATGGAAAGTCACTGAAGTGTTTTGAGTAGGTAAAGCACATCGATCAAGTAGAAAATCAGCACAGCGTGGCACTTCAGAAATCAACTCTGCAGCCAGGTTGCCTAGCTCGAAAGGCTGACTCTGTGACTTACTAGCAGTTTACTAGTAACTTCTGTGTGCCTCAGTTTCCTCATGAATTGCTGCTGCTGCTGCTGCTAAGTCGCTTCAGTCATGTCCGACTCTTTGTGACCCCGTGATGGCAGCCCACCAGGCTCCCCTGTCCCTGGGATTCTCGAGGCAAGAATACTGGAGTGGGTTGCCATTTCCTTCTCCAATTCATGAAAGTGAAAGGTGAAAGTGAAGTCGCTCAGTCGTGTCCGAATCTTCACGACCCCATGGACCGCAGCCTACCAGGCTCCTCCGTCCATGGGATTTTCCAGGCAAGAGTACTGGAGTGGGGTGCCACTACCTTCTCCGTTCCTCATGGGTTAAATGATGATAAAACCTAATCTGCAGGCTGTTTATCAGGTTGTAAAGCTCTTAGAACAGTACATTCAGTTCAGTTCAGTCGCTCAGTCGTGTCTGACTCTTTGCGACCCCATGAATCGCAGCACGCCGGGCCTTGCTGTCCATCGCCATCTCCCGGAGTTCACTCAGACTCACGTCCATCGAGTCGGTGATGCCATCCAGCCATCTCATCCTCTGTCGTCCCCTTCTCCTCCTGCTCCCAATCCCTCCCAGCATCAGAGTCTTTTCCAATGAGTCAACTCTTCGCATGAGGTGGCCAAAGTACTGGAGTTTCAGCTTCAGCATCATTCCCTCCAAAGAAATCCCAGGGCTGATCTCCTTCAGAATGGACTGGTTGGATCTCCTTGCAGCCCAAGAGACTCTCAAGCGTCTTCTCCAACACCACAGTTCAAAAGCATCAATTCTTCGGCACTCAGCTCATCATAAATGCTAATGAAAATGCTTGTTCAATTAAACAAACAAAAATATCTTTGGTAAGACAACTGAATATTGTGGGAGGGCTGCGGTCTAATAGGGGATGCAGATAAAAACAAATCATTATAAAATAGCATGGAGTAAGCACGAAACATAGTGGTAACACAAAGATGAAGATGAACTTGGTTTCCAGTTATTAGGAGCAGAGTCAAGAGCATAAAGGATGTTCCAGTTGGAGAGAGCAGCACTAAGAGGGGTGGAGATTCACAAATGTCCCTGACTTGGATGCGATGCTTAAAGCTTAAAGCCAGACATCAATAAAAACCAATGAGGGGGATGGGGGTGCAACGGTGGGGGTTGAAATTCCTGGTGGTCCAACAGCTAGCGCTCTAATAGTGGGGCCAGGTTCCATTCCTGGCCAAGGAACTAAGATCCGGCAGGCTGCCTATACACAACAACAATAAAAACATCCCCCTCCCCAAACAACAACGAGGGGAGAGATGTTGTGGTAGAGGGACTAAGGTGTGATTAATTTCAACTCCAAAGCAAATGCAGAGGCTTTATGGAGGAGGGCTCCCATTAAGGTTGACGGCAGAGGCCTGAACAGGTCACAGTGCTAACTTTGCATCTCGCTAGTTTGTGATTTGACGTCTCTAATTCTTAATGTCCTCATCTGTAAAGTGGGAATAATAATAATAACAGTAATAACTCATAGAGTTGTTAAGTCACAGTTCATGCATTAAGGTCTTAGCATAAAGTATCCAATAAATGTGAAGCTATTATTATTATTATTATATTATGAGTTGAAACTTGAGTGAGAAGAACTTCGATTGGCACTAAAGGAATAAAAGGTCTCGAAGTCAGAAAGCATGTGACACATCTGAAGGATAGCAAGTCAAAAGGCACTTTAAGATATGGTCATCAGGGCCAATCTATGAACAGTTTTTACTGGTCCATGATGAGATAAATATAGAAATTGAGAGCAAACACTTAGAAATTGAAAGAATACAAAAATAAATTGACAGTAATTTTATATTTGTATACCTGCATCTGATCCCATCACTTCATGGCAAATAAATGGGGAAACAGTGGAAACAGTGGCTGACTTTATTTTTCTAGGATCCAAAATCACTGCAGATGGTGACTGCAGCCATGAAATTAAAAGACGCTTACTCCTTGGAAGGAAAGTTATGACCAACCTGAACAGCATATTCAAAAGCAGAGACATTACTTTGCCAACAAAGGTCCGTCTAGTCAAGGCTATGGTTTTTCCAGTGGTCATGTATGGATGCGAGAGTTGGACTGTAAAGAAAGCAGAGCGCAGAAGAATTAATGCTTTTGAACTGTGGTGTTGGAGAAGACTCTTGAGAGCCCCTTGGACTGCAAAGAGATCCAACCAGTCCATCCTAAAGCAGATCAGTCCTGGGTGTTCATTGGAAGGACAGACATTGAAGCTGAAACTCCAATACTTTGGCCACCTGATGTGAAGAGCTGACTCACTGGAAAAGACCCTGATGCTGGGAAAGATTGGGGGCAGGAGCAGAAGGGGATGACAGAGGATGGGATGGTTGGATGGGATCACCAACTCAATGGACATGGGTTTGGGTGGACTCTGGGAGTTGGTGATGGACAGGGAGGCCTGGCATGCGGCAGTTCATGGGGTCACAAAGAGTTGGACACAACTGAGTAACTGAACTGAACTGAATTGAAAATATCTGTAATGAAAATTGAGACTTGGAGTTTTTATGGTTTTTTTTTTTTTCACTTTTCTAGCAAGTTTTAGAGAGAAGGCAATGGCACCCCACTCTAGTACTCTTGCCTGGAAAATCCCATGCATGGAGGAGCCTGGTGGGCTGCAGTCCATGGGGTTGCTAAGAGTCAGACACAACTGAGAGACGTTACTTTTACTTTTCACTTTCATGCATTGGAGAAGGAAATGGCAACCCACTCCAGTGTTCTTGCCTGGAGAATCCCAGGGACGGGGGAGCCTGGTTGGCTGCCGTCTATGAGGTTGCACAGAGTTGGACACGACTGAAGTGACTTAGCAGCAGCAGCAGCAGCAAGTTTTAAATTGTATCTTACAAAAGTGACAGTGCATGGCTTATTGGAAATAATAAATAAATAATAAACTATCTTTACCTCAGATAATTTGAGAAAAAGTAATACTGCAGAGCTGGAGATAGCAACATAGAGATGATCCTGGTGGGCCAGGGTCACCTTTGAGGAACTATTTGAATGTCTGAGTTCACACTTTATTCAACGGGCAACGGGGTTACTAAAAGTTTAGACAGATTGTTAACCGAGGGTGAAGTGTATCGAGGTGAATGGACACTGCAAATTTTGTACTTTTTAACGTTCCCAGGGAGCATGTGTTTTTGTTGTTGTTAAAGAGGAGACCTGAACTGCTCCGTGTCTCACAAATATAACTGTTTTTATTTGATAAGAGTGTGGTTATACAAAGGAATTCAAATTTATGAAAACAGAAAACGTTGAAAATACGTGAGCACACATTGTGTGACCAGTGATGCGAGTGGCTCCTTGATACAAAAAGCTACGCCAGGTAATCAGATGAATCTGCTTTCTCCAGCACCCTCATATAATTAACGCATCAACCGAAGAGGCAGGACTCTGCCGGATCTCTCCCAGCTGGGGTCTTCTCGTCCATCTTCATCACCCTCGGCTCTCCAGCAACCCTGCGGGGTAGGATGGGACAATAACGCTCTAATCACCAGGTAGCCGTGGGAGGCGTTGGACAGCTCACCTATCCCAGGGTTTCCAGACTCTGCCCTCATCCAGGTGCTGAGACAGCCAAAACTTCCACATTTTCCTTTCAGCTCCTGAACCCCTTTCTTCGCTACCCGCCCGGCCACTCCTGCAAGCATACGACACCTCGGGTGAGCCCTTTGGCCACCTGAAGTCACATCTCAGGTAGGCCCTTTGGTCACTTGCGCTCTTGAAACCCCCTCGTGGCTCCGAGGTTCAAGGCCGTGGGCACCCGCGAGGCCTGAGAGCGACGTTCTGGCCGAAGGACTCCAAATAAAGACGCCAGACTGCGGGGGCCCAGGACACTGTGGAGCCAGATCCAGAAGGTGAGGTGACAGCCGGTAGCCCGCGGCCCTCAGGTCGCTTGAGTCGCAGCGAGGCCGTGGTCGGGCGTCGTGGAGGCGGCGCTTGGCCCCCCGCCCGCCTGCGGGCGCCCGGAGTCCCCGGCCGCTGCGCCCCGCCTTCTCGCCGCAGAAGCCCCGGCAGCTGCCAGGACCAGGTGGGGGGGCCGCGTCGCGGGTGTGGCCGCCGCCACTTGAAGGCTGGGCTCTGAACCTGGCCCTGAGCACGGCCACCCCCGCCGGCGCCGCCATAGCTCCAGCGGCCGACCAGGTGCGTGCGCCGCCCGCCCGCCCCAGTCAGCCAACGGCTGAGCTGGCTTCCCCGGGAAGGCGAGCCGAGGCGGGTGGCCGACCCCAGAGTGAGGGGAACTTTCCGAGTAGCTCTTTCGTGGGAGCGACGGACAGACGGGGTGGGGAAGCCGCCGGGAGACCGGTCTGGCCTGTGGCTTCCGCAGCAAAGGCCCAGAAATGAGGACATCGAATGAGGGCGCCGGGATGGAGGAGGATGCTGGGCGCAGAGGGCGGGAGCCAGGCATCATGGCTCCTTTTTCCTCTCGTCCTGGGACGCGGGAGGGAGTGCTCCGGCCCCAAGCTGCCACGCTGCTTGCCTTGCCTGCATCTGGAAGCAATTCCTAGTTCTCCCTTTTATCGGGCGCTCCTTTGTGGTTCTTTTCACCTTTTATCTTGTACTTTCATTTTTGGTGTGCAATTCTAGGCTCCACGCCGGCTCTTAAGTTCCACGGGACAGAGCCCCTGTTGGACTTGTCAGGTCCTCAGTGTGGTTGAGACGGTAAAGCGTCTGCCTGCAATGTGGGAGACCCAGCTTCCTGGGTTGGGAAGATCCCCCAGAGAAGGAAATGGCAACCCACTCCAGTACTCTTGCCTGGGAAATCCCATGATGGAGGAGCCTGGTAGGCTGCAGTCCATGGGGTCCCAAAGAATGGGACACGACTGAGCGACTTCACTTTCTTTTTCTTTCAGTAGTACTCAGTGAGGAATTGAGCAAAAAAGTGAGTTTCTATGGAGGAGAACTGGTGAATTAACGTCAGTGAATGAATAAGCCTGAAATAGATCTGAATGAAGGAATACATGAATGGATATAAATACATACAACGTGGAGGCAGTGGAGACAGAGGCTTACAAATCTTTATCTTCTGGTAGTTTTCCAAAGGCTGTATAGATGTTGCACTCATAAACGCAGTCATTCTGATTGTGGCTGTTTAAAAGTTCTATGCTGTATTAATCCGCAGAAGCACCCCTTCATTTTCCATTTTAGGTAGATTTTCCTTTATGCATTGCTTAAAGTGAAGTACGTCTAGGCTGCTTCTTCTGGGTGTTTTGTTTTTTTTTTTGCTTGTATTTTATTTTCTGACTTTGCAGAATCAGTGTCACTATAATTTTTTTTTTTACATATTGTGTACTTTATAATATTTTTTAATGTATTTATGAAAGATAAGTGAATCTGAAGGCAGTACCACGTGACTCTGTTTTTAGTAATTTGTAAAACCAGACATTTCTTTGAATTCAGGATTGTGGAGGATCTTGTTTGCTTTCCCAAGACAGGTGCTGGCTGGTTTGTGGGTGACTGAAGAAGGCTGCCTATAGTTCAAAGAGGAAAAGAGAGACATTTATCTGTGTGCAGATACTGTTGAAGTGACACAGGTGGAGACTTCTTTAATTCAATTGGTCACTGCTTCAGTTCCAGGTTTCCAGGCCTGGGTTTCAGAAAACCTGGATGACTTTAGACTTGTTCCTTTATCTCTTTAGGTCTGTTTCTTAATCTTTGAAATGCAGGAGGTTCGGTAGGGCCCCTTCCTGAGGTAGACTTCCAGGATTCTCTTTTATTAGGTAAAAGGTGAAATTGCAGATGATTTTAGGAAAGCTTAACTCACTTCAACTGCTCTGCTTGGAATTCTGTAGAATATTGGCCTCACTGTCATATCTGCAAATTACAACTCATTCCTCATCTTCACATCTGCTGCAGAAGGACCTGGGAGTTTGAGATGAGAATTATAGACTCTGGGCAGGAGGGGAGAAAGGAGGGCAAAACAGTTTTGTGCATTGCCACAGGCCTCCCGTCCTGGGGTCTAACTTGTTTTCAATACACCCAGCCTGACAATGCCATATATTTTCAGTATATCTGGGGAATCATCACTATTAATTTGCCTGCTTTGAGATTAGTTATCATAGATCACAACATTTTGGAAATGGAAGGACCTTAGAGATTTTTAAAAGGCACTTAAAAAGTCATTTTACATATATATTAAAATATTTCTTGCATGCTACATTTCACAAAGCCCCAAATGTGTTAAGTAAAATAAAATTAACATTACCTACTTCTGTTCTTTCAAGTCTCTTGGGAGAAGAGAAGTCAGATGTGGTGCTTGGTGGAAAAAAAACCACAACTTTTTGTGACTCTGTTCTCAAAGATCCAGTTGTTGGGTCGCATATGATTCCGACATGGAATGTAACAGAAATGATATTTATGGGCCAATGACCACTCACCAAGCACTGTTACATTTAACCTTTTTACTTGTTTTGCCCCATTTCATCCTTGCTGTAAACTTAAGTGCTGCATACCTTGTAATCCCTATTCCACCTTCCAAAAATAGAAACAGTGAAATGGGAAGGTCAGGTATTCAAAACACAAACAGATGGAGGCAGGGTTTCTCCCAGAAATGTAGACAATCCCTGCTAGGAAAATCTGTGTAACATTGGAGAATGTGGTCTCTGTGTGTGTTCCAGGATATATATTAAACTCTTGGGCATTGTGGATAAGGGTATTTAGAATGGGAGCTCAGGAGGGGGATAATTGAGACTGAATTACAGAGAATTGGTATAGCATTTTGAAAATTATTGAGTTCCATTGCTACTCTGGAAGACTCACATTTTTACATAGGTGCACATACATCCTAATGTTAAATGTGCTCATATTTAATAATCCAGGGAGTATAAAAAGGATCAATCACATCAAGAGATATATGGATGAGTGGCACCTATGGACATCAAACTGAGTACAGTGTTGTTTCTTGGGCTAGTTTTCTGATCCTTGATAAGTTGCTACCTCCCAACCTCCTTCTTTATAAGAGTGACAACTCCTAATGCAAAATACAATGCCTACCTTGCTGTAATCTAGGGGCAGGAATGCAGGATGAGTTTCCAAAACTCTTATAATTAATTGACAAGAGCAAAAGAGGGAAAGAGAGGCCCATAAAGTAAGTGGTAAATTATTTTGTTTCTTCGTCAGTCGAGTTTCCTAGAAGGCAGAGACCAGTTGCAGCTGCTTGAAAAACTAAGAGTGATGCCAGTTTGATTTAGCTCAGGAGGCTGAAACTTTCTGCCCTGAAGGCTGGTGTGATGGAATAGACCTTCCCATTGCTCACAATATTATGAAAAAAACATTAAAGCAACAATTTTTATTACTTGCCCTGGAGCTAGAGCTTTAAAATGTACTTTCTTCTCCCCCTGCCCTCCCTAAACCACTTAGGTTTTTTAAAACAAACAACCCATTTATGTGTTTGCTACATTAGATTATTAGTCCTTTCCTTTATTTTTGGGCTCTGTTTCTTTATTGCAGCTAAGATGAAGGACTGGTGTGCTTCTGTGGAATTTTTCTTTAATTATTATTTTATAACTCTGTGTGTGTTAATTTCAGTAACCGTTTATTGAGTGCGTACTGTGTGCCAGATAAAGATGAATGAGATCCCAAGTTTATGGAGGGAAGCGAGCCATCCACAAATAATTGCAGCACAGGATGATGTGGAAGTAGTGGCCACTCATTCTCCCAGGAGAGAGGTTTGGGCAGAATTTAGGAAGACTTCACAGAGCAGGTGAATTTTGAACTGGATTTTGAAGCCTAAAGGCCAAAAGGAGGGAGAAAAGTGTTCTGAGCACAGAGAACAGGATGGGCAAAGACAAGGAGGCCGTGTGAGCATAGCACTTGCCAGGGAGAGACATGGATTGGGTGGGTCTTGTAAGGCTGGGGCCAGAGAAAGAAGGTCCTTGAATGTCATGTTATTTCAACTTTATTACAGCCTAGAAAATTTTATTTAAGAGTTTTAAAGCTAATTTTTAATAGGAGGAGTGCTATAATTTGACTTTCTCTAGAAAATAACTCCAGCAATAATATTTTGGGGAAACTAGAGAAGGAAAGCTGGGAGGCCAGAGGAAAATGAGGATGCTGGTGCTATAGTCCAAAGGAAATAGGATAAGGGTCTAAACTAGCATAGGTTTGAGAGATTATCAGCAGATAGGCAGAGCAGGATTTAATGACTAGCCGGATATGGGAAGTAAGGTTGACAATAATTCTGAGGTTTCGGTACTGCTTACTTAGGTAGATGCAGATGCCACTAATGAGGGTAATAAACATCAGATGAGGAAGAGGTTTGGGGAGGAAGACAGTGAGTAGAGACAACTCACAGATGTGAGAACATGTAGGAATATCCTTGATGTAGACCCTTGACTAGTGACTATAGTACTGTGACATCATATAGCCAAGACTGGTCAAATTTTATGACAGATCTGCAGTCTAAATAGACAAATCAATTCAATAAATCATGTAAAAAGAAGGAAAAAACACATTAGACTTTACTAATGATGTTTATATTTCAGGTGAGTTTCTTAGAACTCTAATTCTTATGTAAGTTCTACTGAAAAAAAAAAAGATACTCAAACAATCAGGGGTTATTAAAAATTATCAAGACAACCAAACTAGAGTGACACAGAGGGGAGTGGTTGAAATGAACAAAGAAAGATAAGCAAATAGTTGGAGTGTAGCAGAGAGGACAGATTGCTCAAGACACAGGTAGAGGCAGATTTGGAATACAGAGATGACATTTGAGCTGGCTCTTCCAAATAATGTATTTCTTTAGTGGTAAGAGTATCACAAGCTTTGGTTTCTCATCTATTCAACTTGTTCAGTTCAGTTCAGTCACTCAGTCCTGTCCGACTCTTTGTGACCCCATGGACTGCAGCATACCAGGCTTCCCTGTCCTTCACCAACTCCTGGAGCTTGCTCAAACTCATGTCCATTGAGTCGGTGATGTCATCCAGCCATCTCATGCTCTGTTGTCCCCTTCTCCTCCCACATTCAATATTTCTTGTCTTTTCCAAGGAGTCATTCTTTGCACCAAGTGGCCAAAGTATTGGAGTTTCAACTTCAGCATCAATCCTTACAATGAATATTCAGGACTGATTTCCTTTAGGATGGACTGGTTGGATCTCTTTGCAGTCCAAGGGACTCTTCAAGAGTCTTCTCCAACACCACAGTTCAAAAGCATCAATTCTTTGGTGCTCAGCTTTCTTTATAGTCCGACTCTCACATCCATACATGACTACTAGAAAAACCATTGCCTTGACTAGATGGACCTTTGTTGGCAAAGTAATGTCTCTGCTTTTTAATATGTTTTCTAGGTTGGCCATAGCTTTTCTTCCAAGGAGCAAGCGTCTCTTAATTCAGCTTGTTAGGGAGAGACAAACAGGTGATTGTTTAGAGGTACTGTGCAGAGGGTTTGTTCTTATTTTGCAGATAAAGTGTTGGAAGACTTCGAACTAAGAGAAGAAAAACAGAGTAAGATAAAATGAGAAGGGTAATAATTAGGAGGAATTTTCAGAACATTTAATGAATTCTATGAGAAATAGTTGCTAACAAAGAAAAAGTTAGATTGATGTAGTATTCTCTTAGGGTCATGGCATTAGACTTTCTTGGAAAAAAGGATAAATTAGCATAGAACCTTATATATTAGAAAGAATTTTTACATTTGATTGTTACATGAACCCTCAGAAGCATGTGCAGCCAGGCACTATTATCTTTCTTTTATAAACTAAAAATCTTGATGTGAAAGAGGCTGTAGTTTGTCTCAGATCCTATAACTGGCAAGCACTCCAGGCCTTCTGAATTTCAGCCCACTGCTCTATCCATTGTTTTGGAATCTTGCTTGCCTGGGAACCTTGATGTGTTACAGTATGTCCCTTCCACTCCCACCATGTCCATCATGTAAAAATAAGAATAATGCAGATGATATTTGAGGGTCAAGAAAACCAAGATTGGGGAGAGAGGCAGTGATGGAAAGGCTCCTTACCACCAGCTGTGCTACATGCAGTAGAAATGGTCACGAAGTCTCTAGAGAATATCTGGGGAACTCAAACAATACTTAAAATGTAATAGGAGAGTCTACAATGTGAAACAATTTTATGATTAAATCTTGCAAGAGGCAAATAACCCTTTAATTAAGTGGCATGTTAATGGCCACTAGGATCTGGTAAAGGCAAAGATCCTTCCCTAGAGCTCCCAGAAGAAATGCAGTCCTGCCAACACATTGATTTTAGCTGGTAAGTCCAGTGTTGGATTTCTGACCTACAGAACTATAAGCATTTGTTTTGTTTAAGCCACCAAGTTTGGGGGTCATTTGTTACAGCCAGCAATAGAAAACCAGTGCGTTATCCTATAGATTTGCTGTAGGGTTAAGGAATGTAAGCATTTAGGAAAGGCCTTCTCAGTCAATACTAGCTACTGTCATTATTATTTTTTTCACTGGTACTTTCCCTTCTGTTTTTGCCTTTTTGTAATAGCCGTCCTGCGGTTACCCCTGATTGTTGGAAATCACTCCCCTCCTTCCCTGAGACTGTGACCTTAGGAGTTCCTCACTCCCAGGGTAGCCAGTATTCAGCCTCCAGCAATTTGTTAGAATTACCATTCAGGTATTCCTACATTTTATGGGTTCAGTGGCTTCTGCTCCAGATAAGCCAGAGCTGGGCTGTGACTCTCTGGATTTGCCTATCTCTGTAGACTTCAGGATGGTGGTTTGCTTTTTACCCTCACTTCTCTGTTCTAAGGGGAGTGGTTGTCAGTTTGTTCAGTTCTATTTCCTTCTATAAGGACAGGAGTAATGAAAGAAGTGAAAACAGTGCTCTCAGTACCCTATAGCTGTAATGAGCTCCTCTGTTCTTAAGAGAATTCCATCTCTATACTGGATCCCTTTCTGTTCTTTGGTTTTCAACTCAGCTTCATTCCAAAGAATGCTTTCTGGATTTTCTCATAGATTGAGATGCCATTAACCAAAATAGAAAACCCAGAAAGGATTCTGTGATGTGTCTGAAATACAGGGTACAAACAGGCTCAAAACCTGGGGAGATTAACCTTAACTCTTCCCTATTCCTCATCCTCCCAGATTTTAAGTCACCAAATGCTGTTGTGTCTACCTTTGATAGCACCTGAAATTTTCTGTTTTTTAATTGTCCCCATCCTTTCTATCCCCTTCATGGATCACAGCCTTGTAAGGGCAAAGGGGATTAACTCAATGAAGTTATGTGCCATGCCATGCAGGGCTACCCAGGACAGATGGGGTCATAGTGAAGAGTTCTGACAAAACGTGGTCCACTGGAGAAGGAAATGGCAGCCTACTCCAGTATTCTTGCCTGGAGAACCCCATGAACAGTATGAAAAGGCAAAAAGATATGACACTAGAAGATGAGCCCACCAGGTCAGAAGGTGTCCAGTGTGCTGCTGGGGAAGAGCAGAGGGCAATTACTAATAGCTCCAGAAAGAATGAATGGCTGAGCCAAAGCAGAAATGATGGTTAGCTGTGGATGTGTCTGGTAGTGAAAGCAAAGTCCGATGCTCCAAAGAACAACATTGCATAGGAACCTGGAATGTTAGGTCCATTAATTAAGGTCAATTGGATGTAATCAAGCAGGAGATGGCAAGATTGAATATTGACATCTAAGGAATCAGTGAACTAAAATCGACAGAATAGGCAAATTTAATTCAGATGATCATTATATCCACTCTGTGGACAAGAATCCCTTAGAAGAAATGGAGTATCCCTCATAGTCAACAGAAGAATCTGAAAGGCAGTACTTGGGTGCAACCTCAAAAATGACAGAATAATCTCGGTTTGTTTCCAAGGCAAACCATTCAGTATCACAGTAATCCAAGTCTATATCCCAGTCACTGATGCTGAAGAAGCTGGAGTTGACCGGTTCTGTGAAGACCTACAATACCTTCTGGAACTAATACCAAAAAGAAAAGAGTTTCTTGATGCTTTTGAATTGTGGTCCCAGAGAAGACTTTTGAGAGACCCTTATCTTCAAGGAGATAAACCAGTCCATCCTAAAGGAAATCAACCCTGAATATTCATTGGAAGGACTGATGCTGAAGCTGAAGTGTCAATACTTTGGCCACCTGATGCTAAGAACTGACTCATTGGAAAAGACACTGATGTTGGGAAAGATTGAGGGCAGGAGGAGAAGAGGGCAACAGAAGATGAGATGGTTAGATAGCATCATCAATTCAGTGGACATGAATTTGAGCAAATTCTGGGAGATAGTAGATGACAGAGCAATCTGATGTGTTGCAGTTCATGGAGTTGCAAAGATTTGGATGTGACTTTAGCGACTGACCAAGAACAGCAGTCCTTTCCTATCATGGCTCAACTCATATCCTTTATTGTTTCTTGCCTTGGACGGGCAGAGTCTTTAAATCATGCACACTGCTTCAAGAGTTGGATCATAGGCCAGATCATATTATTTTCCTTCTCAGAAGACCTACACTTTGAGAAATTACCTGTGAAATAAAGTAGAAACTCCTAATATGACATTTAAAGTTCTTAAAGATTTGGCATTAAAATATATTTCTCAGTGCATTCCTAGTGCCTTCACTTACTGTATTAGTTCTCTAGGCCTGTCATAACAAAATACCACTGACTGTGTAGCTTAAGCAGTAGAAATTTATTTTCTCATAGTTATAGAAGTTGAAAGTCCAAGATCAACATGTCAACGGGTTTGGTTTCTTCTGAAACTTCTCTCTTTGACTTGCAGATGTTCATCTTCTTGCTGTTTCCTCATATGGTCATTTTTTTTTCTGTTCATGTGCACCTTGGTGTCTCTATATGTTCAAATTTCCTCTTCAATCAGGTTATATTGGCCCACCTCCCCCAGTGCCCTCATTTTAACTTAATTACCTCTTTAAAGTCCCCATCTCTGAATATCATCACATTCTGAGGCACTGGGTTGTAGGACTTAAGCATATGAACTGGGGTGTGACATAGTTCAGCCCATAACACCTGTAAGACCCCTCCGTGTATTACTCTATATGTGTATATTGGATTGCATCATGGGGGCACAGCTTGACGTGGGAAGATTTGAAAGATACTGATTCCTGGGTCCCACCTAACTGTGGGTTCTGAACCGCTCTGTCTGAAATGGGACTGGGAATATGTTTGTTGTAGGCATGTGTATGTTTCAGGTTCCCCCTAGTGCTTTATAATACTGCAGCTTTTTATACCCCAGACTTTTCAAAATAAGTAAGTTCTGGAGAACATGTTATAAATGTTCACATCTTTGCTCACGATTGTTCTTTAACTAGAAAGACCCTTCCTACTATACAGCTGTGAAAATTCATCTATCCTGCAAGGCTGAGCTGAAATATCATCTTCTCTGTTATTACTTCCTTGTTCTCTCCTGTGATAATCCTGCACAACTTTATTATTACAGTTGACCCTTGAACAACTTGGGGATTAGGGGCACCAACCCCATAGCAGTCAGAAATCTGAGAATAACTTTACAGTTAGCCCCACCTATCTGTAGTCCTCAGATTCAACCAACATTTGATCCTGCAGTACTGCGGTATTTATTGAAAAAAATCCAGATGTGAGTGGACACACACTGTTCAAATCCATGTTGTTCAAGGGTCAACTGTACTTTATTGTTAATACTTTAGAATCAGTTTCCTGTTTTTTGTGTGTGTCCTAGTCATTTGCCTTCATCTTTCACCAGCTTCCTAAGGCCTATGCCTAGGATGACCTATTCTTTATTTCTGTATATCTGAAACAGTTGTAGTTGCTCTGAGCACAGTAGGTAACCAGTCACTGTCTGTAGTATGAATCAATGAACTCGTTAATAAATGCTACTAATTTCTTTTTCTTTAAGTGGGTTTTAAAAAACTGGACTATTGTTGCTTTACAATTTGATAAGCTTGTTTGTTTTATCCAGTGCTCTCCACTGGATAAAAAGTCATAAGAAAATTATTAGCTTTACAATGTAAAACTAATGGCAGATTTTACTCTGGAATTGGGTATCCTTAACATGATACAAGAACAATATTCTTCCCACTTAGTGTGTATTTCCCACTTAGAACTTTAAACATGTAAAAATTTTTCCTATAGAAGGTGTTTGATAATAGGAAGAGAATATAGTGAAGGCATCATAACAATTTGTGATAATGACAAATTTTTCTTTTTGCATTGCATTTTCAAGGCAGAGTGTGGATGGTTCAATTCTTACAGATGAATGGATTTCCCAGCATCCACTTGTATATCCTTGTTTATCCTCCCAATCGAGAACTGATTCCTTTTAGGGGGGATATGTTAAGGTGGAAATCTATTAGCTGAGCTAATAATAAGCTGTGCTTTTCTGGGTCAGTGAATAACAGAAACAGTTCTTGAAATAATTACATCAGCTAAGATCCAGTTTCCGAGTAGGGATCAAGAGTCCGGCTTATCCTTTGTCAGTCTTTTCAAAACTACTAAAACTTCTAGAGATGGGGTAATCGCCTCTTAAATAATAGCTCCAAAGCCTTTTCTGAACCAGAGCAGGCAGTAACGGGGATTGGCAGGGGAAGGACTGATGTCTACGCATGAGGGGAAAAATGACTCTGCCTTGAAAAAACAGATGAGCCTTTGGATGTGGAAATTTACAAGACTCAGAGAGCCCTGAAACATCTTTAGAAGCTGAGCCCAGCTGAATAATGGGAGGCTGTGTGCTGGCTTGGCATAGGAGCCTGTCTGGCACAAACTCCACTGTAAACAACTCTTCAAACATTTGCATCTGCGTACATGACATTGGATTCTCAAAATGTCCAATTAAACACTTTTCAATAAAAGAAACGTTTGCTTCCTCAGTTGACCTGGTGTCAGCCGGGCCTGTCTGGTGGGGAAGGAGTTGCAGCTGTTGAATGCCCTTCGTTTCTGGACCCAGTCATGTCCTGGTGGTTAGGACTCAGTGCTTTCATTGCCATGGCCTGGGTTCTATCCCTGATCAGGGAACTAAGATGCACAAGCCGAGTGGTGCAGCCAAAAAAAAAAAGAAAAAAAAGAGTCTTCTTGAAAGCTGTGGAAACTGTGCCAACCTGTGGGCCATGGGATTAGGTTAGGTAACTAGAGGGAAACACTGAGGCAGTGAGTGCTTTTCAAACTCAAGAAAACCTACTTAGTGCTGTAGTTGTTTTGTCCTTTGAGCTTGAAAAATTGTAAAAGTGATAATAGTAGCTGAGAAAGTGAAAAAGGGCAGTGCTGATTTTTAAAAAAATATTATTCTCTTGAGAACTATAAGAGAACTATATATAATTCAGTTTTTCAACATTTCAGCAAATATATGTTGAATAAGTGTTAATGGTGTGTAAGTATGTGTGTCTGTAGTGTATGCATTTCCCTGTCTGTGCTGACAGACATGGAACTGCTCAAATTGTGACTGGTATAGCAATGAAGCTTCTGGACACATGACACAGATGCACAAAGGGAGAGAGGAAGGGAATAAGAGAGAAGAATCAAATTTAGATATTCTTTAGAAAAGTGGGCATGTATAAGGAAGTGAAAAGCAAGTGACCTTGAGTAAATTTTTCAGTGCTATTAGCTCAGTTTCAGAGAAAGCAATGGCACCCCACTCCAGTACTCTTGCCTGGAAAATCCCATGGACGGAGGAGCCTGGTGGGCTGCGGTCCATGGGGTCGCTAAGAGTTGGACATGACTGAGCGACTTCACTTTCACTTTTCACTTTCCTGCATTGGAGAAGGAAATGGCAACTCACTCAGTACTCTTGCATGGAGAATCCCAGGGTCAGCGGAGCCTGGTGGGCTGCCGTCTATGGGATTGCAGAGTCTGACATGACTGAAGTGACTTAGCAGCAGCAGCAGCAACTTCAGTATCCTAGTCTTTAAAATAGGGACTATAATATCAAGAACATCAAAGTTTATTGTCAGAATTAATTAAAATGATCTATATAAACTGCTTACAGGCTTTCCAGGTGGCCCATTGATAAAGAATCCTTCTCCAAATGCAGGAGATGTGGGTTCAGTCCGAGTCAGGAAGATCCCCTGGAGGAGGAAATGGAAACCCACTCCAATATTCTTGGCTGGAATATTCCATAGACAGAGGAGCCTGGTGGTTTATAGTCCATGGGGTTGCAAAGAGTCGGACACATGGAAGCAATTGAGCACGTATGCAAACTGTTCACAGTGGCACTTGCCACATTGTGAATGCTCAGTCAATGTTAGCAAATGATGAAATATTGATAACTTTTTGGACAGAGAAGATTGAAGCATTCCTATATGGTGAAGGGAAGGAGCCAAGAAGAGGGAAAAAACTGGATAGCTGGTGTGTGGCTGTACTACGTTGAGTCCATCTTGTCAGCTCTATTTTAGGTCCACAGTTCTAACCCCTACCCCTCTTTCTGTGAGGCTGAGCTTTAGCTTAATTGACAAGGAATTCACTCAAGCCAGATATGTTCCCCATCAACGTTTACCCATGTCTTCTGGTATGAAAACTGGAAGCCTGCCTTATGCTTACACAGATGGTTACTGGTCATGAGATCCCCGGGGAGGGAAAAAATCCCCCATCCCCACTGGTGTGGTCATGCTTCTCACTCGATAGTTGGATTCTGTTTTTAGCTTTGGCCCCTTTAGATCCCCCATACCCCTTTCCATGGTGCAAAGTGCAACTGCAAACACCTCCAGATCATCCCATCTGCCTGATCCTTCCTGTGTGTAGGTTACCCATAGTAAACTTTGTAATTGCACTTAATGGCATTGCCTGCTTTGTTTTCTGGTCTCAAAGTTCCTGGTCAGTTTGGAGGATATTCTTCAGTGTCTCTGCCTCTCACTAATTGCTACAATATGGATAGAGAATTTGGCTTTGGAAAGGAGGGTGCATAGTTCTTTCACTGAGATGGGAGCTGAGAAGAATTGTGTAGATAAAGGGAGAGAAAAGTTTTGGGTTGAGGATGAAGAAAGCCAAGTCATCTCATGGTCATAATATCATATTCTCAGTTATGTAGAAGAGGAGAGCTTTTGCTGAGCATGAGGGGAGTAGAGGTTGAATCTGGGGCTTAAGGAGAGTGGAAAAACTTTGTAGCAGCTGCTGTGGGGAATTTGATAGGAGTCAGTTGAAGATAAATATAAGGGTTGCTGAGCAATGCAAGGGACCCAGCTGAGATCAGACAGCCTTAGTTCATAGTGGAGATATTTGCCATGGTTAAGAAAATGTTGATGATAATATCATGGAGCACGTGCAATTTTGAAGAATTGGCAGCTTAGATGAAGAGGAAAGGCAAAGGTGTTATAGGTGCTAATGAAAGCATTCTTGGAATCGTTAACCACCAGGTGATGTTGTGAGCCAAGATTAATCTGAAATGGTAAGTTGGGTAGACAGAAATACAGTCAGACTGGAGGCAAGGAGATCCTTGGACTGGAGGCAAGGAGACCTTTGGACTGCAAGGAGATCCAACCAGTCCATTCTGAAGGAGATCAGCCCTGGGATTTCTTTGGAAGGAATGATGCTGAAGCTGAAACTCCAGTACTTTGGTCACCTCATGTGAAGAGTTGACTCATTGGAAAAGACTCTGATGCTGGGAGGGATTAGGGGCAGGAGGAGAAGGGGACGACAGAGGATGAGATGGCTGGATGGCATCACTGACTCGATGGACGTGAGTCTGAGTGAACTCCGGGAGGTGGTGATGGACAGGGAGGCCTGGCATGCTGCAATTCATGGGGTCGCAAAGAGTTGGACACGACTGAGCGACTGAACTGAGAACTGAGGAAGCAAGGAAGTGTCTTAGTTAGCTCCAGCTGCTGTAACAAATTGCCACAGAGAGGGTGGCTTATGCATGGCAGAAATTTACTTCTCACAGTCTGGAGGCTAGAAGTCTGAGATCAAGGTGCCAGAATGGTCAGGTTCTGCTGAGGACCCTCTTCTGGGTTGTAGACTGCCACTTTCTCGTAGTATCCTCACATGGCAAAAATAGAAGGTGCCCCTCTTACAAGGGAACAAATCCCATTCATGAGGACTATATCCTTATGACCTAATTAACTATCAAAGGCCCCACTTGCTGATATTGCCACATTATTATGGTGGTATTATATGCATTTTATGGTGATACATTCAGTCTATTGCAGGAGGCTCTTCACTTAGCTGGCATCAGTCTAGCTGCTACTCTGCCACACATGTGCTGAGTGGTGGGGATACAAGGATGAAGAAAACACAATTCTCTTTAAAAGCTCAAAAGCGTTTATTGAGCTTCCGCTGTATACTGGGCAGATCATACAGAGGACATTGATTTTTCCTTTGAAAAGCTTTAAGACTGGTGACATAATCTAGATAATTTTGATTCAGAATTTTGATTCAGAAATGGTAAACTTCAAAGGAGATAAGCAGAGGGTGCTAGAAAATTGTAGAAGAATACATGTAACACATTCTGTGAGAAGAGGAACCAGGTCAGGAAAAGCACCCGGGAAAAAACTGTGCCTGAGTTGACTCAAAAAGACTGAAGGAGCATGAAGGTGGAGAAAAAGCAGAGTGAGGGAACTGCAGATAAGAAAAGGTTTCAGAGAGAAGGTGATCTTTGAGATGTGTGATGTATGATACTACTGCTAAAGTAGAAAAATAAAAGACCAGAATTACAGTGGTGACATTTTTGTTGGCAGGGAGAAAAGGAAGGGATGTCAGAGGATAGAATGATAAGATTTAGTGACACTGAATATGTGGGAGAATGAATAGATGAGACTGAACGATAGGACAGTTATGTTTACATTAACAGAAAGAGGCAAATCCTCTCTCTGGGTTAGAGAAGATTCTGGGGAAGGTGATGAGTTTGGAGATTTTGAATCAGAACATCTGGTTAGAAGTGAAAGCAATGTGACTAAAATGATACTAAACCAAAAGGAGAGATCTGTAACTTTCGTAACTGGAAAGTTCAGAGATACTTTTGGTATCTCTGATACATGGTGTTAGTCATGGCAGGATTCAGGTTACAAATGATGTGATATGGACCAATCTCTAGCCCTGTTGTCTCTGTCTTTTGGCTTAGCTTGTCCTGTTTAGCTTCATTTTGCAGACAGGTTCTCAGTATACAATAGGCAAAATGAGTACCTATAGCTATAGATTCCCATCCTGACATTCCCAGTGGACACAACGTTTCTTTTTTCGCAGTTTTATACGTGAAGACTTTATTTTACCTTTTCTCAATTATAATTTTAAAAATGTAAATTATTTCAAATGTTCAGTATTCAGTGTAGTCTGATTGAGGGACAACTATAATTGTCTTCCAATCATTTGAAGTTAAAGACATTTGTATTTTCCAAATTTATTTTATTTCCATCAATCTAGGAAACTTTTAAACATCTTTCTACCAAGTTTCTTGAATTTTTACCCCTTTATTTACTTATGCTGTTCTAATCACACCTGACATCAGATTTTTCTGTTAATTTCCCCTAATCAGAAGACTCAAGAAAATCCTCCCTTTAAAATAATTGCATTTACATTGTCATTTGTCATTGCATTTATTGCAATCAATGCAATTAAAAAGTAATTCAACCAATATTATTTTAGCATCTTTTTGATTTTAGACTGAAATATGGAGGAAATCAAAATACATAGTTACATAAAATAAAGCTGTCTGTTTTTAAGACAGTCACGGTCTAGCGTCAGAGACAAACATCCGAACATAACACTCGGATGATCAGCAGTGATCCTCAGGAGGAATATGAGCAGAGGCCACCGATGCCTGCAGAGCAGAGAGGCTCGCTTCTGGCCCAAGAGCCAGGCCCCAAGGGCTGCGCAAAGATAGGGTAAAGGCAATGCAGGGGCCAGTTGGTGTGCAGGATTAGAGGGAGAAGGAAGAAGGGAAGGCTGCCCACCAAGTTCTGAGAATTTATATGTGGAAGGATAGTGTGTTCTATCATGAATGGGAATCTAGAAAGACGTTAAGGAGAAGGGGTTGTGAATTTAGTTAGGCTTTGAAGGTATCCACAAGTTGAGATGCCTCCCAGGCGCGTTTGGAATGTAGGTCTGGTCCAAGAAAACAAACACAGGGTTTGGGATTAGGTGCAAAGAGACACTGAATATGGTTAAGCTGGGTGAGAAAAGCATTTGGGTAGGAGAATAATAGCAGCAAACTCAGTAGATCTTAGAGGGATCTAATGTCAGCACAAAAGGAACATTTAGAAAACAAATCCCAGTGATAGATGCGTGTCTGAGTTCCCATCTTTTAATTGCAAGGAGAGGCTCTTCTTCCTCCCTTCCTTCCTTCCTTCCTTTATTTTTACACTTAAAAAAATGAATTGTTCACCCATTTCTCCCAGTCTTAAACCCTTGCCTGTATCTGTGAGCCTGTTTTCTTTTTAGCTTAATTTTTTAAGATTCCACTTAAAAAATTAAGTGGAATGGCATTTATCTTTGTCTGACTTATTTTACTTGGCATAATGCCCTCATTTTTGTCTAAATTTCTAATTGTATATTTCTGTTATGTTTCTCACCCTGGAGAAGTGGCTGTCTGTAGGGGATGTCCTATGTGTTTCAGCGGTATACTCCTCTCTCAACCCAAAGGCCAGGGACCAGCTGGTTCCAGGGTAGGTTCTGCTTTGTGTTTGTGAACTCGGTTCTCCAGCATGCTGAATTGCAGCTTACTTGCTTCTGGTGTCTGGCTTCCTGGTGGGAGGGGCCAGTCCTTGCCCACTAGTGGGCAGACCTGGGCCTCAGTGCTCTGGTGGACAGGGCCATATCAAGGAGTGTGTCTAGAGGTGACTGTGAGTTCAGAAAGTCTTTTGGTAGCCTGTCTGCTGATAAGTGGGTCTGTGTTCCAGCACTGTTGGTTGTTTGGCCTGAGGCATCCCAGCGGTGGAACCTACAGGTGTTCATTGGGGCCAGGTCTTGGTGCCAAAATGCTGGCCTCCTGATACCTCCACCACCAGTGTTCTTGTCCATAAGTGAGTCATAGCCATCCCCTGCCTCCCCAGGAAGCCTGCTAAGACCAGCAGGTAGGTCTGGCCTAGGCTTGTATGAAGTCCTGGGTCCTGGTGCCCATGAGACCTTGTGTGCGCGCTCCAAGAGTGGAGTCTCCATGTCCCCCAGTCCTGTGGACCTCCTGCACCGTGCCCTGCTAGCCTTCAATGCCAAATGCCTCGGGGGCTGCTCCTTCTGATGCCAGACCCCCTGACAAGGGAGCCTGTCATGGGACTCAGAGCTCTCACTCCTATGGGAGAACTTCTATGATATAATTATTCTCCAGTTTATGGGTCTGCCCTGGGGGGATGGAATTTGATTATATCACTAGTGCATTGCTCTACGGAGAAGGAAATGGCACCCCACTACAGTACTCTTGCCTGGAAAATCCCATGGATGGAGAAGCCTGGTAGGCTACAGTCCATGGGGTCGCGAAGAGTCAGACACGACTGAGTGACTTCACTTTCACTTTTCACTCTCATGCATTGGAGAAGGAAATGGCAGCCCACTCCAGTGTTCTTGCCTCGAGAATTCCAGGGACAGAGGAGCCTGGTGGGCTGCTGTCAATGGAGTCGCATGGGGTTGGACATGACTGTAGTGATTTAGCAGCAGCAGCATTGCTCTAACCCTCTTGTTGTGTTCCTTCTTATGTCTTTAGATATATAATATCCTTTTTGGTAGGTCTTCGTCTTTTTTGTCAGTGGTTGTTCAGCAGTTAGTTGTGATTTGGTGTGCTCAAGAGTGAAGGTGAGCTAAAAGTCCTACTCCACCATTTTGTCCTTCTGACAATTTGGTAAAATGCCTTTAAAGACCATGCATTTTGTTGAAAATGCTAAGATTTCACTCTTTTTTTTTTATGGCTGGAGTATTCCATTGCGTATATATTGCAGTTTCTTTGTCCATTTACCCATGGATAGACAGTTGTTGCCAGTATATTGGCTAATATAAATAATGCTGCAATGAGTGCATAATTAAGTGTTTTGTTTTCTTCAAATAAATACTCAGAAGTGGAATTGCTGGATCATATGATTCGTTTTATTTTTAATTTTTTGAGGAACCTATTTGCCATAGCTTCAGCAATGGAATGCAGCAATGTGCATTCCTCTCAGCAGTGCACACAGGTTTCCTTTTCTCCACATCCTTGCTAACACTTGTCATTCTAGTTGTTTTGATAGCAGCCATTCTAACAGGCATGAGGTGGTATCTCATTATGGCTTTGATTTGCATTTCCCTGATGATTAGTATAAAAGCAAAAACAACACCCCATTGTAGATGTGACGTGTTGGAAGTAAAGTCCGATGCTGTGAAGAGCAATATTGCACAGGAACCTGGAATGTTAGGTCAAAGAATCAAGGCAAGTTGGAAGTGGTCAAACAGGAGATGGCAAGAGTGAACATGAACATTTTAGGAATCAGTGAACTCAAATGGGCCGGAATGGGTGAATTTAACTCAGATGACCATTATATCTACTACCGTGGGCAAGAATCTCATAGAAGAAATGGCGTAGCCCTCATGTCAACAAAAGAGTTCAAGATGCAGTACTTGGATGCAATCTCAAAAATGACAGAAAGATCTCTGTTCATTTCCAAGGCAAACGATTCAATATCACAGTTATCCAAGTCTATGCCCCAACCAGTAATGCTGAAGAAGCTGAAGTTGAACGGTGCTATGAAGACCTACAAGACCTTCTAGAACTAACACACAAAGAAGATGTCCTTTTCATTACAGAGGACTCGAATGCAAAAGTAGGAAGTCAAGAGATACCTGGAGTAACAGGCAAATTTGGCCTTGGAGTATAAAGCGAAGCAGGTCAAAGGCTAACAGAGTCCTGCCAAGAGAACGCACTGGTCATAGCAAACACCCTCTTCCAACAACACAAGAAAAGACTCTACACATAGACATCACCAGATGGTCAATACCGAAATCAGATTGATTATATTCTTTGCAGCCAAAGATGGAGAAGCTCTATACTGTCAGCAAAAATAAGACTGACTGTGGCTCAGATCATGAACTCCTTATTGCCAAATTCAGACTTAAATTGAAGAAAGTAGGGACAGCCACTAGACCATTCAGGTATGACCTAAATCAAATCCCTTATAATTATACAGTGGAAGTAACAAATAGATTCAAGGGATTAGATCTGATAGATAGAGTTGGCGGGGTCCAGACCCGGTGGATCCAGGGTAATTCGAAGGGGAGACAGAATCGGCATCCTAGGAAAAAACTTATTTAATTACAGGTATATAGAGAGATTAGAAGCAGATAGTGTAGTAGGAAATATTAGTAGAGAAAAAGATGCTGAATAACTTGGTTTACGTGGGATACCAATAAAATTCCAAGACAAGGAATTTGCACCATCTACATTGGGCCACTGGCGCCACTTGAATATTGGAAGGTGCCCCTCCTTGGGCTCCTTTTCGCATGGAACTTAAAAGCCGGGGCAAGTAAGTAGATGTGGCGGGTAGCCATGCTCCAGATAGGAATTCAGCCAGAAAAACGGGGAGCAAGAAAGAAATGACACAGGGGAATCAGTCTTTCCAGAAACTGATCCGATTTCTTTATTTTTTAGGTTTGCTTATATACCTTTAGTTATACATAGGGATGAATACAGAGTCACGTGGGAGTCAGCAGTCCTGACCTTTATCAAAATCAGGTGCTTCACATAAATGTATAAAAAAAGGTCTTAGGGGTTTTACATCATCTTCTGGCCATGAGGCCTGTTTACATTTTATGATCCTTTCTTTCTGATAACCAAAAAACTTATTTTTTCCAAGGGTGTTTTTTCTTAAACCAGGCGCCACCCTCTGAAGGTAGCAGATAAAGTTGCATTCCTATAGGGTGAGGGTGTAGTGGGTTACAACTAAGAAAGGAATTTATTTAACCTAAGGTTAACATGATTATTCTTAAAGGTTAATACTTATTTCTCCTATATGCTAGTTATATTCATTATAAGGGCAGGGAATATGGAGATTTAGCAGCAAACATCAGCCCAACAAATGAAAACCCTTCACCAATGTTCCCCTCAAGATCTATTTAGTCTTAAGATAGTGATAAAGTTACATTTTTGCATAGCAAGGACACAGTGATTTATAACAAAGTACAGTGATCTATAAAAAAAGAAAATTCATTAACTCAAAAGGTTTAGTATTGCTAACATCAAAAACTACTATATTTCCTTTTCTATATTCCAAATACATTAATATATTCCCAGGTGCCTAAGGATACAGAGGCCTGGCGGCAACCATTGACTCAACAATGAGAAAAGCTCTATGCTAATTAAGATTTTCAAAATACTCCAAACTCTCTGTGCTGTTTATGGTTGAGAGGTAGTAAAAAATCATGTGCATAGTGGCAGGAGTATGGATAATCCTGTCACACAAACTAGGCTGCCAGCAGAGAGGTTTGACCTGAGACACCCTTGTCATGCCCAGGAATTTTTATTGACTGGAGCTGCAAGTTTACACCTTCTCCGAGAGAACTGGTGGGGAACAGCCCCCCATAAAGTCAGAGGTGTAGGTGAGAGCATGAAACAGTAAAGTAGGTAGACTCTGGTTTTGGGAGTAGATGCTCGGGAACAGGGGGTTTCCTGACGTTCGATCCTGCCTTTGTGTATGCCGAAGCCTCCTCCCTCATGACCTTTGCCATGGGTGGAGTTCCTCATGCTGGCTCCCAGCAGAGAGTGCCTGAAGAACTATGGCCGAAGGTTGGTGACGTTGTACAGGAGGCAGGGATCAAGACCATCCTCAAGGAAAAGAAATGCAAAAAGGCAAACTGGTTGTATGAGGAGGCCTTACAAATAGCTGAGAAAAGAAGAGAAGCAAAAGGCAAAGGAGAAAAGGAAAGATATATCTGTTTGAATGCAGAGTTCCAAAGAATATCAAGGAGAGATAAGTAAGCCTGCCTGAGTGATCATTGCAAAGAAATAGCAGAAAACAATAGTATGGGAAAGACTAGAGACCCCTTCAAGAAAACTAGAGATACCAGCGGAATATTTCCTGCAAAGATGTGCATGATAAAGGACAGAAATGGTATGGACCTAATAGAAGCAGAAGATATTAAGAAGAGGTGGCAAGAATATATAAACAAACTATACAGAAAAGATCTTTGTGACCCGGATAACCACAGTGGTGTGCTCACTCACCTAGAGCCAGACATCCAGGAATGTGAAGTCAAGTGGACCTTATGAAGCATCACTATGAATAAAGCTAGTGGAAGTGATGGAATTCCAGTTGAACTATTTCAAATCCTAAAAGATGATGCTGTGAAAGTGCTGCACTCAATATGCCAGCAAATTTGGAAAACTCAGCAGTGGCCACAGGACTGGAAAAGGTCAGTTTTCATTCCAATCCCTAAGAAAGGCAATGCCAAAGAATATTCAAAGTACCACACAGTTGCACTCATCTCACACGCTAGCAAAGTAATGCTCAAAATTCTCCAAGCCAGGCTTCAATAGTATGTGGAATGTGAACTTCCAGATATTCAAGCTGGTTTTAGAAAAGGCAGAGGAACCAGAGATCAAATTGCCAACATCCGTGGGATCATTGAAAAAGCAAGAGAGTTCCAGAAAAACATCCTTCTGCTTTATTGATTATGCCAAAGCCTTTGACTGTGTGGATCACAATAAACTGTGGAAAATTCTGAAAGAGATGAGAATACCAGAGCACCTGACCTGTCTCCTGAGAAATCTGTATGCAGATCAAGATGAAACAGTTAGAACAGGACATGGAACAACAGGTTCCAAGTCATGAAAGGAGTATGTCAATGCTGTATATTGTCACCCTTCTTATTTAACTTATATGCAGAGTACATCATGTGAAATGACAGCTGGATGAAGCACAAGCTGGAATCAAGATTGCCCAGAAGAAATATCAGTTACCTCAGATATGCAGATGATACCACCCTTATGGCAGAAAGCAAAGAGGAAGTAGAGCCTCTTGATGAAAGTGAAAGAAGAGAGTGAAAAAGCTGGCTTAAAACTCAACATTCAGAAAACTAAGATCATGGCTTCCAGTCTCATCACTTCATGGCAAATAGATGGGGAAACAATGGAAACAGTGAGAGACTATTTTTGGGGGCTCCAAAATCCCTGCAGGTGGTGACTACAGCCATGAAATTAAAAGACGCTTGTTCCTTGGAAGAAAATCTATGACCAACCTAGGCAGTATATTAAAAAGCAGAGACATTACTTTTACAACACAGTTCCATCTAGTCAAAGCTATGGTTTCTCCAGTGGTCATGTATGGATGTGAGAGTTGGACTATAAAGAAAGCTGAGCACTGAAAGATTGATGCTTTTGAACTGTGGTGTTGGAGAAGACTCTTGAGAGTCCCTTGGACTGCAAGGAGATCCAACCAGTCTATCCTAAAGGAAATCAGTCCTGAATATTCATTGGAGGGACTAATGCTGAAGCTGAAGCTCCAGTACTTTGGCCACCTGATGCGATGAACTGACTCATTGGAAAAGATGCTGATGCTGGGAAGGATAGAAGAAAGAAGAAGGGGATGACAGAGGATGAGATGGTTGGATGGCATCACTGACTCAATGGATATGTTTGAGTAAGCTCCAGGAGTTGGTGATGGATAGGGCAGCCTGGCATGCTGCAGTACATGGGGTCACAAAGAGCTGGACATGACTGAGTGACTGAACTGAACTGATGATTGATAATGTAGAGCATCTTTTTGTGCACCTATAGGCTGAACTGTGGCCACCTCATGTGAAGAGTTGACTCATTGGAAAAGACTCTGATGCTGGGAGGGATTGGGGGCAGGAGGAGAAGGGGACGACCGAGGATGGGATGGCTGGATGGCATCACGGACTCGATGGACATGAGTCTGAGTGAACTCCGGGAGATGGTGATGGACGGGGGGCCTGGCGTGCTGCGATTCATGGGGTTGCAGAGTCGGACATGACTGAGCGACTGAACTGAACTGATAGGCTGATCTGTGGTGTTGGAGAAGACTCTTGAGAGTCCCTTGGACTGCAAGGAGATCCAACCAGTCCATTCTATAGGAGTTCAGTCCTGAGTGTTCTTTGGAAGGAATGGTGCTAAAGTCCAGTACTTTGGCCACCTCATGCAAAGAGTTGACTCATTGGAAAAGACTCTGATGCTAGGAGGGATTGGGGGCAGGAGGAGAAGGGGACAACAGAGGATGAGATGGCTGGATGGCATCACCAACTTGATGGACGTGAGTTTGAGTGGACTCTGGGAGTTGGTGATGGACAGGGAGGCCTGGCATGCTGCAATTCATGGGGTCACAAAGAGTTGGACACGACTGAGCGACTGAACTGAACTGAGGCTTCCTGCATGTCTCATTTGGAAAATATTTATTCAGATCTTATAACTATTTTTTAATTTGAATCTTTTTTTCATTGTTATTAGGTTATATGAGTTATTTATATATTTTGCATATTTAGCCCTATGATTTGCAAATATTTCTCCTATTCAGTAGATAGAATTTTCATTTTGTTGATGATAGTTCTAGTGTTAATTTTTTTGGGAGACTGTTTTCCACAGTGGGTGCACCAGTGTGCGTCTGTACTTTGCTGTATAGAAGCTTTCAGTTTTATATAGTCCCACTTGTTTATTTTTGCTTTGGTGTCAGATTCGAAAAATCATTGCTAAGACTTACGCCGAGGAGCTTACTGTCTATGTTTTCCTTTAGGATTTTATGATTTCAAGTATTATATACAAGTTTTTAATTTATTTTGGGTAATTCTTTTTGTGTGGTGAAGATAGTGGTTCAGTTTCATTCTTTTGCATGTGGCTGTCCTATCTTCCCAACGCCAGTTATTAAAGAAACTGTCCTTTCCTCACTGTATATTTTTGACTCTTTTGTTATAAATTAATGATCATGTATGCCTGGGTTGATTTCTGAGCTCTCTATTCTGTTCCATTGATCTATGTGTCTGTTTTTATGCAAATGCCACACTGTTTTAATTACTGTAGTTTTATAGTATGGTTTGAAATCAAGGAGCATGATGCCAGGTTTGTTCTTCATTCTCAAGATTTCTGTGGCTATTTGGTGTCTTTTGTGGTTCTGTACAAATTTTAGGGTCATTTGTTCTATTTCTGTGAAAGATACCCTTGAAATTTTGGTAGGGATTACACTGAATCTGTTTATTGCTTTCAGTAGCATGAACATTCTAATAGAATTAATTCTTTGATTGCATGAACACAGAATATCTATTTATTTGTATCTTTCTTAGTTTCTTTCATTAATGTCTTTTGTTTTCAGTGCATATGTCTTTCATCTCCTTGGTTAGATTTGTTTCTAGGCATTCTATTCTTTTTTATGCAGTTGTAAGTGGGATATCTTTCTGATATTTCATTATTAGTGTATAGAAATGTGGTAGATTTGTGTGTGTTGATTTTATATTTTACAAATTTACTGTGTTTGTTTATTCTAGCCATTGGTTTGATGGAGTCTTTACGATTTTCTATATATCTACAAAGAGTGACAGTTTTACTACTTTTTTTCTAATTTGAATGCTTTTTATTTCTTTTTCTTGCCTTATTTCTGTGAGTAGGACTGCCAGTAATAATTTTTACTTGCAACATCTGTATGTTTTAAAATCTGTTTTTTTATTATTCGGGTATGGTGAGGCCAACAGATCAGGAAATGATTGCCAATGAATTGTGTTGCTCACAGTTCCCAGGAGGGAATGTGCCAATGCTGCTCATGGTTCCCAGAAGGAAGGGCATGCCATGCCATGCCTGGTCACATAGGGAAGCATCAGGATTGGTTAAGAGGTAAAAGGAATGAGGGGGAAACATGGGCAAAAGACTTGATTGTAGTTTTGGCAGGAAAGAATGAGTTAGACTGGGTAGGCAGGCTTGGTGTTGGCTAATATGAATAATTTCAATGGACTGTCAGATATTGGAACTGTCCCAAGTTGTTTGGTACCTGGCCCTGGGTTGATTAGGGCAGGGAAAAATTGGTTTGGCCTGTGAGAGTTAGATAAAGGAAGTGATTGAACAGTATGGGTTTTAGATTGGTTGATTGTATATGAAAGGGATGTTCATTAAGAATTCACTAACCCTGGTGGGCTGCAGTCCATGGGGTCACTAAGAGTCAGATACAACTGAGCGTCTTCACTTTTACTTTTCACTTTCATGCATTGGAGAAGGAAATGGCAACCCACTCCAGTGTTCTTGCCTGGAGAATCCCAGGGACGGGGGAGCCTGGTGGGCTGCCATCTATGGGGTCACACAGAGTTGGACATGACTGAAGTGACTTAGCAGCAGCAGCAGCAACCCTGGGAGGGGTAGTTCTCCCAGTCTGTGAGGTCCAAGATGCCAGAGCTTCAAGAATATAGACAATAAGAAAATATAGTTGTTATTTTACAATATCAATATCAGTGAAGATTCTGATTGGCCTTGCTTGGGTCATCCTATCTCTGTAGTTTGGGTATGGAGTGTGGATAGGAATGGTACTGTGATTGACAGCCAGTCTAGACCAGAGGATAAACTTAAAGCCAAAGAAAACAAAAAGGAGGAAGCTCTGCTGGGAAGCCAGGAACTATAGTTACTGTAGTGCCCTGCAAGGCACCTGCAGCCATTGTGGTGGAGCTGAGCAACTTGCAATTCAAATATGGCTCTGGGCTTCCAGACTTCAGACAGGTTAGGGGGTTGTCTTTGTCTTAGCAGCTCTCGTTGCACAGCGTGCACTGTTCCCTGGCTTGAGGCCTTTCTTTTATCTTGGGCTTCTATAAGTCTATAGAGTTCCTGAAACTCAATGAGTACATGTATGTTTTCCAGTCCCTTTGACTAGGTACCAATGTTCTCCTCAATGCTTACAACAGAAATCTTAGCTTTTACTTCTTGACGCCTTTCCTTTCCCCTCTCTCAAGTCATCTATCTTCTTCTGAATCTCTTCTAGATTTATCCCTTTCTTATGCATATTTTGCTGCCGACTTTCTAGTTAGGGTCTTCATCAGTTTTCTAGTCTCTTCTTTTTAGTCCATCTTTCTTCATATTGTCAGATTTATCTCACTGGGGGAAAATCAGCTCCTACTCCTGGGGATAAACCACCCCCCCGATGCTGGACTGGAAGAAACACAAGCTGGAATCAAGATTGCCGGAAGAAATATCAATAACCTCAGATATGCAGATAACACCACCCTTATGGCAGAAAGTGAAGAGGAACTAAAAAGCCTCTTGATGAAAGTAAAAGAGGAGAGTGAAAAAGTTGGCTTAAGGCTCAACATTCAGAAAATGAAGATCATGGCATCCGGTCCCATCACTTCATGGGAAATAGATGGAGAAACAGTGGAAACAGTGTCAGGCTTTATTTTGGGGGGCTCCAAAATCACTGCAGATGATGATTGCAGCCATGAAATTAATAGACGCTTACTCCTTGGAAGAAAAGTTATGACCAACCTAGATAGCATATTCAAAAGCAGAGACATTACTTTGCCGACTAAGGTCCGTCTAGTCAAGGCTATGGTTTTTCCAGTCATATATGGATGTGAGAGTTGGACTGTGAAGAAGGCTGAGCACCGAAGAATTGATACTTTTGAACTGTGGTGTTGGAGAAGACTCTTGAGAGTCCCTTGGACTGCAAGGAGATCCAACCCGTCCATTCTGAAGGAGATCAACCCTGGGAGTCTTTGGAAGGAATGATGCTAAAGCTGAAACTCCAGTACTTTGGCCACCTCATGCGAAGAGCTGGCTTATTGGAAAAGACTTTGATGCTGGGAGGGATTGGGGGCAAGAGAAGAAGGGGATGACCGAGGATGAGATGGCTGGATGATATCACTGACTCGATGAACGTGAGTCTGAGTGAACGCCGGGAGTTGGTGATGGACAGGGAGGCTTGGCGTGCTGTGATTCATGGGGTCGCAAAGAGTTGGACGTGACTGAGCGACTGAACTGAACTGAACTGATCCAACAAGTTACTTTAACATTATATAGAGAGAATGGTGCAAACACAGCACAAGGGTGAATGTCTGAAGATTGAAATTCAAGTCACCTCTTCTGCATTTCATCAAAGATATTTTATGGCTTAAATGAGAAAATGCTTGCTTGAAAAATCTTTATAAACTGTAATGTTCAGATGATAGTGGTTTCTTTCTTTCTCTTTCTGTGCTGTATGAATTCTAAGTCTTTTCCAAACTCTAATTTTCAGCCTTTTCTCCTCTTTTTAAGTGAACTCCTCTCTGTCTTCACATTTAGCCCACATTTGGTTGTATCTTTCTGTATGTTGCTAAACCTGAAATGCTCTTCTCTTTGCTCTTCTGACAACTAAGTCTTAACCACTATTTTTTTTAAGACCTGACTAAAGTCCTGCCTCTTTTATTAAGTCTTTTTAATATTCAGGTCACCCATATTCTCTTTTTTTTCTTATACTTCATTTTTCACTATTGATCATTTACTTTTTAATTTTTGCTTATCTTTTAGTCTATATAATTGTTTTATACTTCTGAGGGCAGGAATCCTAACTTTAACTACTTTTGTACTGTGCATAGTTCTGGTCGTATAGTTTTAAATAAATGACTGATAATTAATTGTTAATTGGGGGAAAGTGCTAATCTGCAATAATTGCACTTTGGATATGCTTAGTGAGCTTCTCTTTTCCCCATAGGAAGAAATAATTGTGGATTGATTAGACTGACAGATGCAGAAACAGCTTATCCAACTTAACAAACCCTTATTGAGTTCTGGAACATATGGCAAGTGCTGAATAAATGTTCATTTGTTCACTTATTCAATCAACAAATATTTGTTGAGTATCTACTATTTCCCCACACCGTGTGAGTTATTGTAATACATGTATACTATTAGACATTCAGACACTGAGAATCCAAGCATGAATCTGACATGGTCCTCATCGTCAATTTGCTTTACTTCAGTGACCAATGATGACACTGTTGGATGATTGTAAGTCATTTTAGAAAAGTAAATAATATGCTGTGGACACGAAAAGACGGGAGCAATTCATTCTGACTTGAATAGTTCAGGAAAGGATTCACAGAGGAGAAAACATTCAGAAAAAAAATGAAGTGGGCAGGGAGGTAGCTTTGACACTCATGTTTGCTTTGTGACAGTTTTGTACTTTACACAGTGTGTTGTTAAAAATTATCATGCTGGGAGTTTCCACTTCTGGGAAGATGGAGTAGATGTACTCTTTTCTATTTATCCTACTAACTACCACTAAAAAACTTATCTGTTTGTCTGTCTACCTACCTACCTACCTACCTACTCCAACAAAATAAGATTCTGAAAGGTGGACAGAAGGTAGGCCAGCTGCAGATGTTGGGACCTGAGTCCCTTGGGTTTTCTTTTTGTGTCATGTATCTCAGACTTGGAGCTGAAAAAGCTGGCAACTTGGAAATGCCAGTGAGTACAGAAAACAAACTAACTAACCAACAGAAACCGCCCCCCGCCCTTCCACAAAAGTCTGTTCTCTCTAGTTGAATCAGGAAAGAGAGAATCTAATAAGAGAGAAAACTTTTAGAAAGTAATCACTCTATTCTAGTCAAACATTACAGAAAAAAATGTAGCCCGTTGTGACCCATGCCAACAAAGACTGAGTGGATGGATACCTTAGACTTCTTCCCTCCTAAGACTGTCACAGGATATCCCAACATGCCTACCAGGTGGTGGTCATGGAAGACCAAACAGGGAACTAGGACTTTCATGCCCAGCAGCCACTAAGGAGCCTCCCCACCCTGAACTCCATCTGTAGAGTACATAGAGATCATGTGGGGAGCCGGGGCTGTGGCCCATTTGGCAATAATGTACTCCTCCCTTTCTCTGCTGGCATGGTGTCAGAGGAGATATTCTGTAATGAGACCATCTCACTACGTAGTGTAGACTATGTGGAAAATCTGAAACTCCCATCCTCATTCAGAATTCATAGGAGACCCCTCTCTGAGTGTCAGTGGAGGCCACGTGGGAAACCTGGACTGCTGTCTCCAATGGCAGTGTTGGGCTGCGGCATCTCCAGCCCCCTTCTACTGCTGGGGTATCAGTAAAAAAAAAAAAAAGAACAAACAGTTAAAACAGAAGGTTTAAAAAAGATCCAGCCCTGGTGGCCCAAATGGTAAAGAATCTGCCTGTAATGCAGGAGACCTGTGTTCAATCACTGATTCAGGAAGATCCCCCGGAGAAGGAAAAGGCAGCCCACTCCAGTATTCTTGCCTGAAGAATTCCATGGTCAGAGGAGCCTGGCAGGCTACGGTCCACGAGGTTGCAAAGAGTCGGACATGACTGCGCGACAGACTTTCACTTTCAAGGAATAACCAGCCTGGTTCCAACAGTCTTGACAGCCACCTCACCCCTAAAGGGAGATTATTATTATTATTATTTTTGGATGATATGGGATGGAAAATAAAGCAATATTTCAGGAGCTTCCAGGGTAAGGAGATGCCAGGGAAAAAAAACAAATGGCACATGTGGGAGGACACACCCAAACAGTAGAGACAGGATGACCCAAGTAAAGCCAGTCAGACGTAGCATTACTGTGACGCGCTGTGCTGTGTGTTTAGTTGCTCAGTACCAAATGGCAAAAACGGTCTATAAAAACAAGAAAACTACAGACAAATGTCCCTCCTTTACACATAGACAGAAAATCCTTAACACAATATTAACAAATAGATTTCAGCAACACAGAAAAAGAACTTTATTCCAAGGACTGCAAGACTGATTCAGTATTTGAAAATCAATCAGCATTGTGATGGCTGGAACTATTAGGAATACAATTATAGAAGCATACAATTTACAGTATGTGCAAACCTAAAGTGTGAGTGTGCTAGTGAAAAGCATGTGCAAGAATGTCTTAGTAGAGTAGACGTAATTCTTCTTTTTCAGTATTTCTAATGTTTCATTGTAAATTGTGAGAGCTATACAGTAGTGTAACGTGGCATTTGTAATATTATTTAGCCCTTAACTTGCCAAGAAGAATATACTCTATTGGGATATATAGCTTCACTATACTACTAACCACTGTTTTGTCATATCCATGTGAATTATGTAAAACAAAAGTGTTATATCCATGTGAATTATGTAAAACAAAAGATAAACAAATGGTCTAGCTAAGGTTTGGCAGCTGCAGCAAGGAACCTATCAATTTGAAGTTTGTTGTAATGGATTGCATTTAAAACTAATTCTAAGTGCTTGAAATGAATAAAAAAATCTACAACTCATTTCCAAAAATTGGAAGAATAAAGAAAATAAAGGTCTTGCCAACTTTCCCTTGATTTGTCTTTATGAAGTATATGGAAGTTTAGCATTTTAGATTCTTTCCTAATTATCAGTTAATTTTTCTGATCTAGTTAAAACAACTAAGTTTTAACTAGAGTGGTAATTCACCACTATGATATTTAGGAATCTGGCAGAAAAAGAGATTCAATAACATCTTACGGTTTAAAGGAATTCTTACAGATTTAGGTGTAATAGATTTTTGCTTTAATACAACCAGATAATTGTCTTTCTGTTCAATGTCCAATTGTTGTTGATCAGTTGCTAAGTTGTGTCCAATTCTTTGCGACCTTGTGGACTGTAGCACACCACCGTCCTTTGTCCTCCACTGTCTCCCGGGGTTTGCTCAATATCCAATATCAGCTTCAGTTCAGTTCAATTGCTCAGTCATGTCCAACTCTTTGCGACCCCATGAATCGCAGCATGCCAGGCCTCCCTGTCCATCACTAATTCCCAGAGTTCACCCAAACCCATGTCCATTGAGTGAATGATGCCATCCAACCATCTCATCCTCTGTCGTCCCCTTCTCCTCCTGCCCTCAGTCTTTCCCATCATTAGGGCCTTTGAGTCAGCTCTTCACATCAGGTGGCCAATATACTGGAGTTTCAGCTTCAACATCAGTCCTTCTAATGAACACCAGGACTGATCTCCTTTAGGATGGACTGGATGGATCTCCTTGCAGTCCAAGGGACTCCCAAGAGGCTTCTCCAATACCACAGTTCAAAAGCATCAATTCTTTGGCACTCAGCTTTCTTCACAGTCCAACTCTCACATCCATACATGACCACTGGAAAAACCATAGCCTTGACTAGACGGACCTTTGTTGGCAAAGTAATGTCTCTGCTTTCTAATATGCTGTCTAGGGTGGTCATAACTTTCCTTCCAAGGAGTAAGTGTCTTTTAATTTCGTGGCTGCAGTCACCATCTGCAGTGATTTTGGAGCCCAGAAAAATAAAGTCAGCCACTGTTTCCACTGTTTCCCCATCTATTTGCCATGAAGTGATGAGACTGGATGCCATGATCTTCGTTTTCTGAATGTTGAGCTTTAAGCCAACTTTTTAACTCTCCTCTTTCACTTTCATCAAGAGGCCTTTTAGTTCCTCTTCACTTTCTGCCATATGGGTGGTGTCATCTGCATATCTGAGGTTATTGATATTTCTCCTGGCAATCTTGATTCCAGCTTGTGTTTCTTCCAGCTCAGCATTTCTCATGATGTACTCTGCATAGAAGTTAAATAAGCAGGGTGACAATATACAGCCTTGATGTACTCCTTTTCCTATTTGGAACCAGTCTGTGGTTCCATGTCCAGTTCTAACTGTTGCTTCCTGACCTGCATACAGGTTTCTCAAGAGGCAGGTCAGGTGGTCTGGTATTCCCATCTCTTTCTATGTAATAAAAATGAATCCAAGAGTCAAAAAGGAGGCAAAATAAAGCTTCATGGACATCTGAAACCATTTGTGAAAGCTGCTATATTTAATATCATAAAGCAGCTAGTTAACAACTCCGGATGCCTCTTCAGGACTGCACCACTGTGTCACTCCTGGACCTTGTGATGATGTCCTCTGGGGTCATGTATTACACAGTCAGCTCAGTTCTGTGTAGCAGCCCTAACACCTACCTGGTGCCTAATACTCTTCTAGGTAGTGGGGATACAGCAGTGAACTAAACAGGTGAAATCTCTGCCCTCAAAGAGTTTCCATTTTAGACTGGGAATATGGACCATAAGCTAAATGGATAAGTTAATTTTATACTATGTTTAGAAGTGACATGTTCTATGCAGAAAATAAATTGAGGGAGGAAGAGAAGGACTGGTAGAGTCAGGGAGGCACTGGAATTTTGAATCTGGTGGTCAAGGAAAAAGTGAATTTTGAGCACAGCCTTGAAGGCACTGTGTTCCTTCTGGGTAAGAGTGTTCCAAACAGTGAGAACAGTTAGTACAGAAGTTCTAAGGTGCGGACTTTGTTCTTTAGCAAGAAGACCAGAGTGCCTGGAGCTGGGGGAGAGAGTGGGAGTAAGGAGGTCTGAAAGTAGCAGGAGCCTGAGGGTATCTGAGGGAGATGGGGCGCAATTTGAGGGCTTTCAGCAGGGGAACATCCTGTTTGACAGCTAACGTTGGCTTGAGTACCATATTGCCTTGCTAGTAAGGAAGCAGCTTAAATACCACAGTGAAGCAACTTAGCCATAAAATGCTGTTAGGGCTGCAACTGGGGAAAAGGGTGGTTAGACTGAAAAAAAGGAAAACCCCCAAACCACACACACACAATACCCGATGAGACTTTTTTATTACTTTTAAGATAGTGGAGATGGAGGAATTGGAGATAGTCCTATAATAAAAACAATCTTGTATCTCAAATAATTGTTGAATTAGAAACAATGAAACTGATCACAGATCTACTTTAGTAGGTAGTACAATAATATCCCAACCATTACCACGGTATCTTAAACTTTTCAACATTGCAAAATACCCCAAATACCTGTTTCAGGTTGGATTCCTCACACTGGAAAAACCTGTTGAAAACCGAAAAGGTTTTGAAGAGGAAGGAGCCTGAGATGTAGAAGGGGCCGAAATGCATGAATTTTCTGAACTTTTTATCCTTTCTTTAATGATGTTATATTCAATACACTTTTGTGGTTTTATGTTTATTGTTTAATCAATATACTCCTTTATATCTCATTAAAGTCAGATCTACATGGCTGGGACTTCCCTGGTGGTCCACTGGCTAAGACACCAAGCTCCCAACGCAGGGGACTTGGGTTTGATCCCTGGTCTGGGAAATAGATCCCACATGCCACAGTTGAGTTTGCATGCTGCAACTAAAGATCCTGCATGCTGCAAAGATCACGATCCCACCTGCCACAACCAAGACATGGTGCAGCCAAATTAAAAAAAAAAGATCTATGTGGCTGAATAGTATTGTTTTGTAGTCTCTAATGTGTAAGACTTCATGACCTATAACCCAAATTAGTGGTACTAAGGCTGTAAGTTTCCTGAAGAAATGTTTGTGGAGACTAAGATAATGAAAAGCTACCTGTCTTACTTGGCTAAGAATTATTGCATTGGATTCACATTTCTCTAGATAAAAATCTGTCAGCATGTCCATGACAGGCACACATTTTCGGGTTGAAACTTGGCATGGCAGTTCCAAAGAAGAAAGAGATTCAAACAAAACGCGAAGAAAATCTTACTTTTGTTTGAAGAAGGAGACATTCCCTTTGTACCCTGATACAGCTACATCCCACAGAAGTGGGAATGTTGATTTTTATTTTGTTTCTAGGAAAATAAGGAGTGCCTTTGAAAACAGTTTATCTTCAGATGTAAAGGAGGAAAAACACCTTTTGATGTTTGGCAACAGATTTGCTTAAGAACAGAAATGGTTTAGAGGGCTTTTTAAAAAGAAGTAGTATTATCTACTTTTTTTTCCCTCCTGGTTATCATAATCAGATTGAAAACTGAAACACTGATACCCTTAAGGGTGCAATTTATCTGGCCTGTCCCTGGAACAAAACAAGAATACCCACAAAGGTGACACCCTCTTTAGAAAGATAAATAGACACTAAGTGCATATTTGTTGAGAATTTGAGAAGATACATGACAGATAAAAAAAAGTATATAAAAAAGGCTTTAAATTTTTATAGTTTTTGAGGCAATATGTGCAAGTGGAACACCACTCAAAAAGAGTATGTAGTGAAATGTCAGATTCCCTCTTCCTTCTGCCCTGAGCTACTGGGTTACTCTTCACAGAGGCAACCCCTGCTCGCAGAGGAACCCCTTGTTGTCATGTCTTGGGTATTCTTCAGGAGACAGTTCTTCTTCTTCTTTTTTTTTTAAGTAGTTAAATGGTAGTTTATTATGCATTTTATTCTGTGCCTCTTTTTTTTTTTCTGACATTTCATCTTCAGGCTGATCAATGTTTGTTCAGAGAGAGCACTTCATTCTTTTTAATAGTTTCATGTTTTACCTGAACAGATGTACCATAATGTACTTAGTCTCCTATACACAGGCATTTAGGCTTTTCTACACTTTTACTGTTATAAACTACATAACAGTAAATATCCTTGTGGACTTCCCTGGTGGCTCAGATGGTAAAGAATCTCCTTCAATGCAGGAGACCCAAGTTCGATCTCTGGGTCTGAAAGATTCCCTGGAGAAGGAAATGGCAACCCACTCCAGTATTCTTGCCGGGAGAACTCCACGGACATAGGAGCCTGACCATACGGTCGCAAAGAGTCAGACACAAATGAATAACACACACACACACACACACACACACACACACACACACACACACACACACACACCCTTGTTTGTAGGTCTTTTTGCTTGAGTATATTTGTAGGATAATTTCTAGAAGAGGAATTCTTATGTTAAAAAATGCATGCTCTCTATAGAAATTGTACACCCCCAGCAGCAATAGATAACTGTGCCTATTTCCCTATCTCCTTGTTACCACCATGTAAAAACCTTAAGATATTTGGCAGTCTGATGGAGGGAAATTGTACCCTGTATTGGTCTTTATCTCATTATAAATGATGTTGAACATTTTTTCCAAACTTTAAAAGTGATTTATATTTTCTGTGATCTGTCCATTCATGTCTTTTAATTCTTTTTAAAAGCATTATTACAAACAAAATGAAAGGACAATCTACAGAATGGGAGACAATATTTGCAAATAGTATACCTGTCAAAGGATGAATCTCCAAAATATTCAAACAGCTCATACAGCTCAGTGTCAAAAAGAGCAAGCAATCCAATTAAAAAAAAAAAAAAAACAGGCAGAAGATCTGAATAGACATTTCTCCAAAGAAGATATGTACATGGCCAAAAAGCACATGAAAAAATACTCAGCAATCACTATGTATTAGAGAAATGCAGGTCAGAATGACAGTGGGGAATCACCTCACACTGGTCTGAATGGCCATCATCAAAATATCTACAAACAGTAAATGCTGGAGAGGGTGTGGAGAAAAGGGAACCCTCCTTTATTGTTAGCAGAAATGAAAATTGGTACAACCATCATGGAGAACAGAATGGTTCCTTAAAAAGGAACAGAGGTTCCTTAAAAAACTAAAACTAGAACCACCATATGATCTAGCAATCCTACTCCTGGGCATTTACCTGGAGAAAGCCATGATCCAGAAGAATACATGAACCCCAGTGTTTATTGCAGCACTGTTTACAATAGCCAAGACATGAAAGTGAAGTCGCTCAGTCGTGTCTGACTCTTTGCGACCCTGTGGACTGTAGCCCACTAGGCTCCTCCGTCCATGAGATTCTCCAGGCAAGAAAACAGGAGTGGATTGCCATTTCCTTCTCCAAGAGATCTTCCCGACCCAGGGATCGAACCCAGGTCTCCTGCATTGCAGGCAGAGGCTTTAACCTCTGAGCCACCAGGGAATCCCTTGGAAGCAGTCTAAATGTCTGTCATCAGAGGAACAGATAAAAAAGATATGGTACCTTTATACAATAAACTATTTCTCAGCCATAAAAAAAAAATGAAATAATGCCATTTATAGCAACATGGATGGAACCTAAAGATTATCATACTGAGAAGTAAGACAGACAAATACCATATGATATCACTCACATGTGGAATCTAGTTAAAGAAAAAAGATAGAAATGAACTTAATTACAAAACAGAAACAGACTTACAGACACTGAAAATAAACTTATGGTTATCAAAGGGGAGAGGTGAAGGGGAGGGAAAAATCAGGAGCTTGGGACGAACACACAGATGCTACTGTATATGAGATAAATAACCAGCAAGGACCTGCTAAATGGTACAGAACTCTACTCAGTATTCTGTATATGAGAAAAGAATCTAAAAAAGAATGAATGTATGTATATCTATAACTGAATCACTTTGCTGCACATCTGAAACTAACACAACATTGCAAATCAACTGTAAGCCAATAAAATTAAATATTTTTAGAAAGCTTTATTGTACTTTTCTTATTGACTTGTGAGAATCCTTAATGCATTTATGACTATGTTTTCTCTAAGAGTTTTATAGTTTCTGGTCTTACATTTAGGTCTTTAATCCATTTTGAGTTTATCTTTGTGTATGGTGTTAGAAAGTGTTCTAATTTCATTCTTTTACATGTAGCTGTCCACTTTTCCTGGCACCACTTATTGAAGAGACTATCTTTTCTCCATTGTATATTATTTCCTCCTTTGTCAAAGATAAGGTGCCCATAGGTGCATGGGTTTAACTCCAGGCTTTCTATCTTGTTCTATCACTTGTCTGAAAAGCTTTTGACTTCTCAATCAATTTTGAATGAGATCCTTGCCAAGTAGAGTAATCTTGGCTTTATATTTTTCCCTTTCAGAACTTTAAATATATCCTACCATTCCATTTTGGCCTGCAGACTTTCTTCCAAAAGATCAGCTATTAATCTTATGGGGTTTCCCTTGTATGTTGCTTGTTGTTTTTCCTTGCTGCTTTTAATATTCTTTCTTTGTGTTTAATCTTTGTTAGTTGTGTCTCAGCATGTTTCTTCTTGGATTTATCCTGTATGGGACTCTCTGCACTTCTTGGACTTGATTGACTATTTCCTTTCCCTTATTGGGGAAGTTTTCAACTATAATTTCTTCAAAAATTTTCTCAAACCCTTTCTTTTTCTCTTCTTCTGGGGTTCAAATGTTGGTGAGTTTAATATTGTCCAGAGGTCCCTGAGAATGTCCTCGGTTCTTCTCACTCTTTTTCCTTTATTCTGCTCTTCAGCTATTATTTCGACCATTCTATCTTTCAGCGGACTTACCATTCTTCTGCCTCAGTTATTCTGCTATTGATTCCTTCTAGAGTACTTTTAATTTCAGTAATTATGTTGTTCTGCTCAGTTTGTTTATTTCTTCTAGGTCCATGTCAAATGTGTTAATTGATTCTTCTGTTTTCTCCATTCTCTTTTTGAGGTTTTAGATCATCTTTACTCTCGTTACTCTGAATAACTTTCAGACAGTGTTGCCTATTTCCTCGTCATATATTTGGTCTTGTAAGTTTTTACCTGGTTCCTTCATTTGTTGCGTATTTCTCTGTCTTGTCAATTTTTTCTGCTTGTGGTCTCCTTTTCTCAGGCTGCAGTGTTGCATTTCTTCTTCTTTTTGGCTTCTGCCCTCAGTGGATGAGATTGTTCTAGCGAGTTGTGTAAGCTTTGTGTGGGGAGGGACTTGCACCTGTGTTCCTGGTGGGAGGAGGTAAGGTTGTTTTTTCCCCTCTGATGGACAGTGCCGTGTCAGTTGGTATGTTTTGGGGTGTCTGTGGGAAGCCTGTCTGCTGATGACTGGGTTTCTGTCTTTGTCTTGCTTGTTGTTTGGTTGAGGCATTCTGCAGTGGGTGTTGCTGACAGTTGGGTACAGGTGGAGGCCTTCGTGGGAGTTCTCACTAATTAATACTCCCTGGGGTCAGGCGTTCTCTGGCAGCCTAATGTCCTAGACTCAGCATTTCCACTCCAAAGGCTCAGGCCAGTCTGTGGCAGGGAAACCGAGATGCCACAAGCTGTTTGTTATGGAAATAAAGGGGTTTAAAGCAAATACACAAAAATAAAAAATAAAACAAGAATGAAAAAACAAACCCCAGACAAATGATTAATACAAAATCAGACAAATAATAACAAAAACAAAGGAACACACACACACATACACAGAAACAAAACCAAAATAGTCCAAAGAAAGGAAAGTACAGGAGAGTGACCTGGTGAGCAAAGGAAAGCAAAAAATTTATCGACCAATTAAAAACGAAACAAAATAAAACATAAACCAGAAAATAAGACCAAAGCAGAGTGCCAACTGGAGAATAAAGCAAGGAAAACAAAACAAACGAACAAGCATGCTGAGATAAAGACAGAAAAGGAAGGAAAAAAAATAGAAAAGCAAAGTTAAGCAGAAGTGTATAAAAAAGACGTATATATATTAAAGAATATCTACAGCAGGAAAAGAACAAGAAAAACAAGCAAAACTAATAAAAAAGATAAAAAACTGCACAGAAGTTCAAAAAGCCAACTTAGAGGTAGAAGTATATAAAGGAAATAAAAACTGTGACTTAATAAAAAGTTCTCAAAAGCTTAAATAAAGTTAAGAATAATAATAAAATCAACAACTATAGCAACAGAGGAAAAAAAAGAACAAAAATCCAGAAACAACTACTGAGTGAATCAAAAGACAAGAATAATACTAAATGTTCTTCTCGCATCTCAGTTATCAGCTTCCTTTCCCTCAAAACTGAGTCACAGTCTACCGTCACCTCCCTAGATGGCCTTCCAGGACTGGGCTGGTCTCTATACCTGCTGTGGGGACAGCTCAGACTCTAATCCGGCCCTTCCCTTGCATGTTCTTGCCTCCACTGTCCACTGCTGCCAAAGCTCGGGTGTTTCCTTTTGTGGTAACTCTCCCTGTCCTTTTATATGTTCCATAGACACAGAGTCTGCCTAGCTGATTGCATGGATTTAATCTGCCGCTCGTACAGCTGGTGAAACGGTTCTCGATCCTCTTCCTTAACCTCCCTGACCCTGGAGTTCAATTGTAGTTTTATCCCCAACTCTGTGGTAAAGAACCTGCCTGCAATGCAGGAGACCAGGGATTGATCCCTGGGTTGGGAAGATCCCCGGGAGGAGGAAATGGCAACCTGCTTCAGTATTCTTACCTGGAGAATCCCATGGACAGACGAGCCTGGTGGGTTGCGGTCCATGGGGTCACAAACAGTCAGACACGACTGAAGCGACGTAGCATGCAGGCATGCATTGGAGAAGGAAATGGCAACCCACTCTAGTGTTCTTGCCTAGAGAATCCCTTGGACAGAGGAGCTTGGTGGGCTGCTGTCCATGGGGTCGCACAGAGTCGGACAAGACTGAAGCGACTTACATGCATGCGTGCAAGCAACCAGCACTGTTACTTTCGAGGGTGCTCCCGAGGCTGCCCTGGAGGACGGGTCTACCTCAGTGCGGGCCAGGTGTGACCATGGTGCAGCTTCTTGGATCACTGGGACCCCTGCACTGCCAGGTATGCAGGGAAGCTGGTAGCCACGGGCACAGGAGATTTGGCCCTCTAGCCTCTGGCACCTCTGCCCCAGTGAGACCTGAGAGTATGCCCCTTGAGAGTATGGAGGTGACAGCGGCTTGGACAGTGGGGACTCTGGCGGCTCCAAGTGTGCAGGGCCACCAGCAGCCTCAGGGGCAGGAGCTATGGCACCATTAGTCTTTTTCTAGCTTCTGGCAGCTGGTGTTACAGGGCCGCCTTGGTTCAATAGCCCTCCAAACTGGTGAGAAAATCGTGATCTCAAAAGAGTTCTCAGTGTACCATTCCTGTGTTTCTTATTGTCCTGAATGCCACCAGTTGGAGGAGGAAATGGCAATCCACTCCAGTTCTCTTGTCTGGAGAATTCCATGGACAGAGGAGCCTGGTGGGCTACAGTCCATGGGGTCCCAAAGAGTCAGACATGACTGAGTGATTAACACACACACTGCCACCAATTCTGACTGACTACACTAAACTTTCTTGTCTTGGAGTTCCTGCCAAGGATCTGGCTCAAGCCATTCTGCCTTTGTGCCACCATTTGAATGAACATCAGCCCCTAAGTAAAAGCTTTTTGTAGTCTATAGAGGTGGTCATTTAATTTTCTTTATTATATTATTAATATGCAAAATTATTTAATCAATTTTAATTATAAAATTACTCTTTTATTTTGGGAATAAACTCTCCTTGGTAATGGCATGAGATATTTTAATATGATCCTGGATTCTGTTTGCAATATTTGTCTAATGTTTTAAAAATGAAATATTTATGAATATTCAAATATTCATAAAATGAATTTGAACTGTAGTTTTGTTTTTTCTACACTATCTTTATTGGAGGTTTATATCTTCATAAACATAATTTTGAGGCTTTTCTTCTTTTCCTATGCTCTGAAACACTAAATGGCATTGGGCTTATCTGCTTCTTAAGGATCTGGCAGAATTTCTCTTGTAAATCAAACTGTGTGTTGAAATATTTTTGTAGGAGTAAATGTTTGACAATTTGTCCTACTTTTTCTATGGACGTTAGTCTGTTAAATTTTCATTCCTATCTGGGGTAGATTTCTTAGTAAATAATCTGTTTCATCTTAGTTCTCAAATTTACTCACATTGAGTGACCAAAATTGTGTTTTAGGATTTTAATTTCTTATGCTTTGTTATTTTCTCATCATTGTTTCTTTCCTTCTAAGTAAAAAAAAAAAGTATGCAAATCAAAGGTTTTCTTTTGTATTCGCCACTCCCTCTTCACCCAAAAAACAGTTCTTGGATTTACTTATTAATTCTATCATGTTCTCTTTTTCTAATTTATTAATTTCAACATTTATTTTTATTAATTTCTTCCTGATGTCTTATCTTTCTTTTCTTTTATTTTGCCTTCTTGAGTGCTTAAATTATCTTTTTCATTGATCCTTGTTTCTTAATACTTTGGCTGTATCTTCTAGATAATCTAGTTACCCTGTTTTTCTAAACAGTGTTTCAGTCCACATCAGTTCAGTTCAGTTCAGTCACTCAGTCGTGCCTGACTCTTTGCGACCTCATGCATCACACCATGCCAGGCTTCCCTGTCCATCACCAACTCCCAGAGTTTACTCAAACTCATGTTCATGGAGTCGGTGATGCCATCCAGCCATCTCATCCTCTGTCGTCCCCTTCTCCTCCTGCTCCTAATCCCTCCCAGCATCAGGGTCTTTTCCAGTGAGTCAACTCTTCACATGAGGTGGCCAAAGTACTGGAGTTTCAGCTTTAGCATCAGTCCTTCCAGTGAACACCCAGGACTGATCTCCTTCAGAATGGACTGGTTGGGTCTCCTTGCAGTCCAAGGGACTCTCAAGAGTCTTCTCCAACACCACAGTTCAAAAGCATCAATTCTTCGGTGCTCAGCTTTCTTCACAGTCCAACTCTCACATCCATACATGACCACTGGAAAAACCATAGCCTTGACTAGATGGACCCTTGTTGGCAAAGTAATGTCTTTGCTTTTGAATATGCTGTCTAGGATGGTTATAACTTTCCTCCCAAGGAGTAAGGGTCTTTTCATTTCATGGTGCAATCACCATTTGCAGTGATTTTGGAGCCCAGAAAAATAAAGTCTGACACTGTTTCCACTGTTTCCCCATCTATTTGCCATGAAGTGATGGGACCAGATGCCATGATCTTCATTTTCTGAATGTTGATCTTTCAGTCAACTTTTTCACTCTCCTCTTCCACTTTCATCAAGAGGCTTTTTAGTTCCTCTTCACTTTCTGCCACAAGGGTGGTATCATCTGCATATCTGAGGTTATTGATATTTCTCCTGGCAATCTTGATTTCAGCTTGTGCTTCTTCCAGCCCAGCGTTTCTCATGATGTACTCTGCATATAAGTTAAATAAGCAGGGTGACAATATACAGCCTTGACGTACTCCTTTTCCTATTTGGAACCAGTCTGTGGTTCCATGTCTAGTTCTAACTGTTGCTTCCTGACCTGCATGCAGGTTTCTCAAGAGGCAGTCAGGTGGTCTGGTATTCCCATCTCTTTCAGAATTTTCCACAGTTGATTGTGATCCACACATTCAGAGGCTTTGGCATAGTCAATAAAGCAGAAATAGATGTTTTTCTGGAACTCTCTTGCTTCAATCCACATAGTTCTTTTTTTTATCATTATTTTCTAGATATCCTACATCTTCTGTTTTTTAGAAAGTAATTTCTGTATGTGCTTGGCTGTATCCGGCCTTAGTTGCAGCGTGTGGGAATCCTCACTGAGTCATACAGGACCTTTGGTTGCAGGGTGTGGACTCTGCTTGTGTCACGTGGGCTCGGCAGCTGTGGCTCACCGGCTCCAGAACACACAGGCTTCAGTAGCTGTGGTGCCCGGCTTAGTTGCTCTGCAGCACTGGGATTGTAATTCCTCAACTTCTTGCATCCCCTGCATTGAAAGGCGGATTCTTAACCACTGGACCACCAGGGAGGTCCCTCTACAGCTTCAATTTTGGTATCATCTTTGAAATATGATATCAGTTACGTCATATTTGGAAGCAGAGAAAACTTTAGCAATATAAGTTTATTCATTTATATTGAAGTGTAATTGACTTACAATGTTGTACCAATATCTGCTGTACAGCAAAATGACTCGTTTATACACATTTATACACTTTTTAGTATTTTTTTTCCATTATGACTTATCACAGGATGTTGAATGTAGTTCCCTGTGCTATACATTAGAAAATTGTTGCTTACCCATTCTGACTGTGAGAGTTTGCATCTACAGCCGCAGACTCCCAATCCATCCCTCTCCCTCTCCCTCCCCCTTGGCACCACAAGTCTGTTCTCTATGAGTCTGTTTCTCTATAAGTCTGTTTGTGGATAGATTCACTCATACCATATTTTAGATTCCACATATAACTGGTATCATATGATATTTGTCTTTTTCTGACTTACTTCACTTAGTATGGTAATCTCTAGTTTCATTCATGTTGCTGCAGACGGCTTTTTTTTTCTGGCTGAGTAGTATTCCATTGAATATATGCACCACAGCTTCTTTATCTGTTCGTTTGTAGATGGACATTTAGGTGGCTTCCATGTTTGTGAACAGCACTGCTATGAACATGGGGGTGCATGTGTCTTTTTGAACTATAGTTTATCTAGGTATATTCCCAGTAGTTGGATTGCTGAATCACATGGTAATTCTATTTTTATTTTTATGAGAAACTTTCATTCTGTTTTCCATAGTGGCTATACCAGCTTACATTCCCACCTATAGTGTAAGAGGGTTCTAAAAGTTAAAGAATTTAAAGATATCTCATGGTAGAATATTTTTTATGTTCTAGTTTTGTTATTTTAAAGTTTTATTGCATTGTGATCACAGATATTTATACTGTTTCTACTTTTTTGGAACTTGCTAAAGTTTTCTTTGTTTCCAGATAGTCAGTTTTGTAAATGTATCTTGGGAACTTGAAAGAAGGTATGTTCTCTATTTTCTGAGCATATCACTTAGCGGTACATTATTTTATTTATGTTTTCTAAATTCTGAGATATATTCTGTCTATTCTGTCATGTACATGAAAGAAAAGAATCAAAATTTCCTATTGCTGAGATGATATTTTCTAGTTTAAAACTTCTATTTTTTAAATATATTTTGCTTTATGGATAGCAATGCTATATTGATGGATACTTAGATATTTGTAGCAATTAATCTTCATATTGGATTGTACTATTTAACATTATAAAGCTTTTTTTCAGTTAATGTATTTTACTTTGCATTCAAACTTATCTGATATTAATATCATGAACCTTGCTTTCTTTTTATTTGCTATTGCTTTTTAGAGCCTTTGCTCTTCCTTTTATCGTCAACCTTTTTTACCGAATCTAAAGGTCTCCTCTTACATGCCGCAGATAGTTGGATTTTGCTTTGAGAGTCAGTCTAAAGGTCCCTTTTTTCTGTAAATAGTTAAGTTTAAGTTATATGTGTTTATGGAAATAAATGTTTGCTTTTAGTTCTGTCATCTTTTTGTTAGTTTTTAAATTTACAATATGAATTAAATACAGTTTAGTTGGGTGAACTGCCTTGTTGGGTTGTGTGTGTACTTTATGGTAATTTGGAAGATTTGTACTTTTGTTCTAGTAGTTACCCTTATGATCATCTTTACATATTTCTCTCTCTTCTCCCTGTGAACATTGATGAACGTGGCTATTTCCACTTCTTTCCACTACCTTCACCACCAAATTCATAGTGTTATATTTCTTTTTATCTCTTTAAATATAATTCTACATTTAAATATGTTATATACATTTAAAACATTTAATTCTAAAGCTTGATTTGTCAGTTTTAAAAGATATCTTTTGACCTCTAGTATATCAAAATATTTTCGTCAATGAATAACTGAAAACTGTCAGCAAATCTAAGGATTGCTTAATCGATAAAGACGTGTTATCTCAATAACAAATGTCCAGAGATAGGATAGTTCTAGTATCTCAGTAGTGTGTTTAGGACCTTGGGTTTTTGCATCTTTCCACTTTGCATTCCTTAGCATGTAGACTGTATCTTCATGGTTATCTCTTTTTGGTTCCATTACAGGGATGGAGTAGCTATGAAGCTGAGGCAAGAGATGGAAAAACAGTGCTGTTTTGCCTTCTCACATTTCTTCACAAGAGCAAAGAAACAAATGTTTCCTCATCCCTCATTGGCTAGAACTGAACCACATGTTCATGCTAAGGCATTAACTGTTAAGGCAAACAGACTACAAAGCCTGGCTTAGACCATTCCTCAAAACTGAGGGGAGCCCCCCCAGCTCTGCTGAAGAAGCAGCTGGGGAGAACAGACTTGTGCAGGAGGGACCTACACATTGGTGTCTGCTATCCCTGCTTCCTTAAGATGGGAAACCAGCAGAAGTAGATCATCACTAACTTTCTTGTTGCTTGGGTCCTTTACTTGTTAATAAACTTTTCTGCGTGTTATGGCTTATAACACAGTAATTCTATCCTATAATCATAATCTATCTATTTGTTTTGTTCTTAGTTAATAGTGAATTCAGTACTGCTGTTAGTCATTTTTTGTTGGAATTTTTTTCATTTATTTCTTGATTAGCTGAGGTTAATATACTAGCAGTTTCTTCTAAGGATGGTGAAGAGGAGAGAGAGAATCAATTTGGGTCCTTCCATGCTCAAAAAATGTTTGTCAGCTGTCGTTATACTTCAGCAACGGTTCTTTTGGATACAAAATGCTTGGTCTTAATGTATTTCCTTGAGAATTTTTCTCCAGATCGGGAAATAAATATGGATTGAATCCTGTCTGTTTCATTGTTTTGATTATGTGCTTTGGAGACAATGTCTATACATATGTTTGATTCCATTTTTTGAATTCCATATATTTCATTTTTGCTGTAATTGTTTGAAAATTGTAATTTTGTTGTAAATAGTTTTAACTTGTATTTGCATTTCATTCTGATCACTGTTCTCATTTGTGTCCTTCCTGATCCTTACTCTTTTTAGCGGTCTCTTTGGGCTGTCTCTAAAATGATTTTCATTTCTCTGATGATTTTATTTTTCTCTTCTATTGATGAATTCCATCAATACAGAATTAATCTCTTCCTATTGACTTGGTTGATTTAACTTAAGCTCTTGTATATTTACACTGAGTTTTTGTTTTATAGGGGCATTTGCTTATTTTTGATTTTGTGAAGTTATATCTGGCCACATTTTTTAATCTGTTCTGTCCCAATATTTTTTTAAGTCACCTTTTTTCTCCTTTGTGACTTTTATGTAATTTTTTAATTTTATGTGGCTGTGCTGCATGGCTTGCTGGATCTTAAGTTTTCTGACCAGGATCGAACCTCCCTGGCAGTGAAAGCTCTGAGTCCTAACCACTGGACCACCAGAGGTTTCCCTTCCCTCACTTTTTATAGTCCTCTTTAAATGAGGCATGTCCGTTCCATGTCAGTTATTTGTGTAAGGTTTGTAAGGGAGAGGGACGACTGCTGTGTTCCAGGCTAGTAGCAGATGTCCCTGGGACATGGGACTTTGTTGGAGAGTATGGTCTTTTAGCTTTCTTTCTTCCTCAGTGCTTCACCATCAGCTTTCTGAAAATACGGCTTGTATGTTTGACTTGTTATCTGTTCCCAGCTACCTGCTTTCTTCTGTGCTAACTCTGGTCCAGAAAATCTGCTGCTACTTCATGTCAGTACTATCATCATTCCAAACAAGGGGTTGCTGCTTCTTTCCATCAGGTTGGGCAGTTTGGAAAACTGTCCTCGGCTGGTTTTGTCTCAGATCAGTAGCCACCAGTGCTCTCTTCTGACATCTTCGTGCAGCCCTGTTTGAGCTGTGACATAGGTTTATATGTCTAATGCAAGGGAAATGTGGTATGCCCGCCTCTTTTGAACGCTATAGTTGTTGACTTGTGCAGACTCTTGCGGTCTCTCCTGATAATGGCAGGGGTTAGGAAAAGCTGACCTAGAGTTGCAAAATCACTGCAGATGGTGACTTGCAGCCATGAAATTAAAAGTTGCTTGCTTGCTCCTTGGAAGAAAAGCTATGACCAACCTAGACAGCATAGTAAAGGGCAGAGGCATTACTTTGCCAACAAAGGCCCATCTAGTCAAAGCTATGGTTTTTCCAGTAGTCATGTATGGATGTGAGAGTTGGACTATAAAGAAAGCTGAGCGCCAAAGAATTGATGCTTTTGAATTGTGGTGTAGGAGAAGACTCTTGAGAGTCTCTTGGACAGCAAGGATATCAAACCAGTCAATCCTAAAGGATATCAGTCCTGAATATTCATTGGAAGGACTGAGGCTGAAGCTGAAACTCCAATACTTTGATCACATGATGCGAAGAACGAACTCATTGGAAAAGACCCTGATATTGGGAAAGATTGAAGACAGGAGGAGAAGATGACAGAGGATGAGATGGTTGGATGGCATCACCGACTCAATGGACACGAGTTTGAGTAAACTCTGGGAGTTGGTGATGGACAGGGAGGCCTGGCGTGCTGCAGTCCATGGGGTCACAAAGAGTCAGACATGACTGAGCAACTGAACTGAACTGAACTGAACTAGCCTTGATACACAAACTGGGACATCAGTCAACTCTCTGCAGATTTTGGACTTGTTAGCCCCAAAATGGTGTGAACCAATATCTTATAATAAATCTTTGTTTTTCTGGAGAACCCTGGCTAATACACACAGGGTATGGAGACTGACTAAATATAGGAGCCACAGATGAGTTAAAGATGACTTAAAATTTGGGATTAAGAATTGTGGAGAATAATAACTGTAGTAATAGAAATAGAAATGGGGAAATTGAAAATAGGAAGTCAGTTTTGAGGGAGAATTTGTTTGGTTTTGGTTTAGTTGACTCTGAAGTGAAATTGGAGATTCAAGTGAAGTTATTTTGAGTGGCTGCAGTAAGGTGGGCAGCTGTGTTGGTTAGTCTGGGTGTGGCATCTTGGAATCATCTGCAAGTGGGAGAACAGAAGTCACTTGAGAGAGCCAAGTCCACAGGGCAGTGAGATAGAGGAGCCTGGTGGGCTGCAGTCCATGGGGTTGCAAAGAGTCTGGCACAACTGGCAGAGTCAGACACAACTGAGCGACTAACACTTACTTACTTACTAAGTTACCAGTATTCCTCAAAATGTTTATAATTTGATTGAGGACTTAAGAACTACATTTGAACAATAATACAAGTTTTAAAAGTTAGTTTAAAAAGTGGAACATTTTGGTAACTAGTATAAGAATTAGTTTACTTGGAGAAATGCCTTTTTTGAGATGATGTTTGATAAGTTTGGGCAAGAGTTGTTAGGCTCCAAGGCCTGGCAGGTCCTCAAGTTTCTGCAAGAACGAATTTAAAAAGCAGGAGGATCAAGAGGGTCATTGATGGTGGTATGAGAGATGGCTTTAGGGAGAGGAAAGCCAAAAGAGGATTTTTTTCATGTGAAATTCTCTGTTTTCTGAAATGTGACCCTTTCTTATTCACTATATATATCAGTAATAACCATAAAAATCACAGTAAAAGTTTGTTGAGTAGATTTCCTTTGGAAACCAGTAAAGGAGCTGGGATTTATAAAAACACACACTTGCATATGATTAAATTCAAGACAGTGATGCTGTTAATAAGTCCTGTAATTTTGGAGAAGGGCAAGGACTCTTTGGTTTGAGTTGTCTCTGGGAAATGGATCTTGAAGTGAATCTGAAAGGCTGGATGCAATATGACCGACAAGGAGAGCATTCCGTCGGTGACTGTGATGTTGGTAAAGGCAGGAATGTACCTAAGACAGGCTTGAAACAACACATGAATGGTCTGGTCTGGCTGGATTCCTTCAGGCTTTCAGTGGGAGTGCAAGATTGCAGATTTGCTTGTAAATGAATATAAGGACTGTCCTGAATAAAGTTGTTGTTGGTTTTTTTTTGCCTCTCTATGCCTTGTGGGATCCTAGTTCCTCCACCAGCGATCAAACCCATACCCCCTGCAGTGGAAGCTTGGAGTCCTAAGCACCAGACCAGCAGGGAAGTACTGAAGTTGTAGTTCTTAGTAAAGGATGAGCCTTCCATAGCCTGTGAGGGTTTTTTTTCACTGTACTTCACAGTGAGAGCCACCATTCATTTTGTTGTGAGACTTGGCCTTAATACTGTCAAAAATACAGAGAGGGAGCCGCTAGAGATGGGAAAACCAGGATAGATTGGGGTCACTGGGGCTCAACTAGGAAAAAATTTTGAGAAGCATGACTTGACCTATAAAATCCCAAAGCTGAGAGAGGTCAAGGAGAAGAGCCTTTCGGCAATTTGGAATTCCTGATGTGTAATAACACATCTCAGCAGTGGGCGTGTGGCGGGATGGAGGGCAGTGACAGGCATGTGGCAGAGAGTTAGAAGGAGGCGGGTGGTGAGGAAAGAGCCATATTGGTAATGAGTGGGAGGGACAGAACGAGTGGCAGTCCAAGCAGGTGGTCCACTCAGATAACTCTGACCAGGCAGAGAGGACTTCAGCACCAGGTAAGAGCCTGGAAGGAGAGAGCTTAGAGACAGGGACTAGAAATGTAAGAGTGAGCGGCCCCATGAAATGCCAAGGTGGACAGGATCTGGACAAGTCGGGCTAAGTGTAATTGACAGGAAGAGGGACATTCTCCCTCTGGGTGTCTCCTTCAGGGGGTACTTCTGTTAGTGAGAATTCCAGGGAAGGGGAGAGCAGAGGTCTGACTCCCACAGTCAGTGAAGTATGGGGTCAGGGACTTCTGGGCTCCACTGTATGGAAGGGGTTTGATCTTTTGTGAGCTGTGGTTCTGGTAGAGAATGGAAACCAAGGAAGAGACTAAGGGAAAATATGGGGTGAATTTATTTGATTACTTAAAGTTTTGATGCAAGATTAATTGAGTTTAAAAAAAAAAGCATTTGCAGAGAGAGCAGGCAGAAGAAGTGGGCCATGACGTATAAACAAGCATCTCTGGGGGCCAGGATGGCACAAATGACTGAAGGGGGCAGGTCATGGACTGGAGAGCTCCTGCCCAGGCTCCGGGGGGAACCGCTCCCCAGCCTCTGCAGCTGTCACTGTGCACGGCCGGTGTGGCCCATCCTGGGAGATGTGGAGTTTATGTGAGCCCTCTGGATGAATTGGCACTTGTTTCCAATTTTTAAAAAAAAATGCTGTGTAACTCAAACCAAAATGCCCATTGGCAGTTTTGGGGCCTTGGCCACCAGTTTGTCAGCCCTGTTAAATGAGGGCCGAGGAAGCCCTTGGTGTGGGACTTTTGGTTTTTTTAATGGCTGGCTTTTATTTGGGAGCACCACTTAGCGATGGAGAGCAGGGACATGTTTCTTCATCAGTTTCAGTTGAGTGGCGTTCTTCTGACTCCACTGACAGACGGACAGTATTTAAAAACAGTTGTCACTGAGGCACTAGACTTTCAACATCCTTTGAAAGAATCTATAACCACAGCTTCACATTTGTACTCCACTAAGTACTGGTTCCAAATAGGAAAAGGAGTACATCAAGGCTGTATATTGTCACCCTGCTTATTTAACTTATATGCAGAGTACATCATGAGAAACACTGGGCTGGAAGAAGCACACGCTGGAATCAAGATTGCCGGGAGAAATATCAATAACCTCAGATATGCAGATGACACCACCCTTATGGCAGAAAGTGAACAGGAACTAAAAAGCCTCTTGATGAAAGTGAAAGAAGAGAGTGAAAAAGTTGGCTTAAAGCTCAACATTAAGAAAACGAAGATCATGGCATCTGGTCCCATCACTTCATGGGAAATAGATGGGGAAACAGTGGAAACAGTGTCAGACTTTATTTTTTGGGGCTCCAAAATCACTGCAGATGGTGACTGTAGCCATGAAATTAAAAGACACTTACTCCTTGGAAGAAAAGTTATGACAACCTAGATAGCATATTGAAAAGCAGAGACATTACTTTGTCAACAAAGGTCCATCTAGTCAAGGCTATGGTTTCTCCAGTGGTCATGTATGGATGTGAGAGTTGGACTGTGAAGAAAGCTGAGTGCCAAAGAATTGATGCTTTTGAACTGTGGTGTTGGAGAAGACTCTTGAGAGTCCCTTGGACTGCAAGGAGATCCAACCAGTCCATCCTAAAGGATGTCAGTCCTGGGTGTTCTTTGGAAGGACTGATGCTAAAGCTGAAACTCCAGTACTTTGGCCACCTCATGTGAAGAGTTGACTCATTGGAAAAGACTCTGATGCTGGGAGGGATTGGGGGCAGGAGGAGAAGGGGACGACAGAGGATGAGATGGTTGGATGGTGTCACTGCCTTGATGGACGTGAGTGTAAGTGAACTCTGGGAGTTGGTGATGGACAGGGAGGCCTGACGTGCTGCGATTCATGGGGTCACAAAGAGTCGGACACGACTGAGTGACTGAACTGAACTGAACTGAAGTTCAGTTAAAATTTGAAAGGCATGGTACCAAATTCAAAGGCAGAACTCCTGTTGCATTGTATTGAGTGGAATGCAATGTCACTTCTCCTGTCACTTGGATTTGGTAACAAGGGCCCATGTATCAGCACCCCTTATTGTAAAGTGAGATGCGAATAAGTGGAGTCAGACATTTCTCCCAGAACTCAGTAAGAGGTGGCCAGACTGTTGTCATTCTGAACTGTTACCTCATACCTCCCCCATCCTTTCTCAGCTGAGGAAAGAAAGCGTGGGGCAGAGAGGAGAAAGAAGGCATTGTTACCGTTGTGAGATGCTGACCAAAGGTCCAAGTGTGGCAGTGTTTCCCTCCTTTCCGCACGGGGCCTTCCTGAGGACCTCCAAGCCCTGTGATGGGGGGGGGGGGGGGTGGCTGCCGGATGAGAGCCTGGGGGCGTCCCGGGAGCCTGGCTTCTCTCGCCGGCTTTTAGATGGTGGGTGACGTGGGGCAACAGAAGCCGCTCTTGATGCTGCCATCAGCACGGAGTGGAGCTAAGCACGGGGAAGGAAGGAGAGAGACCGACACGGCTCTCTGAAGTGTAGGGCTATATGTGAATTTGGAAATTGGTGGCTGCTGCTTGCCTGGTCCTGGAGTCTGCCAAAGCTGATAAAGAAGGCTCCAGAGGGTAAGGCGTCTAAGAAGGCAGAGGGGATCTCCCGCCCCACCTAGAAGGCCCTGAAGGGGATTTCCATGGTTCCTGTGGCTCTGCAGAGGAAGCAGAGAATGCAGGCTGGGAGGCCTGGGTTTGGGGATGATCAGGTGACATCTAGTCAGGGGCTGGGGCAGATCCTGGGGGGTGTGGACTGACGGCTGAGACAACAGGGAGACATACCGCCCAGCTCGCTGAGAGCATTCTCTGTCACAGACGGAGACGGAGCAGCGCGTCTCCCCAAGTAAACCACACTCACCTTCTGGGTAAAAACCTGCCAAATCTGTGATGACCTCCAGCGGCTGAGAGAACCGGACTCGGCCAGAGTGGACACACGAATACACTGGCGTGACCGCGCACCTCTCGGGCAGCTGGCCTGAGAGCTCGAGCCCTGCCACCTCACAGATCTCCCTCTGTGCCCCAAAGCACTGGCCGACTGAAGCCTGGAAGGTGGGGAGGGGAGGAGGTGCCCTGGGCTCTGAGCAGGTCTCTCCACCTGGAGGGTGAGGAGGGGAGAGGAGCAGACCAGGGCCCCTGCCCCTCCAAGCCCAGACCTGCCCTGAAGCAGGGCTGCCCCCGGGGGGTGGAAGGAGGGGTGCTTGAAACTGGGTGAGAAACAGGAGTCCAGGAAATAAATGGGTTTGTGTCTTAAAAACTGCACTGAGACTCTTCTAATAACTGAAAATGATCCGAAAATTCTGGAGTCTGTCCAGATGTTACTAAGGGACGATAAGGTATATGGTGCTTTTTGGCACAACTCACAGGAAAGACTGGGGAAAAATAAAACCGTTTCAAGTTCGTGTTTCGTTGAATGCAGACCATACAATTACCTGGTTATATGCAATAGAGTAGAAAGGATACAGATATTAAACTCAGGCTGACTTGGGTTTGGGTCCTTTCTCAGCCACTTACTTTCCACATGATTTCTGGCAAATTACTTTCTGCACAGTTTCCTTAACTGTGAAATGCGGATGGGTTGTAGCAAACACCTCCCAGGGATTTGAGGGAAGATTGAATGAAATAAGTTCTAGGAAGTGTCTGGTGTGATGGCTGCAGCATGGATCCTTGAAAAGGGGAGTGATCATTACTGTAACTCAAGACAGACGTGATAAGTCAAGGACTAATGGCCAGTGTAGCTGTCACCTGTCATTTACCGCAGTTAGATGTGTCAAATCTGCTAAGCATTTGATGTTTTCTAAATCCCAAACTTTCTTTTTCAGTGAAAGCAGTAACAGTTTCAAAGCATTTTTCTGCTTGATTTGCAAGTTTAAACATATCTAACTGGAATCTAATTCTATAAAAACCATGAAAAAAGGGTCTCTTGTCCTGATCAGAAACACAAGGAAGCTCCAAAGAAGAGACCCGAGGCAGGGCTTCTGTCAGCCTCCAAATGTGCCACACACGTTTCACTGGGAAAACGCTCTGAATGACATGCTCTCAGCCTCGGGAGCACGTTCCTCGGCAACCTTGGCAGAGGGGATTTTTATGCTGCCAGCCAGAGCCCTGCCACTTGGGGCTGGCTTGAGTGCCTTTGCTCCTGACCAATTCCTTTTCCCCCATCTGAGGAACTTTTGTACGCTGATGGTCACTGTATCTCTTCCCTTGTACTCACTGGCCCTAACCCAGGCTTCCTCCCCTCTTCTCCCAGCTCAGCGGTGCAGGGGGAGGTTTGCTTTGAGAAGGCCCCGGCTTTGGCACTGCCATCCCACCTGGCTCCTCATCTCTCTCTTTACTTTGCCTGGAGCCTAGATTCCTTGTGACCCACTGAAAACTGATGGAGCAGCTCTAGTCCCTTGCTGCCAGAAGGAGGGCAAGTTGCAGAGCTGCCCAGTTAACAAGAAGACTCCTTCTGCCTGCGAATGGTCGATTCTTTCCCTTCCCCTCCCTTTCCTTCTCTCCTCACTCATATTGTGCCACTTTTTTTTTTTCTTCACATTTTTGTGCTTTTTTGGGGGGTGATTACAGTGTATAAATTGGCCCTCAAATGTAGTGCTGAAGTGCTGTCCAGCGTTCCAAGTGCAAGAAGGCTGTGATGTGCCTTACATGGAAGGCAAGGATAGATACACTTTGTTAGATAAGCTTTGTTCAGGCATGAGTTACAGTGCTATTGGCTGTACATTCGATGTTAATGCATCACTAGGTGTTATGCCCCTAACACCTGGTAGCTCAGATGGTAAAGTGTCTGCCTGCAATGCAGGAGCCCTAGGTTCGATCCCCACGTTGGGAAGATCCCCTGGAGAAGGAAATGGCAACCCACTCCAGTACTCTTGCCTGGAAAATTCCATGGATGGAGTAACCTCGTAGGCTCCAGTCCATGGGATTGCCAAGAGTCGGACACGACTGAGCAACTTCACTGACTGACTGAGGTGTTATATATGCTGTCTTTAAAAGAAACACATGAAACAAAGTTAAGTATTGATAAGTTGCCCAAAACCTTGTAACCAGAGGACAAGGAACCTAACCCTGTATTTCCCTAGGAGCCTCAGTTTAGTATTCTATAGTTCAGTGCTTGTGGTGACTTTATAGAGTATAACTACCATGAATAATGAGACTTGATTGTACATACTTTTCTGGCAAAGATGATAGAAAATATCTCCTTGCCATCTAAGTTTGGCTAGACACACAGCCGTGTTGTCAGTTTGCCACACGCCGCCCCTAATGCTGTACAGGCTTTGCTTCCTCATGTTGTAAAATCCCATACCCAGTATCATACATAGTACCTGAAGTGGCTGATGCTCAGTAAATACGGAGTGAATGAATGAGTTAACAAATGGTAAGTGAATGCTTCATATCCATAAGATAAACTAGTTTATTATTCCACATCTTAAGAAATACAAGAATGGACATGGGAATCAATAATTTCTTTAAGTAAGCCATAAAACTTTTAAGTTGCCTTCTAGTTGATTATATACTGTTTGTTAAGCACTGGCTGTTGGGATTTTCTGAATGGAATTTTACAGTTTGTTATATAGATTGTTTGTTTCCCTTAGTCCTGTCTGATAAGATTAAGGTCCGTCTTGGGTAAGAATGCAGTGTTGACTTCCTAAGAGCACTTTAGTAAACGGAGAGATTATCAGCCACCAATGTCACTTGCTTGTCATCTGTTTGACTGTTGGGTTCAGAGATCAAGAATCACCAGCTTAGGGAGGTAGATTATGTAAGGGATTCTGGTCCATGAAGAGCCTTATAAATGCCTGGGGACCTATAAACGTGGATGATTTTGTTTCATTTATTTATCTATTCAGCAAGGATTTTGAACAAGTATTTTGGTGATGTAATTTGTAGTGTAAAAATGTGACTTCCCGGAGATTGCAGCTATTCTGTGGCATATTGGAAAATAGTCCTATTTAGAAAGCAATATATTTTATAATTTATTCCTTAAATATGCATTGATCATCTGTTATGTCCAGGCACATGGGTTATAGCAGCAGACAAAGCCTCTGTCCTTTGAAGTTTCCATTCTTCCAGGAGAAGCAGATAGTGAACAATAGATCAGTGCTTTTTCCTTTGGCCTTGTTCCTAACCCAGCCACTCTCTCACATCATGAATTGTATTGTCCCCATATTATTATCTGAAATTATCTTGCTTTGTGGGAGTCTATTTGTTCATTGTCTGTCTGCCTTCATAGGTATATCGCTCCAAAAGAGTGCACACCTTGCTTGTCTTTTCTGTTAACTAAATCTTCATCACCTACAACAGTGTTTGGTCTAATCAGTTCAGTTCAGTTGCTCAGTTGTGTCCGACTCTTTGCAACCCCATGAATCGCATGCCAGGCCTCCCTGTCCATCACCAACTGCCGGAGTTCACCCAAACTCATGTCCATAGAGTCAGTGATGCCATTCAGCCATCTCATCCTCTGTCATCCCCTTCTCCTCCTGCCCCCAATCCCTCCCAACATCAGAGTCTTTTCCAGTGAGTCAACTCTTCGCATGAGGTGGCCAAAGTATTGGAGTTTCAGCTTTAGTATCAGTCCTTCCAAAGAACACCCAGGACTGATCTCCTTCAGAATGGACTGGTTGGATCTCCTTGCAGTCCAAGGGACTCTCAGGAGTCATCTCCAGCACCACAGTTCAAAAGCATCAATTCTTCAGTGCTCAGCTTTCTTCACAGTCCGACTCTCACATCCATACATGACTACTGGAAAAACCATAGCCTTGACTAGACAGACCTTTGTTGGCAAAGTAATGTTTTTGCTTTTGAATATGCTATCTAGGTTGGTCATAACTTTCCTTCCAAGGAGTAAGCGTCTTTTCATTTCATGGCTGCAGTCACTATCTGCAGTAATTTTGGAGCCCCCCAAAATAAAGTCTGACACTGTTTCCACTGTTTCCCCATCTATTTCCCATGAAGTGATGGGACCAGATGCCATGATCTTCATTTTCTGAATGTTGAGCTTTAAGCCAACTTTTTCACTCTAATAGTATCTATTTAATAAATGTTTCTCTATACTACATGATGGCTCAGACGGTAAAGAGTCTGCCTGCAATGAAGGAGACCTAGATTCAATCCCTGGACCAGGAAGATCCTGTGCAGAAGGGAATGGCAACCCACTCCAGTATTCTTGTCTGGAGAATCCTGTGGACAGAGGAGCCTGGTGGGCTACAGTCCATAGTCTCAGAGTTAGACACTGAGCAACTAACACTAATAAATGTTTGGTCATATTTATTTGTAGTTGTGGTAATGTTATGAAGTGTATTCTCTGAGATTTTGACTTAGCGCAAGGAATCAGGAATGTCTTTAAGAAAATACTGATTGAATTGAAGAAGTAAGAATTAACCAAAGGGGACAAGGAGGGTGTATTTTCCAGGCAGAGGAATCGGGACAAAGCATGGCATGATGGAGTGTGTGAGATTAAGTCAACATATCTAGAGTTCAAGGGTAGGAGAATGCATAAGAGCCTACAGAGGTAGGAGAGGGCAGGACATCAGGGATTTCAGGCTGTGTGAAGAGATTTAAAGTTTTATCCTACAAGCAGTGGGAAGCACTGAAGAACTGTAAACAGGAAATCAGTCTTGTTGCTCTATAGATTGGAGGGAGACAAATCAGTGTGACCTTTTGTGGTTTTGAAGATGAGCCATTCAGTTTTGGAAATCTTGAAGTCAAAGTTCCTGTAAAACATTTCCAGTTGGAGATGTCAAATAGACAGTTGTGTATACATATTATTGGGTTTAGAGAAGAGGTCTGAGATGATTATACACATTTGCGTAAAAACACACTGGTGGCTCAATGGTAAAGAATCCGCCTGCAACGCAGGAGATGTGAATTTCATTCCTGGGTTGGGACGATTCCCTAGAGAAGGAAATGGCAACCCACTCCAGTATTAGAGAATTCCATGGACAGAGAAGCCGGGTGTGCAGTCCATGGGGTCACAAGAGTCAGACACGACTCAGTGACTAACAAACAAACAAACAAAAAACTGTAGATGCTATTTGAGGTCGAGGGTATTGATCAATGGCTAGGGAGAGAGTATAGACTTTAAAAAAAAAGAGAGAGAGCTTTATTTAATTAGTTGTGAGGAACTTCACCTTTAAAAAAATTTATTTATTTTATTTGGCTGAGCTAGTTCTTAGTTGCCCCATGTGGGTTCTTAAACTGACATATTCAAATTTTTAGCTGTGGTATGTGGGATCTAGTCCCCTGACCAGGGATCAAACCTGGGCCCCCTGCGTTGGGAGTTTAGAGTCTTGGCCACTTGACCACCAGGGAAGTCCCAAGGAACTTCAGCTTTTAAAGATCTGACAAAAAGGATGAACAGGGAAGAATCTTAAAAGCGGCGGGGGCTGAAATTTTATATTTTCATCAATTTCTATATCCTCTGTAGACAGTTTTGTTGTCAGTTGCCCAAAGAGAGTTACATCCACCTTAAGCCTAATTTCTCAACTGAAATTCAACTTAATTTATTATATTCTAATTATTCATTTTCTTGTCCGTTCCTTCTACTGTCCTTGAGAACTGGGACTTTGTTTTTTAAAACCATGCTTGAAACCCTAGCATCCAGCACACCAACAACCTGCTGCTGCTGCTGCTAAGTCACTTCAGTCGTGTCTGACTCTGTGTGACCCCAGAGACGGCAGCCCACCAGGCTGCCCCGTCCCTGGCATTCTCCAGGCAAGAACACTGGAGTGGGTTGCCATGTCCTTCTCCAGTGCATGAAAGTGAAGGTTTGTGTTTGTCGCAAAACAGATGTCTGTGTTTGAGTGGGAATAAGGATCCTCCTTAGGAAAGATGAGTGAGGACAGAAAGCAGAGCTTTTCTTACATAGCTTCTCTGGGTGGCAACCATAGACAATTTTAAGAATTTTGTCTAAAACTGTGCAATGGTGACCTTCAGGTATCAGGAAATATATGGGACCATTTCTAGGGGTAGAGGAGTTCAAATGCTTCATCTGTGATGTGTTTGCGTGGATTTGTTCCTATCCCAAGGCCTGTGGCTGCTAGAAGCTGCTGTGTCACAGTTTGGTATCCACCAACAGGCCTCTATTCTCTTTTCTATTGCTTTTTTTTTTTTTTTTTTTTGGTCGTGTCCTGCTGCTTGTGGGATCTTAGTTCCCCCGCCAAGGATCAAACCCATGCCCTCTGCTGTGGAAGCCTGGAGTCCTGAATGACAGGGAATTCCTCCATCTCTTTCTTAATTGTGTACTGCCACTTCCCCTAACTTTTTATGAATCCTTCTTTTTCCTTTGCTGGAAGAATCCAGGAACATGTTTCACAATTATAGGCATTATTTTTATTGTTCTGTTGCTCAGTCATGTCCAATTCTTTGTAACTCCATGGACTGCAGCACGCCAGGCTTCCCTGTCCATCACCAGCTCCTGGAGTTGACTCAAATGCATGTCCATAGAGTCGGTGATTCCATTCAACCATCTCATCCTCTGTTATCCCCTTTTCTTCCTGCCTTCAATCTTGCCCAGCATCAGGATCTTTCCTGATGAGTCAGTTCTTTGCATCAGGTGGCCAAAATATTGGAACTTCAGCATCAGTCCTCCCAGTGAATATTCAGGACTGATTTCCTTTAGGATGGACTGGTTTGATCTCCTAGCAGTCCAAGGGACTCTCAAGAGTCTTCTCCAACACCACAGTTGGAAGGCATCAGTTCTTCGGCCCTCAGCCTTCTTTATAGTCCAGCTCTCACATCCATACATGACTACTGGAAAAACCATAGCTTTGACTAGATGGGCCTTTGTTGGCAAAGTAATGTCTCTGCTCTTTAATATGCTGTCTAGGTTGGTCATAGCTTTTCTTCCAAGGAGCAAGCATCTTTTAATTTTATGGCTGCAGTCACCTGCAGTAATTTTGGACACAAGAAAATAGTCTTTCACTGTTTCAGTGTTTCCCCATCTATATGCCGTGATGTGGTAGGACCAGATGCCATGATCTGAGTTTTCTGAACGTTGAGTTTTAAGCCAGCTTTTCCACTCTCCTATTTCAGCTTTATCAAGAGGCTCTTTAGTTCTTCTTTACTTTCTGCCGTTAGAGTGATATCATCTGCATATCTAAGGTTGTTGATATTTCTCCCTGCAATCTTAATTCCAGCTTGTGATTGATCTAGCCCACATTTCAGATGATGTACTCTGCATATAAGTTAAATAAACACGGTGACAATATACAGCCTTGACACAATTTCCCAATTTTGAACCAGGCTATTGTTCCATGTTCTTTTCTGATTGTTGCTTCTTGACCTGCATACAGGTTTCTCAGGAGGCAGATAAGGTGGTCTGGTATTCTCATCTCTTTAAGAATTATCCACAGTTTGTTGTGATCCACACAGTCAAGGGCTTTAGCGTAGTCAATAAAGCAGAAGTAGATGTTTTTCTGGAACTCTCTTGCTTTTTCTGTGATCCAACGGATGTTGGCAATTTGATCTCTGGTTCCTCTGCTTTTTCTAAATCCAGCTTCTTGTAAATCTGGAAGTTCTCAGTTCACATACTCATGAAGCCTAGCTTGGAGGATTTTGAGCATGACATTGCTAGCACTTGCTGCTGCTGCTGCTGCTAAGTTGCTTCAGTCGTGTCTGACTCTGTGTGACCCCATAGACGGCAGGCCACCAGGCTCCCCCAAATGAGTGCAATTGTGCAGTAGTTTGAGTATTCTTCAGCATTGGCCTTCTTTGGTATTGGAATGAAAGCTGACCTTTTCCAGGCATTATTTTTACTAAAGATTTAATATTTTTGTATGGTTAGTGACCCTTGTCTCCATTCTTTATTCTGAAATGCATTACTTCATTTCATATAATTTTTACTTTTGGTAATGGGGTTTCTATTTTCTCTTTGATAATGGATCTGATAATGATGATATGATCAGTGTGTGAAGGTCACTGGTCCATCCCGTCCTCGCATTATTCCACTCCTGTGGGGGTGTCTGTGCTGGCATAGCCTCTCATGCCCATGTTTGGGGATTGGTTCTTTTTCCTGGGCTGAAGCAACAGCTGTAATATTGAAACCTTGCTGTCAGCTAGTGATCCAGCCCTTGATGCCTGGACTCTGCTTTAATTCGTGATCTTTGCTACCTGAGTTTTCTTTTCTCAAGACTTAAACTGTTTGTTCTTGACCTGTGGAATTTTATGCTTACTTGATCTGTGGAATTTTTCTTAAGTCCCTAGTTTTGAACCAGTGACTCTGTTCTTTTAAGCCAGCTCTGTGTTTTTCAGCTTCTGCCTGTTATATTTCTTGTCTCCAGGATGACTTGGATGACTGGGCACTTTGTTAGCTTTGGGCAAGGGCATCAGCCTGACCTGCATGTGACTGGAGACGAGTAGTGCTTAGCTTTGGAGGGTTGGGGTGAGTGCATGGAGGGTGTCAGGGCAGAGAGTCTTGGGGAAACAGGGGCTGCTTTGGTGAGGGGCTTTCATCAAAATAAATTTCACTGATTTCAAATCAAGGTGAATATGAAATTCTGTCTACATGAGTGAAGACCAATTTTTTTTTTAAAACATTTGAAGGCATACATTTAAGATGACAGTGTAATGTTAAAAATGGGAAGTTATGATTTATAAGCAGTAGTATAATTTTGAATAGCATGACCTTTTTCATTGACACTAACTTGCTTTGCATCTTCGGGTTTCATTATATTCATACTGTGAGTAAAACCCAGAAAACTTATAGAGGAAGAAATGATTTTTTTAATTGATTTTTTAAAAAATTCAGTAGTCATTACTTAATCCCTTTTACATGATTGCAGATTTTAAATTGCAGTAATGATCTTGCTACTCAATTAGCCTATTTCTTACAATTGTAACCTTCTATATTTGTGAGTAGCCACAAATATAGGAGAAAACCAATAATAAAAACCTTTGAGTTCAACAAAAACATGCTCCACACAGTCCATGAATTCACCCTGTAATACTAGAATGGCATTTCCTTTTTTTGTAATAGGCCTGGAACTTATCTGAGTTAGTTATGTCTATGGCATTTTATTGATTTTTTTCCTGGAAATATATAGTTTTTACTTTTGACCTAGGAAACAAAACAAAAGATGATGGCCTTAAACATAGCCCTGTACGAAGTTACTGGCCTGAAAACGTAATTGAGAGAGACACTGAGGATATCAGTGCTGTTCAGAAGGGATTTCTGTGATAACAGACATGATTGTCTGTACTGTTCCCTACAGTGGCCACTGGCCATGTGGCTATAAGGAACTGAATATAAATTTTTATTTCATTTTAACTTAAATAATCACATGTGGATAGTGGCTTCTATCTTAGATGACACAGTTCTAGGTCATTGTATTGGTTTCCTATTGCTGCAATTAAAAAAATTATTATAAAGTTAGCGGGGTAAGCACATGATCGTATTTTCTTATGGTTCTGTGGGTTAGAAGTCTGGCAGAGGTCACAGTGACCTAAAATCAAGGTGCTTGCAAGGCTGCTTTCTTTTCTGGAGACTCTAGGGTAGAGTCCATCTCCTTGCTCTTTCTGTTTTTTGGCAGTGGCCCACATTCCTGGGTTCAAGGTCCCTTTCCTTCATTTTAATGCAGTGTTACATATCTCTGTCCCTTTCTTCCATAGTCACATCTCCCTCTGACTCTCCTGTCTCTCTCTCCCACTTTTAAAGACCCTTGTGATTATACTGGATTCACCTGGATAATCCAGCCTACTCTCCCTGTTTTAAAGTCAGATGGTTGGCAACCCTAATTCCCCATTTCCATGTAACCTAACATTTTCATAGGTTTAGAGATTAAGAGTTGGACATCTTTAGGAGGACTTTATTCTGAATTCCACATCATCTTGTAAATATGGAGCCATTTAGTGAAAGGGCAAGCTAAGCCCTGTACATCTTTTTCATCTTTTATTTGTTGAGCCTATGCCTGTTTTTCATTCACTGCTGTTTGAAGTTCTCATAATGATTTGAAAACAGTAGAAATTTAAGTTTAAAAGGAAGCTTATACCTAGAGATAAGGTATAAGGTTATTGGACTAAGGATTCCTAGTCCAATCTTCTTTCCCATACAGTATTATCCTCTTCTATAGAATCTGGTTCATTTGAAGGTGAAAGTGAAAGTTGCTCAGTTGTGTCTGACTCTTTGCGACCCCATGGGTTATACAGTCCATGGAATTCTCCAGGCCAGAATGCTGGGGTGGGTAGCCTTTTTCTTCTCCGGGGGATCTTCCCAACCCAGGAATCGAACCCAGGTCTCCCTCATTGCGAGTGGATTCTTCACCAGCTGAGCCACAAGGGAAGCCCAAGAATACTGGCGTGGGTAGCCTATCCCTTCTCCAGCGGATCTTAGCTTCTGTCATTAGTTTCCTATGAAGGGTACGCCACACTTAGGAACAAAATCTGTCTCAGTGTTGTATACCTTTAATTGTTTTGTCATCCTATCAGCTGGCCTTTTATTGTCTCCACACAGTAGCACTCTGGTTTTGACTTTTGGAACAGTGTTGGTATACTTTTCCTATGGTGTTACTATCTCAAGAAATGGTGCTACCCCTCAACAGGTGTCTGAGCAGAAAGTTTCAGAGTTCTCTCTGTTTACCACCATTAAAGATCCTAAAACGTATAGCTCTGAAAATACTTCTCATATAGTCCGCTTTCTTCATTGTGGTAATTAATTATACTTTCCAGTCCTGGAATTTAAAGTTTTTAATAGTTTTCATTTCTCTGCTTAGAGTCTCATTTATTAACTGAGTACTTTTTCTTGAATTCTCTGAGCATCTATATTTTCTTGAACATGTTTATAATAATTATTTAAGAGTTTCTATAAATTCAGCACCTGGGCCATATTGGAGTCAGTTTCTATTGCTTACTCATTTCTTAACTGTGGACCACCTTTTCCTTTTTCTTTGCAGATCTAGCAATTTTTGATTGCATGCTAGATATTGCAGGTGATACATTTTAGATATTATATGATCTGTTATTGTCCTCTGAAGAGTATTTTTTCTTTTTAGAAGGCATTTGCATTTTTTTTAGAAGACATATGATCACTTTGAGCTTGGATAAGCTTGGGTTATGCTTTGCTAGAATGGTCCTATGGAAAGCTCTAGGTGTTCCCAAAGCCTAACTTACTGAGACTCATATAAATACTCAGTTTCCTGTGAAGATCTTGTTTAGGCATAGTTTTAGGCTTTTCTTGTTAAGGTCTAGAGTAGTCTGTACTCTAGGGCATTGTTTGTCAATATTTTAAAAAAGATTACCCACTAAGGGGACGTCTGAGACATTTTCACTCCCTACCCATCTTTAACCCTGCTCCCACCTCCCTTAATCCTCTTGTGACGTTTTAACAATATATCTGTTTATGAGCTGTGTAATAGGTAAGCTATTTTTCACTTTCCTTCTCTCCCTGGCATTAATTTTCACCCTTTTGATGCTCTCACTCTTGCTGAGCATACAGGTTCTAGGGTGTGGACCCTGTTCATGAGATGAAGCCTTTTTGGTCTTTCTCCTGGGTGCCAAGGGGTTTCACGAGGTGAACATGAGATTTTTTCCTCTTTGGCTATGTCAGAACACCAGGATTTTCCACCAAGCCTCAAGCTCTGGTTTTGCTGTTTCTTTTTCAACCCTCCAGCAGCCACTCTCTGGGAAGCTCTCGGTAGTCTCAGCCCTCAGTGGGGGACTTGCAGGGACACCCACAGTGACTTCCCAGGCTGCTCGTTGTACGACTTGCTCCTCTCCATTGCCCTTCCTGGCGGATTCCAGCTCTTCAAACTCGGAACTCAGCTTTCCCAGTTCAGAGAGCCTGCTGTGCTCTGCGTGGATTCTAGCTCCCCTTGCTGCTTTTGATAAATTGTTCCTAGGCAAAGAGCTGGGCAGTTGGGGTCACCTTGTGAGTTTTTTTCTCTCAGAGATTACAGTCTTGCACTGAAAGATGTTGTCAATGTCTGAAAATCATTGCCCTCATTCGGTTTTATGGTTCTGTGGGAACAGTGGAAGTGTTAGTCCTATATGAGTAACTCCTGTCTCGGACTCCTATTGGAAGCAGAAATCCTTCCTCTGCTTCTTTTAGAACCCATCCATCACTAGTACAGGTGATAATCACCCAAGATTGAAACAGCAGCCTTTTAACTGTTCTGGTCTCCTTACCTTCAGCCTCCATACAATCTCCAGAGGGAACTCTGTAAAACACCCATCTGCTCTGTAATTTCACTGGTGGAAATCCTCCTTAGGAATTCTATTACCCTTGGGATAAAGTTCAGACTCTCTAAAGTGACTCAGAGTCCTCCCTCTTTGATTCATCCCCTGCCTTCCTCTCCAGCCTTGGGTTTCGTTGCTCTGTCTTGAACCCTTGTGTGGGTCACGCTGATCTCCCCCAGTTGTCAGATGTGCAGCGGTGTTACTTCCCTTTGCACATTTACTTTTCTGTGTCTGGAATCCCCACATCTTGACTTCCCACCTTACTTGGCTATCTCCTGCTCTTTAGGTTGCAACACAGACATTTTTCCTGGAAGGCCTACACAAGCTTCCTGCTATATGAAAGTAGAGCATTCCCATGAAACCTATGAAACCAAAATGATGTAAAGTGCAAAACATATCTTGCTAACGGATGTACAGAGTAAACTGAGATACAAGTATAAAGTCAGGAGCTACCTGGAATAACAGGCAAGTTTGGCCTTGGAGTACAAAATGATGCAGGGCAAAGGCTAACAGAGCTTTGCCAGGGAGTGCACTGGTCATAGCAAACACCCTCTTCCAACAACACAAGAGACAACTCTATACATGGACATCACCAGATGGTCAATACTGAAGTCAGACTGATTATATTCTTTGCAGCTGAGATGGAGAAGCTCTATACAGTCAGAAAAAAACAGGACCAGGAGCTGATTGTGGCTCAAATCATGAACTCCTTATTGCCAAATTCAGACTTAAATTGAAGAAAGTAGGGAAAATCACTAGACCATTCAGATATGACCTAAATCAAAGCCCTTATGATTACACAGTGGAAGTGACAAATAGATTCAAGGGATTAGATTTGATAGACAGAATGCCTGATGAACTATGGATGGAGGTTTGTGACATTGTATAGGAGGCAGTGATTAAAATCATTCCCAAGAAAAAGAAATGCAAAAGGCAAAATGGTTGTCTGAGGAAGCCTTACAAATAGCTGAGAAAAGAGAAGTTAAAGGCAAAGGAGAAAAGGAAAGATATGCCCATTTGAATGCAGAGTTCCAAAGAATAGCAAGGAGAGATAAGAAAACCTTTCTAAGTGATCAGTGCAAAGAAATAGAGGGAAACAATAGTATGGGAAAGACTAGAGATCTCTTTAAGAAAATTAGAGATACCAAGGGATGTTTCATGCAGAGATGGGTACAATAAAGAATAAAGAACAGAAATGGTATGGACCTAACAGAAGCAGAAGATATTAAGAAGAGGTGGCAAGAATATATAAACAAACTAAACAGAAAAGATCTTCATGACCCAGATAACCACAATGGTGTGCTCACTCACCTAGAGCCAGACATCCAGGAATGTGAAGTCAAGTGGACCTTATGAAGCATCACCATGAATAAAACTAGTGGAAGTGATGGAATTCCAATTGAGCTGTTTCAAATCCTAAAAGATGATGCTATGAAAGTGGTGCACTCATGATGCCAGCAAATTTGGAAAACTCAGCAGTGGCCACAGGCCTGGAAAAGGTCAGTTTTCATTCCAATCTCAAAGAAAGGCAATGCCAAAGAATGTTCAAACTACTGCACAATTGCACTCATCTCACATGCTAGCAAAGTAATTCTCAAAATTCTCCAAGTGAGACTTCAATAGTATGTGAACTGAGAACTTCTGGATGTTCAAGCTGGACTTAGAAAAGGCAGAGGAATGAGAGATCAAATTGTCAACATCTGCTGGATCATTGAAAAAGCAAGAGAGTTCCAGCAAAACATCTACTTCTGCTTTATTGACTATGCCAAAGCCTTTGACTGTGTGGATCACAATAAACTGTGGAAAATTCTGAAAGAGATGGGAATACCAGACCACCTTAATTGTCTCCTGAGAAATCTGTATGCAGGTCAAGAAGCAAGAGTTAGAACTGGACATGGAACAAGAGACTGGTTCAAAATTGAGAAAGGAGTACGTCAAGGCTGTATATTGTCACCCTGCTTATTTAACTTACATGCAGAGTACATCATGGTGAAATGCTGGACTAGATGAAGCACAAGCTGGAATCAAGATTGCCAGGAAAAACATCAATAACCTCAGATATGCAGATGACACCACCCTATGGCAAAAAGTGGAGAAGAACTAAAGAGCCTCTTGATGAAGGTGAAAGAGGAGTGTGAAAAAGCTGGCTTAAAACTCAGCATTCAAAAAAATGAAGATCATGGCATCTGGTCCCACCACTTTATGGCATATCATTGGGGAAACAATGGAAACAGTGAAAGACTTTATTTTCTTGGGCTCCAAAATCATTGCAGATGGTGACTACAATTAAAAGATGCTTGTTCTTTGGAAGAAAAGCTATTGACAAACCTATACAGCAATTAAAAAGCAGAGACATTGTTTTGCCAACAAAGGCTTGTCTAGTCAAACTACTGGTTTTTCCAGTAGTCATGTATGGATGTGAGAGTTGGATCAAAAAAAAAAGCTGAGTGCCATAGAATTGATGCTTTTGCACTGTGGTGTTGGAGAAGACTCTCAAGAGTCTCTTGGACTGCAAGGATATCAAACCAGTCAATCCTAAAGGAAATCAGTCCTGAATATTCATTGGAAGGACTGATACTGAAACTGAAGCTCCAATACTTTGGCCGACTCATTGTAAGAGACCATGATGCTGGGGAAGACTGAGGGCAAGAGAAGGGGGTGACAGAGGCTGAGATGGTTGGATGGCATCACTGACTCAATGGGTGTGAGTTTGAGCCAACTCCAGGTGATAGTGAAGGACAGGGAAGCCTGGTGTGCTGCAGGTCATGGGGTTGCAAATAGTCAGACATGACTTAGAGACTGAACAGCAATGTGTGCGTGTACCTTGAGGCAACACTTTGCTCACCCAGGGTGGAAACAGTCATACTGGGCCTAGGATTGGAGACACTTGACTTATTGCTGCCTTATACATCCTGAATATTTGTACATCCTGGTTTCACATTTCCTGAACATTTTCCTATGAAAATTTTCATTATAGGTAGGACAGTATTTTCTAGCTGTGCCTATTTTTCAAGGATGAGAATTCTAAAAAATACTTTTTATTATGAAAAATTTCAAAATATCATATAATAATGAATATCCATATATACATCATCTGGATTTAATAATTGTCAACATTTTACCACATTTGCTGTATCATTTTTGTTTTATTGCTAGTGTTTATCATCCCTACATATTTCTCTAAAAATATGGCTCTTTCTTGCAGTGCCATATACTATTATTGCTTTTATTAAAATGAGCTAGAATTCCTTAATATCATATAATACGTTGTCCATATTCAAATTTCTTACTTGTCTTCAAAGTATCTTTTGTAGCTGATTTGTTCAGTTCAGGATCTAAACAAGGCCAATACATTTCATTTCCTTCTTATGTCTCTTAAGCCTCTTTGAGCTTAGAACAGTTCTTTCTTATCCTTACTTTTATATGTGTGTGTGTCTTTGTGTGAACACATGACATTGACTTGTTACAGAGACAAGCCAGTTGGCTTACACCCTGTCTCATTTCCTGAATTTGTCTGCTTTTTCAGGATGGATTTTGATGCTTTATTTGATGTTGAACATCTCCTTGGGTCTGAATATTGGCAGTTGGGAGACCCTGTACACAGAGGGCCCCAGATAATAAGGAGGATAGACTAAAAAGGCAGTAGGGTATTCCGTGTTCCTGTGTTTTGCTTCCTGGCAGAGCTGATAGACTCATATGAACTCACAGCACCATAGTCCTTTCAGAAAGAACCAGCAAGACTTTTTCTTTTTGCTAGGTCATTAGCACAGAGCTTGAGGGTATAATGATCCTATTGGACATATATGTTGAATAGCATATCTTGAGTAGAACAAGTTAAAACAAAGAGACAGGAAGATGAAACTAAAACTATGAGAAGGCCATAGGAAATTACCAGTAGCCTGACAGCTTGGGTTTGTTCTCTCCTGAAGTCTGCTCATCTCTCTCGGTTGTAGCAGGGAACCAAATTTGGAATAGACAACTGCAGAGGATGAAGTGTCTTGGGAGAAGCTGATGACAGACCTTAGGAGATTAGGCTTGGGAAGAGGAACACAGCCAAAGAAGGAAGTGTAGTATAGGGAGGCAAACAGTGAGAGGGTCCAGCTCACCTCTTTTCTCCTTCCCCCCAAAGACTGGTGCTATGAGAAAGGCTGTAAAATCTTTCTGATCTTAAAGGTGTTTTGGAAAATTACTCAGTCCTTATTAGCGTTCTTAACTTACGCAGGGGAACTGAAACTTGAATGGTATCGTGTGGGAAGATTTAAAAACAACAAATACCTAGGTCCCACCCTCAGAAATTCTGATGTAATGAGTCTCAGATGTGGCCATGACAACAGGATTTTTAAAGACTCCCCAGGTGATTCTAATGTGCATCTATGTTTGAGACCTACTGACCTAGAGCAATAGACCATATATGCATTATCTTTTCTTTTTTTAAAGACATTCAATCATCTTTCCCACCTCCATTAAGCTATATGGAATTCTAATGCATAAAAAAGATAATAGTGGATTTTCTTTACTGAAGGTGTTTGTGAAATCTTGCTCATTGGACACCATTTGCCATCTGCATTACTAACTTTTTCCAAGCTCTCATTTCCTCCCTATAGCAGCATCTTCATAGAACTAAGTGCCAAAGAGGAAGACTATTCAGAAACATCACCCATCTAGAGTTTACTGGATTTTAGCCATCTAGATCTGGATTTGAACGCTACTTGTTAACTGTGTGACTTTGGACAACTACACCTAAACTCTCTGACCCTCATTTCCTTTACCTCTTAATTGGAGATGATACCTATCTCACACGTTGTTAATAAAAAAGAAAGTTTGATATAAGCTAGTGTACTCTCAATAGAGGTTAGCTCCTTGGGTACTTCAGGCTTTCCTTGAGGCCACTGTAAACTTTCAGGTCTGTTCTGGCATGGAACTGATGGTTTGGCTTAATCCAGGAAACTTCAGTTGCCTTCGTATTGAACTTGCATTGTCGGATGAACACAGATCCGCTCTATCCATGACAGGTCAAAAGTTCTTGATTGACTTGTAGCCTCATGGGAACAGATGGAGTGGGGGCGGAGTTGTTCCTGTTGAATGAAGGAGAAGCCAGGAACTTCCATGAAATGTCTCAGGAAATACTCTGTAACTTCGTAAATTGAATGAAGTGAGATAATCATTGCAGAGGGAAGCAGGTGCAAGCCTATTTTCATGAGAATGAAAGCAGTATGAGGGTCTAGAAATGGTGGTGATGGATGGGCTGGAGTTTGATGTGGGAAGGAGTTCTCTGTGGGCCAGACAGAGATGTAGGTTCATAGATGACGGAGGATTTTTTTTGATTCAAGAAACTTTTTTTTTTTTTTAATGACAATGGAATTTTAAGCAAGTATGTAAAAACATGAACATATTCTTTCCCATTTTGCTATCCCAATATAGATAAACAAAACTCCCAGGTAATACAGACACCTCAGTGTTTTTCATTGTGCATATGCTGAGAAGTGTAACTGAGCGATATGAATTTAACTTGCTCCTCCTTCTCCTTCTTCCTAACCCAGACTTTGGTTAAGTTGTGAAATGGCTGGAGGTGTTCAGGAAGATGACAAAGGAGAAGTCAGAGGCTGGGAGAATTACAAAATTAGATGATCTGTAATTGAATAATGTTGAGTAGAATACACAAATCAAAAGTGTCTAAAATCTGTTTAAAGAAAACTCATTCGGGTTTGGCCCTATCTCAGTGACATTGAACTAATGTTTCAAGTCTCAGCATGGCTAAATGTGGTATTTCCTGTTTATCTTCCACAAGCTGGCATTGATTTCCACATCGTGTTTCCTGCACACCCCCGACCTCTACAGAATGAAAAATGCTTTCCTAGTTTCCTCAGCACTCACAATGAAGAACCTTCAGAGTTCTTTTATTTCTGGCCTCTGACTAAGCGGAGGAATAGCATCCTGTTACAATAGGTGTTTGAGCCAATTAGGATGTTTGGTGGGCTCACTGTGGATTATCTTTAGTCCATTAAAATTTTTTTTTTTAAATTATTGACAGGTTATTATCCAAAATAGGTGAGTTTGGTTGCTAACCCATTTTAATGTAGTATTATAGTTTTTATTTCCATTCTTAACAGACAGATGAGAAAAAAAAAAAAACAAAACACTTTTAAGAAGTAAGAAGTAGAAAATGTTCATTTGGAATGATAAAACCTTTTGGTAATTTGAAATTGAAACCAAGGCAGTTTCTGGCACACTGTGAGCTGGGGCCTCCTCTCTGGGGCCCCGTCTCCTGTCATCTGGCATGCCTCTTCTCACATCCAGGCGCCCCGTAGGGGCCCCGTGTGGCTCTGGGATTACAGTTTACTTGCCCATAGTGTCCTATAAGAGCACCCCCTGCAAGGCTAAGATCTGATTTATTTTTTTAGCATTTCTCCTTCCCAAGAAAATTATTATTATTTTTTTTAATGCCTCAGGGTTAACAAGCTATCTGAGGAATGAATTTGATAAAGATAGCTCAGTTTAAGTTCTGTGTGACATCAATGGTAGGGCTCAGTGTTTCAGCCTGCTGTGAGTGTATACATTTCAAGAGAAGTTTATAAACCCCAACTAATGCATCCATCTGTCCACAAAGGCATTTCAGGATTTCATGTATCGATTTTAATGACAGGGGCAGAATGGTGTACAGTCATTTATACAGACTTCCTCAAATCTCAACGCAAGATTTATGTTTCAAACCTATTTTAAAGATAGGGCTTACTTAAATTTTAACTTAATGTCACTTAATTCCCTTTTAGTTATACCTCCCCATTGCCAGGACATTTAAAAGTCCCCTCCCTTCCTACCAAAGATAGGAAGTTGGTGACCTCTCAGTTTCTACCCACTTGTGACTCTTCTCAGTACTGGTGAAGAGGCGAAGCTTGTAGAGTATAGGCATTTCAATTCTTCCCTTTGCATTCAATTAACAGTTGACTCCCTTGATTATGATCCTGACTTTGCAGTGTGAGGCACATCTTTATTTCCCTTTCACTAGTTTTAACAACGAACTTTTTCACTCCATTGTTACTTAATGAAGACATGGATAATAGTGAATACATGATTCAGACAGTTCTTAGAACAGCCCTGGTCAATAGAAATAGCATGTGAGCTCCATACTTAATTTTGAATTTTGTATTAGCCACAATAAAAAATAAAAAGAAACAGGTGAAATACATTTTTAGTAATATATTTTATTTAATCCAGTGTAAAATATTATTTCACTGTGCAATCAACATAGAAAGTGAAGTATCTCATACTCGTTCCCCCCGCCCCCGCCCCACCACCTGTACATAGTCTTTGAAATCTAGGATGTAGTTTTATATTTTATAGCACATCTCAGTTTGCAATAGCCACATTTCAAGTGCTCAGTAGCTAAATGTAGCTAGTGACTATATTGTTTTTAGACTTCAAAAGTTTCTGAGTAAGAAAGACTACTGAATTGTGAGCTTAGGTTTAGTTTTAACTGGACTGTATTCTTTGTGAAAAATGTTTGTCTAAACTGATGATTTTTATTCCTAAATCTTCCCTGATGTTCTCCACTTCAGTAATCGTCACTGGCAGGTTTGCTCTATATGTTTTTATAGGTAGGGCTCTGTGCACCTCCAAGAGCTACTGATTACAATGCACACGGCTGTTTGCAGTCGCACTGTGTCAGTAACACTGCCTAATTGTCCATGCCAGAAAGGGAGTTTGTAATACTTTATCTCCTCCACCCCCTTGCCCATCTTCTCCAGTCTCTCTTTCACCGAGTGATGTTGGTTCTGCCTCCAAAATACATCTAGAATCTATCTGACTTCAGCTCTCAGTCTCTGCTACCACCCCTTTAGAGAGACTGCTACCAACTGGACTAACGCAGTGGCTGCTGACTGGTTCCCCACATCCACTTTGTATGTTCTCCAGTCCTTTCTCCATGTTGCAACCTGTGTTGGAAAAGGCAAGTCTGAGCAGGCCTCTCTCCCTCTGAAAATCTTCTAACAACCTCCCGTGCTTTTAGGATAGAGTCCAAAATCCTTTGGTGGCCCACAGGGTTCTCTGAGGCTCCTACCCATCTACTATTCCTTCCTTCTTTATTTTGCATTGCTTCTCTCTTCCTTACTAGGACTTTCACACACTTTTCAACTTTTACTTCCAGGGCTTGTTGCCTCTGTCTTTGCTTGGCTAGCTTATTTTTGCCATTTCAGGCCAAATAGGACTTCCTTGGGTTGCCGCCTTTTCTTCCTTGACTCTTGGGTTCCCATTATGTTTTCATAGTACCACTATGACTCCTTCAACATTGATCAGAGTTTTATGATTATTTGTGTAATTTTAGTGTATTATCTGGGTTGGCCAGTGTAAGAGTCACGATGAAAGAGCGCACTCTCTCCCTTGTTCATGACCTTTGTATCTTTGGTACCAGCCCTGGGCCCGGCATATTGCAAGCCTTCAGTAAATTCCAGCTGAACCTGTAAGTGGCTCAGCCTGTTGTTTCGGGCAGTTTGGTAGCTTTAGGAGGCTTCTTGAGGTTGCAGAACCTCATGTTGATATGACTACAGTGTTCTAGCTTCTGTTTTCCTGTGAACATCTTAGAGTATATCCTTTATGAAGCTACTTCTTCGGCAAATTGCTGATAGATTTGGGAAAATTCCACTGGGCATTGAGATAATGACCGCAATATCACCAAATTTGTTTTGTAGAATAAGCGTACTTTTACCACCAACCTCCCCTGTCCTCATACCAGCTCACATGGTTGTGGAATTCCTAGGTCATAGGACCATATAATTCCAAATTGTTTTCCAGAGTGTAGGAATTCTTTGTTTGCTCTATGTTATCTGCCATACTTATCAGACTTTTGTGTTTTTGCCAGCATTGTGGTGTAAATGATGTTTTATGGTTTAAATTTATAATTTCCTGATTTCTAATGAAAATCTAATGAACTTTTAATTTTTTTAAATTCACCATTCCTGTTTTCCTTTTTCTAAAATGACTTTTGCCTTTTTTTCTGTTTGGTTGTTCATCTTTTCCTCATTGGTTTTTTGAGATTTTTCTATATTCTAGGTCCTAATGCTTGATGATATTCGTATTGCTAGTATTTTCTCCCAGCTTGTTGCTTTTTACCTCCTACGTCATTCTATATGGTCTTTTCACGAATCAAGATTATTAATTTTAATATAGTAAATTAGCCAATCTTTTCCTTTATGGTTCTGCTTTCTAAAATCTCATTTAAGTACACTCCACATTATTCCAAAGTTATGAATCTGTCTTTAGCTTCCTTTATTTTGATCAATAGTATTTTTGTTATCTTTCAGTTCTATGTATTTTCTTTTTTTTCACATTTTTAAAGATAACTTTTTTTTTTTAATTTTAAAATCTTTAATTCTTACATGTGTATTTTCTAATTTTAATTCTTCTGTAACCTCTGGGTAATTTAGAATTGTGTTTCTGAATTTCAAGTATATAATTTCCTTTTATAGTTCTTCTTGCTACTGATACTTAATTTAGCTATTTACTTTCAGATAACATTGTGAGCTAAGAGAATGTGAAATTTGTTGAGATCTCTTTTATGGTCTGGTTAATGGTCTTTTATGGTATGGTTAATTTTTATAAGCCATGTGTGCTTAAAAAGAATGTGTATTCTCAAGTTGTTGAATGAGTTGTATCATAGGTGCTCAGTAGATCAAGTTGTTGAATGAGTTGTATCATAGGTGCTCAGTAGATCGAGTTGGTTGTGTAGTTCAGATTTCTGTGTCCTTATTGATTTTATTGCTGTTGTTGTTTTGCATGTCAGTTACTGAGAGAGTATGTTAAAATCTTCCATTGTTATGTGGATTTACATTTTCTTTTTAGTTCAGACTCTTTTTTCTCTATATACCTTTGAATCTATGTGATTAAGTGCATATACATGTAAAATTGTTACATATTCCTGGTGAACTGAACATTTTTATTAATGATTATCTTTATATCAGTAATCCTTTTGCCTTTAAATCTGTTTTGTCTGCTATTGATATAGCTTTACCAGTTTTTTCTTGATGACTGTGTTTGATGTATTTTTTCATAAACTTTACATTAAATTTGTGTTAAGCCTTATATATGGCCCTTACAAATAACTTAAAGTTGTATTTTAGTTTTTAGTCCAGTCTGACAATATTTGTCTTTTAACCAGACAGTCAGGTTCATTTATACTGATTGTGATTAATGTTATACAGGCATACCTTGGAGATATTTGGGGTTTGATTCCAGACCACTCAATAAAGCAAATATCCCAATAAAATGGGTCATATGAAGTTTTTGGCCTTCCAGTATATATAAAAGTTAGGTTTATACCATACTGTGGTCTGTTAAATATGTGATACTAGCGTTATATCATTGGAGAAGGAAATGGCAACCCACTCCAGTATTCTTGCTTGTAGAATCCCAGGGACAGAGGAGCCTGGTGGGCTGCTGTTTATGGGGTCGCAGAGAGTTGGACACGACTGAAGTGACTTAGCAGCAGCAGCAGCAGCAGCAGCAGCAGCAGCAGCAGCAGCGTTATATCTCCAAAAACAGTGAAAAAAAAAAGAAAGCAAAGCCTAAAAAACAACAATGACAAAAAACAATGTACCTATTTTAGTTAAAAATTACTTTATTGCTAAAAAATGCTAACCGTCTTCTGAGCCTTCATCAGATTGTAATCTTTTTTTCCCTTTGAATATTTATGTATGTATCTGGCTGTGCCAGGTTTTAGTTGTAGTGTGCTGGGTCTTCGCTGCAGCATGAGAACTCTTAGTTGAGGCATGTGGCATCTAGTTCTCTTGACTAGTCTAGAACCTGGGCCCCCTGCATTGGGAGCATGGAGTCTTAGCCACTGAACCACCAGGGAAGTCCCATCATTAGGTAACCTTTCTGCATGTGGAGGGTCTTGCCTCATTGTTGATGGCAGCTGACTGATCAGGTTGGTGTTGGTGATTGCTTGAAGGCTAGGGTGGCCATAGAAATTTCTTAAAATAAGGCAATGATTGATGCTTTCTTTTAGGAGTGATTTCTCTGCAGCATACAATGCTGTTTGATAGAATTTTACCGACAGTAGAACTTCTTTCAAATTGCAGTCAATCCTCTCAAATCCTGCCACTGCTTTATCAACTTGGTTGATTTAATATTCTAAGTTCCTTGTTGTCATTTCAACAATCTTCACAGTATCTTCACCAAGAATAGATGCCATCTCAAGAAACCCCTTTGCCCACCTGAAAGAAGCAGGTTCTCACCTGTGAAACTTTTATCATGAGACTGCCAACAATTTGTTCACATCTTCAGGCTCCACTTCTAATTCTAATTATGTTTCTCTTGCTGTTTCCACCACATCTGCAGTTACTTCCTCCACTAAAGTCTTGGGCCCCTCAAAGTCATTCCATGAGCACTGTAATCAACTTCTTCCAAATTCTTTGAATGTTGATATTTTGACCTCTTCCCATGAATCATGAATGTTCTTAATGGCATCTAGAGTGGTAATCCTTTCCAGAAGGTTTTCAGTTTACTTTGCTTAGATCCACCAGAGGAATATCCATGGAAGCTATAACATTACAAAATACATTTCTTAGATAGTAAGACTTGAAAGTGGAAACGACTCCTTGACCCATGGGCTGCAGAATGGTTTTTGTGTTAGCAGAAATGAAAACAACGTTAATCTCATTATACACCTCCATCAGAACTCTTGGATGACCAGGTGCATTGTCAATGAGCAGTAATATTTTGAAAGGGATCGTTTTTTTTTTCCCTGAGCAGTGGGTCTCAACAGGGGGCTTAAAATATTCAGTGAGCCATATTGTGAACAGATGTGCTGTCATCCCAGCTTCATCGTTCCATTTATAGTGCACAGGCAGGACAAATTAAGCATAATTCTTAAGGGCCCTGGAAATTTTGAAATGGTCATTTAAACTTCATTCAGCTTCAAGTCATCGGCTTCATTAGCCCCTAACAAGAGAGTCAGACTGTCCTTTGAAGCTTTTAAGTGAGGCACTGACTTCTCTTCTCTAGCTATGCAAGTCCCGGATGGCATCTGCTTCTTACAGAAGGCTGTTCCATCTATATGGAAATCTGTTGTTTAGTGTAGCCACTTTCGTTAATTATCTCAACCAGAACTGCTGGATAACTCCTGTAGCTTCTACCACAGTATTTGCTGCTTCACCTGGTACTTTTATGTTACAGGCTTCTTTCCATAAAGCTCAAGAACCAACCTCTGCTAGCTTCACACTTTTTTTCTGCAACTTGGTCACCTCTGCAGTCTACACAGAATTCAAGAGAGTTAGAGTCCTGCTCCGGATTAGTTTTTGGCTTAAGGAAATGTGGCCGATCTATCCAGATCACTCAAACTTTGTTCTTTCTTCACTAAGCCTATTTCATTTTCCTATCATTGGTATAGTCACTGGGGTAGCACTTTTATTTCTTTCAAGAGCTTTTCCTTTGCACTCATTCACAACTCGGCCGACTGTATGGTTCAGGAGGCTGGCTTTTGGCCTCTCTTGGCTTTTGATGCGCCTTACTCGCAAAGTGTAATAACCATTTCTAGCTTTTGATTTACAGTGAGAGATGTGCAGCTCTTTCTTTTACTCAAACAAATGCTTAGAGGCCATCATAGGGCTCCTAATTTGCCTAATTTGCCTTATTTGCAAAGTGTAATAACCATTTCTAGCTTTTGATTTACAGTGAGAGATGTGCAGCTCTTTCTTTTACTCAAACAAATGCTTAGAGGCCATCATAGGGCTCCTAATTTGCCTAATTTCAGTATTGCTGTGTCTTAGGCCCAAGGAAAGGGAGAGAGTCTGGAGTGGTCAGAACACACACAACATTTATTAAGTTTGTCATTTTATGTAGGTGCAGTTTGTGGTGTCCCAAAACAATTATAATGGTGACTTCAAAGGTCACTATCAGGTCACCATAACAAATAATAACGAAAAAATCTGAAGTGTTAGGAGAATTACCAAAACGTGACACAGAGGTTTGAAGTAAGTGCTGTTGGAAAAAAATGGTCCTGATAGAGTTTACTTGATGCAAGGTTCCCAGAGAGCTTCAATTTTTAAAAATGCAGTATCTGCGAGGTACAGAAAAGTGAAGCACCATAAAATGAGGTATGCCTGTATTTGAATTTATTCCTTCCACCTTGTAATTATTTGGACTGAAGTGTTGATGTGCATTGTGTCACAGTCTTTGGCTGAAAGATGTTCCACGTCACTGAATAACTCAACCACCCATGTTGGATTATCCCTACGACCCCAACATGGTAGAGACTTGGGACTAAATGGCAACAGAACACAATGCAGGAACTGGAGACAGTATAAGGCCAGTGGTAGGAAAGGAGACGTTCACCTTCATCAGTGTTTGAACAACTCTCATATGCACATAAAAGAGGAAATAAAACATTAGCAGCAAGTGACAGAGCTAGAACAAACGCTTGGAATAATATACTTTGTTCATTGAACAGCTGTTAAGTTCCATATACATTGCTAAGCACTTTTCACATATAATTTACTTCACACAACAAACCACTAAGGTAGGGAGTTACTGTTTTCATTTTACAGGTGGGGAAACTGAGGATCAGGGAGCTTAGAGAAGATGCCCAAGGTCGAACAACTGGTAAGTGGCAGAACTGGGAATTGTGTTCAATCCTGTATGGCTCTACAACTCTTGTTTTTTTCATTAAGTGATATCACAGGGAGTTGAACAGGTAAATAGCAAATAAAAGAAGACCTGTCTTTTAACTAAACTTGATCAAGAGCTTAAGGACCTATCATTTGGGGGAAGTGAGCATCCCATCTTTAGCCATTTCCAAGCAGAGAGAAGGTGGTCACATATCAAGGCTGTGGCAGTGGGAGTTTTACTTTGAGTGGGAAGTTGATCGAACAGATGCTTGGATTAGATGACCGATAAGGTCTATCAAGCTCAGTTTCCATCACCTTATTGAAACTGTGCCAAAGCTTAACAAGTGTATGCCTCTCAAAACTCTCCCTCCCTTTTTTGAGAGGAGCCACAATGTGAACCTGTCCTTTCTTCATTCAGGCTGCTCACTCGCCGCAGTGTTACATGATGTGCACAGGTGGTGGCTTAATAAAATGTTATTTGATGATGACTTGATGAAAGTCGACTTGGCCTGTTTAGATAGGAGAAGAACAAGTCCTGTGTATTTTATAGAGTGAAAACACGAGTGCAGCATAAGGTTCATTAATTTGGCATGCTGGAGCCAAGAGATACAAGAGCCGAGAGACTGCATTTAACATCAGCCTCCTCACTTGAAAAACTGTCAACAATCAAGCAGTACTTTACTTTTAAATTCAGTGTTTTAAAAATGAAATATTATTTTATAGGTAGGTTTTTTACAAGTAGCCAGAACTGGGGGGAAAAAGGTCTGTCCTCTGTTTCTTGCTTTCTTGGTACATTCTGCCTTGTGAAGGCCAAGAGCCCATTAAAAAAATAAGAAGTTAGTTGATTTCTGTCAGCAGTTTTATCAGGCTGCCTGTCCTGTAGTCTTTTCTTCTGTACACCTTATTTTCTTTATCCTCACTGTCACTCCATCAGTAACCACTTCTTCTTTTAAAGCCTTGCCAAAAGCAAATTTCTTCCAGATGCTTCTATTGACCTATGCTTCTGCTTGTACCTGAACCTCTCAAAGTGTCCAGTAGTGGCAGCCGAAGTAGATGAGAAGGGATTTTGTTTTTTCGATAGTCCTTTTAAAATGTGTAAAAGCAGTGTCACAGCTACCTGTATGCTATACCAGGCCTCTGAGCAGTGTAGGAAAAGTCTCATTGTGGTCTTATGTGAAGACACTGAGGCATAAGGAGGTTATGAATTGTAAATAGTTAGCAGTGTTAGCATCTTTTAGCCCCTTGGCTTTTACAGTCAAATGCTGCATTCCGAACTATTTCCCACCAGTTTCTGACTCTTGGTGTTTAAGCCATGACATGGCTGATACCTGGGGCTTGAGGTATTTACAGTTTGCTGAGCTCCTTGTTGCAAAGGGCCAACCAAGTGCTACCCAAGGCGTGGGAAGAGGCATGGCTGTTAAAGCCTACTAGCATGTGAACACACTTTGAGGAGGGCCTCCCACTGGGGTGAAGGTGCTGCCATCTGCCTGTGTGAGACTAAAGCCACCCCCCAAGATCCTTACTTTCAGAATTCGGCCGTGTGACTCTTAGGTGTGGACCATTCTGGTTTCATCTAGTTGCCCACGCTGACTTTGGATTGTCTGTGGGCAGCCAGAGATGTGCAGTGTGAAGCTTCGTGGGAACTGGGAACCTAGGGCTTGGGTTCTGAAACTTCCTGAGATTGGACTCATTACTTTTGTTGCCCTGGCCTCAGCCTTCTCATGTGACTGTTGTGCCAGACCAGTGATTCTTCGAAGATGGTCCTTGGATCACATGTCTCAGAACTTCTAGTGGGGGAGCTTGTTAAAAGTCAAGATTCCTGAACTCCATCCAGGCCAACAGGATTGGAGCCTCTGGGGGAAGGGACGCAAGTGGCTTCCTTTTAACTCCTTTTAACAAGCTGAGCAAGTATGTGCGCTGAGGTTCAGTCACCTGAGACAGCCTATGATTTTCTGGGTGAGAAGACGAAGAAGGATAGCAATTGTAAATTTAATTTTGGCAGAGATTTCGTTACTTTTTTTTTTTGCGCATAAAACTTTTTTGACATACAAAAGCTGAACATATTTAATGTACTCAACTTGGTGCATTTGGAGATAAGCACACACTTGTGAGACCATCAGTGCAGTCAGTGACATGAACACATCTGTCACCTACAGATTTTCCACTTGCTCCCTCCTTTCCCTCTTCATTCTTCCCTCCCTTCCTTGTGATAAGAACACAACATTAGATCTACTCCTCAACAAATCTTTAAGTATGTAATACAGTACTGTTAACTGTGGGCACTAAGTTGTACTTGTACAGTAGATCTCTAGGACTTACTCACCTTGCATAACTGAAACCTTGTCTCCTTGAACCAACATTGCCTTATTTCTCCCTCCTCCCAGCCCCTGGTAACCACTGTTCTACACTCTGCTTCTATGAGTTTGACTGTTTTAGAGTCCTCATATAAGTAGGATCATGCATTCTTTTGTGTCTAGCTTATTTCACTTAGTAGAATGTCTTTCAGGTTTATTTATATTGCTGCAAATGGCAGGATTTCCTTTTTTATAAGGCTGAATAATACTATATTGAGTGTAAATACTACATTTTATTTGTCCATGGACATTTAGTTTGTTTCCATATCTTGGCTATTGTGAAAAATGCTGCAGTGAACCTGAGAATGCAGATATCTCTTTGAGATTCTGATTTTAGTTCTTTCAGATAAATACCCAGAGGTGGAATTGTTGAGTCATGTGGTAGTTCTATTTTTAGTTTTTTGAGGAAACTCCATACTATTTTCCATGGTGGCTGCACCAATTTACTTTCCCACCAATAGTATATCAAGGCTCTCTTTTCTACACATCCTTGATAACATTTGTTATCTTTGTCTTTTCGATGATAGCCATCCAACATTCAGAAAACTAAGATCATGGCATCCAGTCCTATCACTTCATGGCAAATAGATGGGAAAACAGTGGAAAAGGTGGCAGACTTTATTGTTTTGGGGTTCCAAAATCACTGCAGATGGTGACTTGCAGCCATGAAATTAAAAGACGCTTGCTTGCTCCTTTGGAGAAGGCAATGGCACCTCACTCCAGTACTCTTGCCTGGGAAATCCCATGGATGGAAGAGCCTGGTAAGCTACAGTCCATGGGGTCGCTAAGAGTCAGACACGACTGAGCGACTTCACTTTTACTTTTCACTTTCCTGCATTGGAAAAGGAAATGGCAACCCACTCCAGTGTTCTTGCCTGGAGCATCCCAGGGACAGAGGAGCCTGGTGGGCTGCTGTCTATGGGGTCGCACAGAGTTGGACACAACTGATGCAACTTAGCAGCAGCATCAGCAGCTTGCTCCTTGGAAGAAAAGCTATGACCAACCTAGACAGCATAGTAGAAAGCAGAGACATTACTTTGCCAACAAAGGTCCATCTAGTCAAAGCTATGGTTTTTTCCAGTAGTCATGTATGGATGTGAGAGTTGGACTATAAAGAAAGCTGAGCGCCAAAGAATTAATGCTTTTGAACTGTGGTGTTGGAGAAGACTCTTGAGAGACTCTTGGACAGCAAGGACATCAAACCAGTCCATCCTAAAGGAAATCAGTCCTGAATATTCATTGGAAGGACTGAGGCTGAAGCTGAAATTCCAATACTTTGGCCACATGATGCAAAGAACTAACTCATTGGAAAAGACCCTGATATTGGGAAAGACTGAAGGCAGGAGGAGAAGGGGACGACAGAGGATGAGATGGTTGGATGGCATCACCGACTCAGTGGACATAAGTTTGAGTAAACCCTGGGAGTTGGTTATGGACAGGGAAGCCTGACGTGCTACAGTCTATGGGGTCGCAAAAAGCTGGACACAACTGAGCCACTGAATTGAACTGAATCCTAACAGGTGTGAGGTGACATCTCATTTTGGGTTTGACTTACATTTCCCTGATGATTAGTGATGTTCAGCACTTTTTCATGTACCTGTTGGTTATAACTGAATGCTCTTCTTTCATGTCAAAGACTCTAGTTGTTTTAAATTTGCCAGAAATCAACTAATTAGTATGTGATGACAATATATTATTTTCATTATTTGTGTCTGTGTTTCCTAACTTACAATCTGCTTTGGTCCTGTTTCTTTCCTGCATAACTGCAGTAACCTTCAGTCTCTTCCTAAGGATGGATTTGTCTGAGGATATTTTGGTCTGTAAAATAACAAAATCAAAGAATTCCCTCACACAATTGATATGTTATTTCTTTGTGTTATAAAACACTTAATTTCTCAACAGATTTTACTAGAGCTTTTCAAGTACTGCATCTTACCGTATCTTTGTAGTTTTATCTACCAATTTTTCACCCTCATCCATCCATCCATCTACTGATCTATCCATGGATCCATCCATCCATCCAGGAATCATTTGGTTCTCAAACTAGCATATGTAGCTGATTACCTAGAGTTAGTCATCCTGTTAAATTTTTTTAATATGAAATAGTTTTACTCCATCGTTGGAGTATTTTACGCCATCATTGGATATAGGGACAATCTTATTCATATAAAATATGCTAAATCATTAAATCAAAAGCATTTATTAGTAAAAAAAGCAAGCACTGGATTTAGTTTGGCTTTTTGAGTTTTTTATTTCACCGTTTTTGTATTTATTTTTACTGTTTGCTACTTACTGCTATTAGAAAATTGAAAAAAGTACAAAAGAAAAGATGAAGAAAATGATTTTCCACAAATGACCTCTAATAGCCAAAGCAATCTTGAGAAAGGAAAATGGAGCTGGAGGACTTCAAACTATAGTATAAAGTTATAGTAATCAAGACAGTATGGTACTGGTACAAAGACAGACTTATAGGTCAATGGAATAGGACAGAAAGTCCAGAAATAAACTCTCGCATTGATGGTCAATTAATCGACGACAAAGGAGGCTAGAATGGAAAAAAGAGAGTCTCTTTAATAAATGGTGCTGGGAAGACTAGACAGCTATATCTAAAAGAATGAAATTAGAACATTCTCTAATGCCATATACAAAAATAGGCTCAAAATGGATTGAAGACTTAAAGATAAAATTCTTAGAGGAAAACATAGACAGAATGCTCTTTGACATAAATTGCAGCAATATCTATTTGGATGCAATTCCCAGAGTAATGAAAAAAAAACAAAAATAAACAAATGGAACCTAGTGGAACTTACCCAAAAGGTTTTGTACAGCAAAGGAAACTGTAAAAAAAAATACACAGAAAGCCAGCACCCAAAATGGGAGAAAATATTTGCAAACAATGCAACCGACAAGGGCTTTATCTCCAAAATGTACAAACAGTTCATTCAGCTCAAAGTCAAAAAAAGCAAACAACCCAATCAAAAAATGGGCAGAAGATATAAATGGACATTTCTCCAAAGAAGACATATAGATGGCCAAAAGACATATGAAAAGATAATCAACATCATTAATTATTAGAAAAATACAAATCAAAACTACAATTAGGTATCACCTCACACCAGTCAGAATAGCCATCATCAAAAAGTCTGCAAACAAATGCTGGAGAGGGTGTGGAGAAAAGGGAGTTCTTCTACACTGTCAATGGGAATGCAAATTGGTACAACTATTATGGAGAACAGTAAGGAGTTTCCTTAAAAAACTAAAATAGAGCTACCACATGATCCAGAAGAAGCCATAATTTGGAAAGACACATACACCCCTATGTCCCTAACAGCACTACTTACAATAGCCAGGACACAGAGGCAACCTAAATGTCTATTGACATGAATGGATAAAGAAGATGTGGTACCTATATACAATGGAATATTTGTTGTTATTCTTTAGTTGCTAAGTTGTGTCCAACTCTTTTGCAACCCCACTGACTGTAGCCTGTCAGGCTCCTTTGTCCACGGGATTTCCCAGACAAGAATACTGGAGTGGGTTGCCATTTCCTTCTCCAGGGGAATCTTCCTGACCCAGGGATAAAACCCCATCTCCTGCATTGGCAGGCAGATTCCTTACCACTGAGCTACCAGGGAAGCCCCACCGAATTACTTAGCTATAAAAAGAAAATGAAATGATGCCATTTGCATCAACATGGATAGATCTAGAAATTACCATACTGTGTGAAAAAAGTCAAACCAAGAAAGACAGATATCATATGATTATTTATATGTGGGATCTAAAAAAATGACACAAATGAACTGATTTACAGACTTAGAAAACAAACTTATGGTAATCAAAGGGAAAGGTGGGGTGGGGGAAGGGATAAATTAGGAAGTTGGGATATAACATATATACACTGCTGCTGCTGCTAAGTCGCTTCAGTCGTGTCCGACTCTGTGCGACCCCATAGACGGCAGCCCACCAGGCTCCCCCGTCCCTGGGATTCTCCAGGCAAGAACACTGGAGTGGGTTGCCATTGCCTTCTCCAATGCATGAAAGTGAAAAGTGAAAGTAAAGTCGCTCAGTCGTGTCTGACTCTTAGCGACCCCATGGACTGCAGCCTACCAGGCTCCTCTGTCCATGGGACTTGCCAGGCAAGAGTACTGGAGTGGGGTGCCATTGCCTTCTCCACTACTATATATTAAAAAAAAAAAAAGATCCTAAAAGATGATGCTATGAAAGTACGGCACTCAATATGCCAGCAAATTTTGAAAACTCAGCAGTGGCCACAGGACTGGAAAACATCAGTTTTCATTCCAATCCCAAAGAAAGGCAATGCCAAAGAATATTCAAACTACCACACAATTGCACTCATCTCACACACTAGCAAAGTAATGCTCAAAATTCTCCAAGCCAGGCTTTAATAGTATGTAAACCAAGAACTTCCAGATGTTCAAGCTGGATTTAGAAAAGGCAGAGGAACCAGAGATCAAATTGCCAACATCCTTTGGATCACAGAAAAAGCAAGAGAGTTCCAGAAAAGTATCTACTTCAGCTTTATTGATTATTCCAAAGCCTTTGACTGTGTAGATCACAACAGACTGTGGACAATTCTTCAGTTGGGAATATCAGAGGCCCTTAACGGCCTCCTGAGAAATATCAATAACCTGATATGCAAACGACACCACCCTTATGGAAGAAAGTGAAGAGGAACTAAAGAGCCTCTTGATGGAAGTGAAAGAGGAGAATGAAAAAGCTGGCTTAAAACTTAACATTCACAAAATGAAGATCATGGAATCCGGTCCCATCACTTCATGGCAAATAGATGGGGAAACAGTGAAAACAGTGACAGACTATTTCCTTAGGCTCCAAAATCACTGCAGATGGTGACTGCAGCCATGAAATTAAAAGACACTTGTTCCTTGGAAGAAATTTATGACCAACCTAGACAGCATATTAAAAAACAGAGACATTACTTTGCTGACAAAGGTCCATGTAGTGGTCCATGTAGTGAAAACTATGGTTTTTCCATTAGTCATGTATGAATGCGAGACTTGGACCAAAATGAAAGCCTAGCGCTGAAGAATTGATGCTTTTGAACTGTGGTGTTGGAGAAGACTATTGAGAGTCCTTGGACTGCTAAGAGATCCACCCAGTCCATCCTGAAGGAAATCAGTCCTGAATGTTCATTGGAAGGACTGATGCTGAAGCTGAAACTCCAATACTTTGGCCGCCTGATGCAAAGAAACTGACTCATTGGAAAAGACCCTGATGTTGGAAAAGACTGAAGGCAGGAGGTGGAGGGGACGACAGAGGATGAGATGGTTGGATGGCATCACTGACTCGATGGACATGAGTTTGAGCGAGCTCCGGGAGTTGGTGATGGACAGGGAGGCCTAGCGTGCTGCAGTCCATGAGGCTGCAAAGAGTCGGACACGAGTGAGCAACTGAACTGAACTGATATATAAAATAGATAATCAGCAAGGACCTATCGCATGGCAGAAGGCAATCTTTTAGATAAGCTTCAAAAAATTTTTTTGTGTGCTTTATAGTTTCTACAATGTTGTTTTTGTTTCTGCCATATAACAATGTGTATCAGTCATAATTATACATATATCCGCTTTCTTTAGAGCCTCCCTCCCCTCCCCTGGTCCCACCCCTCTAGGTCATCACAGAGTGCCAGCCTGGGCTCCCCATGTTATGAAGCAGCCTCTCACCAGCCATCCACTTTACACATGATACTGTATGTATACTGATACCACTTTCTCCATTCATTTCACTCTCTCCCTCAGCCACTGTGTCACAAGTCCATTCTCTACATCTGCATCTCCATTCCTTCACTGCAAATAGGTTCATCAGTACCATTTTCTAGATTGCACGTGCATCCGTGTTAACACTTCAGTCGTGTCTGACTCTTTACAACCCAATGGACTGTGGCCGCCAGGCTCCTCTGTCCATGAGATACTCTAAGCAAGAATATTGGAGTGGATTGCCATGCTCCTCCAGGGGATCTTCCCGACCCAGTGACGGAACCCAGGTCTCCCGCATCTCCTGCATTGGCAAATGGAGTCTTTAGCACTAGAACCATATGGGAAGCCCCTAGATTCCATATATATGCTTTAATATATGATGTTTTGGAGAAGGGAATGGCAACCCACTCCAGTATTCTTGCCTGGAAAATTCCGTGGACAAAGGAGCCTGGCAGTCTACAGTCCATGGTGTCGCAAAGGGTCGGACAGGACTAAGCGACTTTCACTCACTTACTCATCCGTTGTTTTTCTCTGTCTTACTTCACTCTGCATAACAGGCTCTATCTGAAGAAGAATATATATATATATATATATATATATATATACACACATATATACATATATATACATATACCTAAATATACCTAAATCACTTTGCTGTATATCTGAAACTAACACAACCCTGTAAATCAACTGTATTCCAATATAAAATAAAAATTAAAAAACCTTCCAGGGCTTCCCTGGTGGTCCAGTGATTTAAGAACGCACGTTGCAATGCAGGGTATTTCAGTTCCATCCCTGACCCAGGGAAAGCCCACCTGCTGAGGAACAACTAAACCCATGTGCCACAACTGCTGAGCCTGCACTGGAAAGACCACAAGCTGCAGCTCCTGCAGCCCACGCTCCTAGAGCCCGCGCTCTGCAATAAGAAGCCAGCACCTGAGCAGCCCACACACTGCAACTGGAGAGTGGCCCCTGCTCTCTGCAACTAGGGAAAGTCCAGGCGCAACAAAGAAGACCCGGCACAGCCAAAAAAATTATGGAAAATAAACAAATTAAAAGAAAACCCTTCCAGTTACAAAATACTTGAGTCATGGTCATGAGATGTACAGCTTGAGGAGTATAGTTAATACCTATGTAATGTCTTTATATGGTGACAGATGGTTACTAGACTTATCATGGTGATCGTTCTGAAATGTATAGACAGATAGAATCACTATATTGGGCACCAGAAACTCACATAGTGTTCAGGTATATATTATACTTCATCAAATAAATAAGTTCATTGAAACAGAAATCATATCTGTGACTACCAGAGACTAGGAGGAGAAGGAGTTGGATAAAGGCAGGGAAAAGGTGCAGATGTCCAGGTATAAGATAAATAAGTGCTTTGGATGTAATATACATCATCAGCATAAGTAACACTGCTGTATCTGTATTTAAAAGTGATGAGTAAATCCTAAGAATTCTTATCATGAGGAAAGATATATTTTCTTTTTATTTGTATCTATATTAGATGATCGGAGAAGGCAATGGCACCCCACTCCAGTACTCTTGCCTGGAAAATCCCATGGATGGAGGAGCCTGGTAGGCTGTAGTCCATGGGGTCACGAAGAGTCAGACACTTACTGAGCGACTTCCCTTTCACTTTTCACTTTCATGCACTGGAGAAGGAAATGGCAACCCACTCCAGTGTTCTTGCCTGGAGAATCCCAGGGATGGTGGAGCCTGGTGGGCTGCCATCTGTGGGGTCGCACAGAGTTGTACACGACTGAAGCGACTTAGCAGCAGCATATTAGATGATAGGTTTTCACTAAACTTCTTCTGATAACCATTTCATGGTGTGTATGGTGTCAAATCATTATGCTTAAACTTATTACAGTGCTTTATGTCAATTATATTTCAGTAAAACTGGAAGAGAAAAAGCCCCAAAGATGTTTTTATCCAATAATAACATAAAATTTAGAATTCCCTATATGTTACTTTAGAAATAAAGGTTTGTTGCAGCAGATTGCCATTCTATAAACTACCTTGATTCTGCTTGTGTAGCACCAGGGTCCTCCGTGAAGTAGCGGAGCCTGTGTTGCTGTGGTTTCTTTCTTTCTGGTTTGCCTTTCTGAAGCTTCCCTGTTTGAAGAATTCTTACTCATTGTTCGAGACTCAGTGGCTCTGTCACCGTCTCTGTGAAGCTGTCTCTGACACATATGGACCCAGTGAAGTGCTCTTTCCTGTGTATTTTCCCTGTTACTTGGAATATTTGTCTATACTGTCTAATAATTCATATTGAACATAATAATAAACACTGGGTTAGAAATATCCCCTGGAGGAGGGCAAGGCAACCCACTCTGGTATTCTGACTTGGAAAATCCCCATGGATAGAGGAGCCTGGTGGGCTACAGTCCATGGGTTCAAAAAGAGTTGGACATGCCTGAGAGACTAGATGTATTATTATGTTTCTGTCTCCCTTACTAGGTTATGTTTCATTCTACTTTATATCTAAGTGCTTCTATAGCACAAAGTGATGTTCAATAATTTATGTTAAATGAAAATTTTCTTTTGGCCAAGATATTTGTTCTTCAAGAAATGTATCCTTCTTACCTTATTCTGTAATACCTGGATCACGGGACCTTATGTGTATCCACTTAGCCATAACAGACTGGCTAAATGATCTGACTTCTTTCTTCGCTCTGGGAAATAGCTCCCCCTGCCAAAGAGCAGTCAAGAAAAATTCATTTATTGAGTGTGATGTGACGATGGCTATTTGAAAAGCTTGAAACTACCTTTTTAGTGTAAAAGACTTGTGTCTGTCTCAAGTCTAGATTAGGGCCAGTGTTTGGTTATCTCAGTGAGTAAGGATCAGTTCAGTTCAGTTCAGTCACTCAGTCATGTCCGACTCTTTGCAACCCCATGAATCGCAGCACACCAGGCCTCCCTGTCCATCACCAGCTCCCGGAGTTCACTCAGACTCACGTCCATCGAGTCAGTGATGCCATCCAGCCATCTCATCCTCTGTCATCCCCTTCTCCTCCAGCCCCCAATCCCTCCCAGCCTCAGGGTCTTTTCCAATGAGTCAGCTCTTCGCATGAGGTGGCCAAAGTACTGGAGTTTCAGCTTTAGCATCATTCCTTCCAAAGAAATCCCAGGGCTGATCTCCTTCAGAATGGACTGGTTGGATCTCCTTGCAGTCCAAGGGACTCTTAAGAGTCTTCTCCAACGCCACAGTTCAAAAGCATCAATTCTTTGGTGCTCAGCCTTCTTCACAGTCCAACTCTCACATCCATACATGACTACTGGAAAAACCATAGCCTTGACTAGACGGACCTTTGTCGGCAAAATAATGTCTCTGCTTTTGAATATGCTATCTAGGTTGGTCATAACTTTTCTTCCAAGGAGCAAGTGTCTTTTAATTTCATGGCTGCAGGCACCATCTGCACTGATTTTGGAGCCCCAAAAAATAAAGTCTGACACTGTTTCCACTGTTTCCCCATCTATTTCCCATGAAGTGATGGGACCAGATGCCATGATCTTCGTTTTCTGAATGTTGAGCTTTAAGCCAACTTTTTCACTCTCCACTTTCACTTTCATCAATAGGCTTTTCAGTTCCTCTTCACTTTCTGCCATAAGGGTGGTGTCATCTGCATATCTGAGGTTATCAATATTTCTCCTGGCAATCTTGATTCCAGCATGTGCTTCTTCCAGCCCAGCGTTTCTCATGATGTACTCTGCATATAAGTTAAATAAGCAGGGTGACAATATACAGCCTTGACGTACTCCTTTTCCTATTTGGAACCAGTCCGTTGTTCCATGTCTAGTTCTAACTGTTGCTTCCTGACCTGCATACAGGTTTCTCAAGAGGCAGGTTGGGTGATCTGGTATTCCCATCTCTTGAAGAATTTTCCACAGTTTATTGTGATCCACACAGTCAAAGGCTTTGGCATAGTCAATAAAGCAGAAATAGATGTTTCTCTGGAACTCTCTTGCTTTTTCCATGACCCAGCGGATGTTGGCAATTTGATCTCCAGTTCCTCTGCCTTTTCTAAAACCAGCCTGAACATCAGGAAGTTCACGGTTCACGTATTGCTGGAGCCTGGCTTGGAGAATTTTGACCATTACTTTACCAGCATGTGAGATGAGTGCAATTGTGTGGTAGTTTGAGCATTCTTTTGCATTGCCTTTCTTTGGGATTGGAATGAAAACTGACCTTTTCCAGTCCTGTGGCCACTGCTGAGTTTTCCAAATTTGCTGGCATATTGAGTGCAGCACTTTCACAGCATCATCTTTTAGGATTTGAAATAGCTCAACTGGAATGCCATCACCTCTGCTAGCTTTGTTCGTAGTGATGCTTTCTAAGGCCCACTTGACTTCACATTCCAGGATGTCTGGTTCTAGGTAAGTGATCACACCATCATGATTATCGTGGTTGGGAAGATCTTTTTTGTACAGTTCTTCTGTGTATTCTTGCCCCCTCTCCTTAATATCTTCTGCTTCTGTTAGGTCCATACCATTTCTGTCCTTTATCGAGCCCATCTTTGCATGAAATGTTCCCTTGGTATGTCTAATTTTCTTGGAGAGATCTCTAGTCTTTCCCATTCTGTTCTTTTCCTCTATTTCTTTGCATTGATCGCTGAAGAAGGCTTTCTTATCTCTTCTTGCTATTCTCTGGAACTCTGCATTCAGATGCTTATATCTTTCATTTTCTCCTTTGCTTTTTGCCTCTCTTCTTTTCACAGCTATTTGTAAGCCCTCCCCAGACAGCCATTTTGCTTTTTTGCATTTCTTTTCCATGGGGATTGTCTTGATCCCTGTCTCCTGTACAGTGTCACAAACCTCATTCCATAGTTAATCAGGCACTCTATCTATCAGATCTAGGCCCTTAAATCTATTTCTCACTTCCACTGTATAATAATAAGGGATCTGATTTAGGTCATACCTGAATGGTCTAGCGGTTTTCCCTACTTTCTTCAATTTGAGTCTGAATTTGGTAATAAGGGGTTCATGATCTGAGCCACAGTCAGCTCCTGGTCTTGTTTTTGTTGACTGTATAGAGCTTCTCCATCTTTGGCTGCAAAGAATATAATCAATCTGATTTTGGTGTTGACCATCTGGTGATGTCCAGGTGTAGAGTCTTCTCTTGTGTTGTTGGAAGAGGGTGTTTGCTATGAGCAGTTCATTTTCTTGGCAAAACTCTATTAGTCTTTGCCCTGCTTCATTCTGCATTCCAAGGGCAAATTTGCCTGTTACTCCAGGTGTTTCTTGACTTCCTACTCTTGCATTCCAGTCCCCTGTAATGAAAAGAACATCTTTTTTGGGTGTTAGTTCTAAAAGATCTTGTAGGTCTTCATAGAACCGTTCAACTTCAGCTTTTTCAGCATTAGTGGTTCTGGCGTAGACATTGATAACTGTGATATTGAATGGTTTGCCTTGGAAATGAACAGAGATCTTTCTGTTGTTTTTGAGATTGCATCCAAGTACTGCATTTCGGACTCTTCTGTTGACCATGATGGCTACTCCATTTCTTCTGAGAGATTCCTGCCCGCAGTAGTAGATATAATGGTCATCTGAGTTAAATTCACCCATTCCAGTCCATTTTAGTTCGCTGATTCCTAGGATGTTGACGTTCACCCTTGCCATCTCTTGTTTGACCATTTCCAATTTGCCTTGGTTCATGGACCTGACATTCCAGGTTCCTATGCAATATTGCTCTTTACAGCATTGGATCTTGCTTCTATCACCAGTCACATCCACAGCTGGGTATTGTTTTTGCTTTGGCTCCATCCCTTCATTCTTTCTGGAGTTATTTCTCCATTGATCTCCAGTAGCATATTGGGTACCTACTGACCTGGGGAGTTCCTAATTCAGTACCCTATCATTTTGCCTTTTCATACTGTTCATGGGGTTCTCAAGGCAAGAATACTGAAGTGGTTTGCCATTCCCTTCTCCAGTGGACCACATTCTGTCAGACCTCTCCACCATGACCCGCCCGTCTTGGGTTACCCTGCAGGGATGGCTTAGTTTCATTGAATTAGACAAGGCTGTGGTCCTAGTGTGATTAGATTGACTAGTTTTCTGTGAGTATGGTTTCAGTGTGTTTGCCGTCTGATGCCCTCTTGCAACACCTACCATCTTACTTGGGTTTCTCTTACCTTGGGAGTGGGGTATCTCTTCACGGCTGCTCCAGCAAAGCGCAGCTGCTGCTCCTTACCTTGGACGAGGGGTATCTCCTCACCACCGCCTTTCCTGACCTTCAACGTGGGATAGCTCCTCTAGGCCCTCCTGTGCCCGCGCAGCCACTGCTCCTTGGACATAGGGTTGCTCCTCCTGGCCGCCACCCCTGGCCTCGGGTGCAGAGAAATTCATAATCTTTCATTCTGACCTGAAAATTGCTGAGATGATTTGTCAGTAAACAATGCAGACCTTCTAGGATTAGAAGGAAGAGGCAGGAAGGCCACAGTTTGGAAGGGGTGCTCTGCTGCCAGCATGGAATTCAGGAAGGAGCCTTAGTTCAGGTCTGATGAAGAGCTTAAGAATGAAGGAAACGCAAGGGCATGGCAGTCAAGAAAGTATCTTAGTACTGGCGGTTAACTCTGGTGTGAGAGAACGGGGGCTTTACACTGTTGGTGAGTACTGAAGTGTAAACTGGTACAGCCTTTCTAGAGTGTGGTTTTACAGTGTGTGATCAACATTTTAAGGGTGTTTACATTTACTTTTCTTACAAATTATACTTCTAAGGATTTTTGTTAGTGGAATCATATGAGAAGAGTACCAAGATGTTTGTATAAAGATACTTATTTGAAATCAGCCTAAAGCTTCAAAAATAGGGAACTGATTAAATATATTGATTCATCTATACAGGGGAATGTTACATAGGCATTTAAATAATGATGTAGGCTTATATTTACTAAAAAGGAAAGAGGTTCACAATATATTAAAAGAAAGCTGTCCAAGAAACCATAAGTGACTATGATTATTCTTTATAAAATATATATACTCGTGTATATATGGACCAAGCAATGGGGCTTCCCTAGTAGCTCAGATGGTAAAGCGTCTCCCTGCAATGCAAGAGACCTGGGTTTGATCCCTGGGTCGGGAAGATCCCCTGGAGAAGGAAATGGCAACCCACTCCAGTATTCTTGGCTGGAGAATTCCATGGACTTTAGCCTACCAGGCTCCAGGCTACAGTCCATGGGATCGCAAAGAGTCAGACACGACTGAGCGACTTCACTTCACTTCACTTAAACACTGAAACATTTTTTTCTTTTAATTTAGTGTTATAATTTTCTACAGAGAGCATATAATGCTTGACTTATAAAGAGAACAATTTTTAAAATATTGTTACTTACAGAAGGATAGTTCATTCAGATTTGTATTTTCTGGATTAAATGAATAAATGTATCACTGTGTTCAGCCCTCTTTTTGGCCCCAGGGACTGTAGCCGCCAGGCTCCTCTGTCCGTGGGATTCTTCAGGCAAGAATACTGGAGTGGTTTGCCATTTCTTCCTCCAGAGGATCTTCCTGACCCAGGGATCAAATTCAGGTCTCCAGCATCTCCTCCATTGCAGGCGGATTCTTTACCCCTTGTGCCACCTGGTTTTAGCGAATTAAATGAGTGCATCAATAGGCAAACAGCTTTACTTCCAGCTTGGCAATGGTAGGTAATAATGGAAAGATTTTTCTAAATTTTATTCTTCCATCTTCTTCCACTGAAACTGTTTCTGAGGGACAGCTGCTTTTAGTTTTTCTTGAGATCTTTTCTCCTTCCATGGATTTCGCTTCTCAGACTCTCATTTATGAGGTTACATACCTTCCTTGGTGTGAGGTTGTGCCCCTTTCTTTTTCTGAATGTTGCTGGTGTATTATATTTCTGGCTGGTCATTCATTATTTTTGTTCATTTCATTAAAGGTTTTGAGAGTCAGGTTTCATGGTCCCGTGTCATTTCATTATTTTAACCTGTGGGTCCGTCCAGAAGCTATGAGTTCTAGAAAATTCTTCCTCTCTAAAATTTGGCAAGTATTTATCTATTCTGCTTCAAAAATATGTTTTAAGTTAATTCTAAAATCTTTTTGAAATCTATTGTTGTATGGTTTGAGGTGAGACCATACATTTTTTTTTTCTTCCAAAACGCTTGTCCAGTTTTACAGAAATTATTGAGCAACCCATTTTATTCCATATAGACTTGTGATATGTACTTTTTCATATATTAAGTTATAATATATATAAGTATTTCAGGCCTGTTTTTTGTTGTTGTTGTTTCATTGTTTTGTCTGTTGATTCTGACACTGGTATTATACTGTTCTCATTTTAAAATACAATTTAATATCTAGTTTGAGTACATTTCCACTTATGTTACTGTTTTCTTGCATACTACTCAATGCTTGGCATTATGTCAAAAATATAAATTTGTTTGGAAATAATTGACATTTTTCATTATTTAGTGTGCCCTCTTGAACATGTTGGTTTAATTTTCTCCTCTGTTTCATCTCTCAGGGTTTTCCTTAAGTAATTTGCAGTTTGCAGCTGTGAATTTGAAATTTGCAGTTTGTGAATTAGACCTTCCCCTCATTACATTTTCTAACTGGTTATTATATAGGAAGTTACTATATAGGAAACTGAATCTTGAATATATATTTTATAATTAACCAATTTGTTGAGTGTTAGTTGTTATAATTTTGCTTTTTGATTCTCTTATTTTTCTAGGAAACAATCATCTCATGCAGAAAATTATAACTTCTATCCTGTTTTCAAATATTTATGTATCTTTCTTTTTGAATGTTAGTAATGATCCTGGACATCTTTTACCTTCTTCCAGATTTTAATGAGAGCAATTTTAGTAATTTGCTGCTAAAAGGGATTGACATTTGGTCTAGGAGAGATTAAGAAATATACTTTGCTTCCTAGCTCACTAGGAGGCTTAAAAATTTAAAAAAGTGTTGAATTTTATCAAATGATCTTTTGTCCTTTTTGATAATCTTGGGCTCTTTCTCATTTGACCTAGTGATGTAATGTGTTATATTAATATATTTTCTGATATTAAATAATACTTGCATTCCTGAGGTAATCCCTACTTGATTATGCTGACTTATTGTTTTAATATACTTAAATTCACTGGTCTCTTATTTAGGATTTTCACAACTGTATCTATAAATGAATTGTTTCTAGAGTATCATTAGTTGAAGTATTTTCTAGAAGGAATATTACAAGGGGGAAAAAAGTTTCCACGGTCAAACACATTTAAGAAAGACAGATTAAAACACTTAAAGAACTGTCTTTGCTTCTGGCCTCTCAGAGACTTTAATATGCTAATTAATACGTGCTGTAAATTTCTGAGAGAGTGTTTTCCAAACTAATGCATAGACTTTTCCCCTTAGAAACTTAGACACTAATATCCACGGAACCCTTTTTAGAATATATTACTCATTTTCAAATTTTAGCGTTAGAGTTATGTTAACATCTCAAAGTGAATTGGGATAACCTTTCATAATTTTATATGCTCTGGAATAGATTATACAATACAGATATTAATTAGTTTCTTGAAAACTTTCAAAGCCTTGCCCATAGCATTGTCTTGGCCTGGAACCAATCTCACAAATTATCTCTTGATAACATTAGCAGTGTCTTCCATGAATATTCAACTTTCTTATTCCACTGAATCAATTTTATTAATTCATATTTCTATAAAATGGTTCATATTATTGAGATTTCTAAACTGGTTAAAATGTAAATGTGTAGAATTTTTGTTAATTGATAAGACATGTTCTTATTTGTTGGTAAACACAATGGAAAGAAATGATCTATGCCAAATATTTGAATTATAGTATATAGCACTTTGTAAATGGTAAATTCTTTTTTCCCCTACTTTCCTTCTAATTTTGTTTCTTTCTTTTTTATTCAGTTTGTCATAACTTCCTGAATTTAAAAACTTTTCCTGCCCAGATAATCACCCCTTCTACTTATCTATTTGTCCACCTATCCATCTATTTATTTTATTGGTTTTCTGCTTAGATTGTTATTTTATTTTTCCTATGTTTCTTACAGTTGTTTTGCTTTTTCTTTTTGTCTAGTTTCTTAAGTTGACTGAAAAGTTTATTTAAACAAAATTCTTGACTAGTGATAAAAATAAGCCTATTAATTTAATTTTAAAATAGTTGTGTATTTTTGGTCTTTTATGCACCTAGTGCAATATTCAAAGTTTACTAAAAGACTTGCAAAGAAAACTGAGTCTCCTTCCTTCCCCTGGCCCAGTCATCTACTCATCAATCCCCAACTACAGTTCCCAATTCCTTGTGTTTGTTCCAGAGCTACTCTTAAATGGCTGTGTCAGGAATGAATACCTTTATGCTTAGTTTTAATTTTTGTTAGGTTTAAAAAAGACCTGCTTTTTAAGGAAAATTTTATTGGCATATAGTAAATTTAAATTAAATCAAAATTTAAATTAAAAGATGCTTTCTTCTTAGAAGGAAAGCTATGACAAACCTGCTGCTGCTGCTACTAAGTCGCTTCAATCGTGTCCGACTCCGTGCGACCCCATAGATAGCAGCCCACCTGGCTCCGCCATCCCTGGGATTCTCCAGGCGAGAACACTGGAGTGGGTTGCCATTGCCTTCTCCAATGCATGAAAGTGAAATGTGAAAGTCAAGTCACTCAGTCGTGTCCGACTCTTAGCGACCCCATGGACTGCAGCCTACCAGGCTCCTCCATCCATGGGATTTTCCAGGCAAGAGGACTGGAGTGGGGTGCCATTGCCTTCTCCAGACACAGTGTATTAAAAAGCAGAGACATCACTTTGCCAACAGAGATCCTTACAGTCAAAGCTTTAGTTTTTCCAGTAGTAGTGTATGGATGTGAGAGTTAGACCATAAAGAAGGCTGAATGCCGAAGAATTGATGCTTTCGAACTGTGGTGCTGGAGAAGACTCTTGAGAGTCCCTTGGACAGCAAGGAGATCCAACCAGGCAATCTGAAAGGAAATCAATCCTGAATATTCATTGGAAAGACTGATGTTGAAGCTTTAATACTTTGGCCACCTGATGTGAAGAGACAACTCTTTGGAAAAGACCCTGATGCTGGGAAAGAAGGCAAAAGGAGAAGAGGGCAGCAGGGGATGAGATGGTTAGATAGATCACTGATTCGATGGACATGAATTTGAGCAAACTCCAGGAGATAATGAAGAACAGGGAAGCCTGGCATGCTGCAGTCCATGGGGTTGCAAAGAGTCAGACACAACTTAGTGACTGAACAACAACAAAAACAGATAGTTGATTTACTATATTGTGTTAGTTCCAGGTGTACAGCAAAGTGAATCAGTTATACATATACATATATCCACTCTTTTTTAGATGCTTTCACTATGTAGGCCACCATAGAGCATTTTTTATCTTATTTTATTTTTTTAACTTTTTATTTTATATTGGAGTATAGCTGATTAACAGTGTTTGTGATAATTTTAGGTGGACATCAAAGGGATGCCACCATCTATATACATATATCAGTTCTCTTCCAAAACTCCCCTGCCATCTGGGCTACTATATAACATTGAACAGAGTTCCCTGTGCTAAACAGTAGGTCCTTATTAGTTATCTGTTTTATGTATAGTAGTGTGTAGATGATCTTCCAATTTATCCCTTCCCCGCTTACCACCTGATAACCATGTTTGTTTTTTACATCTGTAACTCTATTTCTATTTTGTAGAGGACCTACTTTTAATTTAATTTCTCATTTAATACAGTAATAGGACTGTGGCTTTAAAACTTTTTCACAAGATGTTAAATTATTTATTCATTTCTATTTTTATTGCATTGTGATTAATGTAGTCTGTACTCTTTGAACAGTTGTGACATACATCATGTGATCAATTACATGGTCAATTTTTATAAATATTTCGTGGATATTTTAAGTTGTATTGTCTTTAGAGGCCCAAAGTATATAATTATTAATCAAAACATTTTTTGTTTGTTGTTATTTAGTTGACCTATTATTATAGAGAGTAATAAATTGCTTTCTTTTTCAAATTTAACTTTTGTCAATTTTTATTTTTATTTCTGATAATTTTTGTGTTTTATATTTTATGTACATAAAGCTTAATTATTCTTTTATATTTATTTAAGAGTCTAACTTTTACTTCTTTAAAAAAATTCTATAAGTAATACCTGAGAGAGTCATTTCCTAGGCAGGTTGATAAGAAGTCCAGGGGTCCCCAAGGAGAGAGGGGTCTGGAATTCTCAAGGAGGAAGAAAGGACAAACTTTTTTCCCTCTACATTCCTTAGGATTATATACCAATAATGTATCCTGCTTGAGGACAGTCTCTGGAAAAAACCTGGCTAATCCTGTTATCTTGAGATGTAAATTATGGGAGTAGGTCTAGTGAGGTCTTTACAACCTCCAGACATTCTTTTGATTCATTGTAATAACTAATTGGAGAGTATATAACTCCATTGCTAACACTAGCAAGGGGGTACTCTTTCTGCACCCTTCTGCTGTCTATGTCAGAAGCTTTCTCTATCCCTTTCATACTTTACTAAAACTCTATTGCACAAAAGCTCTGAGTGATCAAGCCTCGTCTTTGGCCCCAGATTGAATTCTTCTCCTCCAGAGGCCAGGAATCCCGGCATCTTTTCGTGGTTCAGCAACAACCTTTCATACCTATACCTGGAAATAAGAATTCAAGTAATAGAGAAGGACATCAGATGATAAGTAAAATATTTTTTCAAATTCCCCACCTACAATGTCACACTTAAATTGTAATTATTTTTATTTTTCTAAGTGGTTACTTCCATAAGTTTTAATCTTATATAAATCTTATATAAATCTTATAGGTTTATACCTTTCATTCTTAATTTATTAACTTAATATTACATATTGACTTTTCAATATAAAAGATTAAGATTTAAGTTATTTACACAAACTTTACCTCTCCTCAAATTCCTAATTTTAATGTTTTATTAACCTTTATAATTTAAAAAAGCAGTTAAACTGTAACTTCTTGATTCATACATTTTAAACATTTTTTAATGCTGTTATTTATGATTTGGAAATTAATTTCCCAATTTAACATCTTTTGTGCCTCTCTTTTTCTGCCATCCAATTATGTTATCGCTTTTGTTTGGAGAAAGCTTAGAGCATTTTGTTCTCTAGTTATAATGAATGACCCTTCCATACTTTGTCTATAGATTGAAAGTTAAAAGTTGATAGATGGCATTTTAATATAATAAGTCATATAAATATTCACTGTATATTTGGTAGGAATATTGAAAATGTAGAGAAGATAGTGCAGTTCAACATATATGCCCCTTGAAGGTGAATGTTCCAAAGACAAGGCTAAATGGATTCTTTCTCTTTTAATATTTCATCTATTACTCAGACTCATTCAATGATTTAACTTGTTTCCTATGTGGACCATTCTTAGAAAACGATTTTGCTTTTTCCTTTTAGAATTTCTGATTGTCTTTTTTCTTAAAAGAAGCACATGCCACTCTAACCATATACAATATATGGCAACTGATAGTCATGGTATTTTTAAATACTTTAGTTTATATTGACATAATTTTTAGGTCTGTCTATAGCTAGCACCCTAGAATTTTTCTTAATTTCACTTCTGGATTTGTTCCACTTATTCCTGACATCCTGTATTTTATTCTGTAGTTATTATTTTATTACATCCTTATTTTTATTCCATTTTTCCCCCTTGTAGTTCATACTCAAATGATTTTTTTTTTTCAGAAAAGGTATATCAAAGATAAACTTTCTAGGTCCAAGTTTTTCTGAAAATATCTTTGCTTTGACCTAATGCTTGACTGATATTTTGCTAGGTATAGAATTCTAGATTTAAAATAACTTCTTAGCAATTTGAAAGTATTGCTTCTTTGCTTTTTCATTTGTCTTTTAGCATGTACCATTCCTGATAAAAGTGTGAGGCCAAGTGGATTCTCTTTACTTTCTAGGTAATCTGAGTTATTCCTTCTGGAAGCTCTAAGATTTTCTTTATAACATCAGTATTGTGCTTTTGTCAAAAGTGACTAAGAATTGTTTTTCTACTCTTCCTAGTGAACATTCCTGGATTCTTTTAACCTAAAGACAGATATCTTCAAGTTTGAAAGTTTTTTATTCTATTCTTTTTTTTCAGATATTTTCTGCTTTTATTTTCTTTTGTAGTTTTTTGAAACTGGCATTTCAGAGGGCTCATGGGAGGGAAGAGTTATTTGTAAGTAATTGGTCTGCTTTCTCATATGGAAATAAAGCTCAGTGTAATTTTTTTTCAATGTTAAATGTGCTTTCTTCTAGTTAATAGTTTTTGTCTTGAGTTCCTGTATGTTTTGTATGTACAGTACCGTTTCCCTCTCATTTTTTCTACTTTTGGCTGATATAGCTTTATTCAGCCTCATTTTCTTTTAATTTGTTGATTGTAAGCAGTGTTGAGTTGGATTAATACTCACTAATAGTATTTTAAAATGGTGACTTTCCTATTAATCAATTCTTAATTTTGATTAGACCCTACAGGCAGAATATGTGTAAGTAGTATTTTCAGCAAGTGTGTGTATGTCATATTTGCTAAACATATTCACATCTGAAGATGCTGTTCTGCTGCTTTGGGATGAGCATAGTAACTTGCCCTGGTGTATATTCTTTGGGCACAGCTTTTTTCTGTAAAATCTGTGTGTAAATGTGTACCCCTTTGTTCCTGTTTTGGGTGGGGAAGTCTGAGACCAACCTTTTGCTTCTTTCCATCCTTTTCCCTCTCTATTTCCCTTTGTGGCAGTTGTTTTGTTGCCTGGATCTGGGGTGTGTGTGTGTGTGTGTGTGTGTGTGTGTGTGTGTGTGTTTTCAGGGTGAAATTCAGAAAATTTTCTAGGTATGATTTTCTGCAATGATTTTGAACAGTGTCTTTTTCTTTCATCGACCCCTCTAAAGTTGAGACAAATTTTGTTTGTTTATTGCTTTTAATCTTATTTTTTTTTTCCATTTAGCAAACGTGTAGGTGGTATTGAATATATATTCTGTGTTCATCCTACTTGTCATCTTCCTTTGTGTAGTTTTTTGTTTCTCTGTATTCTGGCAGAATTTTTCAAACTTTTTCTCTGTATTTTTGTTGTGTACCTGGTCTAACAAGCAGCAGTTTAAACATCTCCCAGGAGCTTGTTAGGAGTGCAGAATTTGGGTTCCCCTCTAGAACTGCTGAGTCAGAATTTATATTTAAGAAGGGCCTTAAGGGATCCATGTGCACTTGAAATTTTGAAAAGTGCTACTCTATCACAAATTCCATTTTATGCAATGTCATTCTATTCTTCATTGTTGTTAATATGTTTTAAAATCCCCAATTGCATTTTGGGTTTCTAATATCTTCCTATTTTAGCCAAGTCTTTTGGCAGTTTATTCTCTAATTATTGTGTTCTGATTTTGCTTGATAGAGATGGTGACCTTTTGCATCTTTATGAAGAGGACAAAATAAGATTTAATTTTTCACTTGTAGAAAACTTATTTTAGTTTCTCTTTCTTTTAGGTTTTAGGACATTGTTTTTTCTTTTGCTGAAGGCTTTTTGTTTTTCATAAGCCCATTATTGGCTCTTTTCCTACTTTATTTATTCCTGAATTATATGAAATCTAGCCAGGATTTGTTCTTATTAATAAAAAGAATAGGTGAATTATTTTTCACTCTACTTACTGTTCACATTGTTTGGCTCAGATATAATGTAAAAATTTAATTTCATGTTTTCTTTATTTCTTATTTTTATATCTAGCAGGCATTCACCTATCAAGGATTTAGATGGATTACAGTTAATATCCTCTTAATACAGCTATTGCAGTTTTTGAAACTATAAGGTTTCATGTTATTTGCAGTTTTTAAAATAGTATAAAACATTAAATACTCTTAATGTGTCATCCCAGAATGTGAACTCTTCCTGTCTTTGTTCCTATTTATGATACTTTTTCTAAAAGAACTTCGCTTCCACCTATATTCATTATGTTGCTAAGTTAGGAGAGCTGAGGTCTCTTAGCAAAGTAGTCTAGACAGAGCCAGTAGACAGGAAGCTGTCCTATGAGAACTTCTGACCACTGCAGCTCTTGTATTCTAATATTTGGTGCTGGCTTTTGAGATGATAGAGATCTTTTCCTTTGTTCTCTGGACCATCCTTCGTCTGGATTTAAAGATGAAGCCTGTGATGCATAGTCTAAGGACACTCTTCCTAACCCATTCCTCCTGAGGCTTCATTCAATGGAATTTTGATACTCATAGTGATTGATTATCCCTTCTGATCTTTGGTTTCTGTACTTTACCATCTATTACATGTGTTTGTGTTTGGGTTTGCATTTATCAGCTATTATATGTGGTTTTTATAAGAAGAAGTGAGGAGAAGCCCTGTTAAGTACATCTAGCTTACTACCATGCTAAGGAGACCAGTCATTAGCCTGTTACTGAATTTTGATGAACTAGGGATCTCAGGTGGCTTTTGGTTTTCTCTTTAGTTATTATTATTTTTATTATAAAGTTTTCTTGTTTTATGTTTATTTTTGTGTTTTTAATTCATCCTCAGAGGCTGGATTCTCTTTCACTTAACTCATCTTGGGTGATCTCTCAACTTTTTCCCTTGAACGTTTTTTTGAGTCTTCTTATTGGTTCTACATCCTGGTTTATCACTGGCACGGATGAGTATCTTAGGTACTGAATCACCAATTAGACCATGAGCTACTTTCTTGAAGATCAAAGTTGTCTTGAAAGTGAAAGTCTCTCAGTCATGTCCGACTCCTTGTGACCCCATGGACTATACAGTCCATGGAATTCTCCAGGTCCGAATACTGGAGTGGGTAGCCTTTCCCTTCTCCAGGGGATCTTCCCAACCCAGGGATGAAACCCAGGTCTCCCGCATTGCAGGCAGATGCTGTACCAGCTGAGCCACCAGTTTAACTTTTTTAAATTAAGACTTAAAAAAAGTCTTCACTGTATTTCCCATTCAGTGGATGTTCAACATTTATTTACTGATAAACTTCATGAAGGGCCGATAGCTTCTACTCCTCTTTCTTCCACCAAAGCTTGAAAAAGGACAAAGTGGGATTATGTTTTCTAAGGAGAATCTGGAACCCAGACACCTACTATGCAGGCCTCACCCCCTTGCTTTCTGATCTCCTGGTGGGGGAAGCATGTGCTGCCTCACCTGTCTCCTGAGACCAAGCCAATAAGCGTGCTGTTCCGGGGCTGTGGGGGATGGCCAGCCTCTCCCTCCTTCGTCCCTGTCCTGCCTTTAATCTGCCTTCACCGAGCTCAGCTTATTCTCTTGTTTCCTTTCTTTTCTTACCCCTGAACCTCCAGTGAAAGAAGAGATTTTAGTATTAGAAAAATGGGCTGTTGAATTCCAAAGTCAGAAATAGACCACATAAATATGTATGAAGCATTAAAACCCTTCTTTGAAGTGTGATTTCCTGACTAATGGATGCTTCTGGCTTGATTTTTTTTTTTTTTTTTTTGCACTCAGTTAAGCCCTATTCAGACCAACTTTTTCTGGATGAACTTAAGAACCTTATGATTAGTATCCATTAGCATTTCCATAACATTTAGTATTATAATGATCATAGCTTCTGAAATTTCTGTATCATATTTTTTGTGGCGATTTATGGTCATTATTTTACTTGATACTCTCAACAATGCTGAAGGATGTAGGGAGTCTATCCTCATTCCTGTTCTATAGATGAGAAGACTGAGGTGCAGAAGGTTTAAGTGACTCGTCCAGAGTCCTGCAGCAAGTAAGGTGGCAGCATGGGGACCCGGAGCTAGGTCTCTGGCGAGGATGACAAGGGTGTGCTTCCTATCGCTGTTAGTAAAGAAAGCGATCACTGAGTGTTTACAGCAGACCAGCCACTGTGTTGGCTTCCCTGATGGCTCAGTTGGTAAAGAATCCACCTGCAATGCAGGAATCTGGGGTTCGATCCCTGGGTTGGGAACACCACCTGGAGAAGGAAATGGCAACCCACTCCACTGTTCTTGCCTGGGAAACCCCATGGGCAGAGGAGCCTGGTGGGCTACAGTCCACGGGGTCACAAGAGTCAGACACGACTTTGAGACTGAATCACCACCACCACCAACCACTGTGTTAGAGCTTTTATATTCATGATGTCATTTATTTTTTACCTTTGGTGTGGACCACTTTTAAAGTCTTTATTGAATTTGTTACAGTATTGATTCTGTTTTATGGTCTGATTTTTTTGGCCCCGAGGCATGTGGGATCTTAGCTTCCCAACCAGGGATCAAAGCCGCATCCCTTGTGTTGGAAGGTGAAGACCTAACCACTAGATCACCAGGGGAGTCCTTTCATGGTGCCACTTAATTCTCTTCCTAGCACAGCAGATCCAGCCATGTTATCCCCCCAGCTGCACACAAGGGAACCGCAGCTTAGACAGGTTAGGCAACTTGACCAAGGTCACACAGCTCACACTGATAGGGCTGTGCTTTGAGCCTAGGTTTCTCTGGTTTCATAACCCAAGCTCTTAGCTACTTGCTCCCTCTTAGCTTTATATTGGACACAGCCAGTGAGGATGTTCAACACAGCCTAGCTTTTAAAAGGCTGCGCCGTTTCTAATGATTTCCTGAGCTATGATTAAAAATTTCATTCTCCTCCCTATGACTCTTACAAACCTGGGATTTATTGTCGGGTAGAATTGGGAGAGCTGTGTGTATAAGAGGGGCAGAGAAAGTGACAGGAACTAGCGTGTACTGAACACTGATTTTATGCCCAGAGGCTGTTGGCAACCTGTGTCACTTTTGAGAACTCTAGAAATCTGATGTTACCATTCCCATACTGTGAAGGAGGAAACACAGGTTCAGAGAGGTGAAAGAACTTTCTGCAAGCTTATGAGTGGAGGAGTCAGGATTTTTTCCCCAGGTCTGTCAATGGCGATGCTCTCATGGCTAATGGGAGGGAGCAGTATTTCTCAGGGCCCAAAGGAGGACTTTAACCAACTGAGAAGAATTTAGCCCCTGCTGGTTATAAGCATTATAATCAATATTCTGGAGCCCCATAAATTATCCTATGAAGGAACTCAGAGAAGCCAAAGAGAAGAAAAATTGGCGAGTGTTAGGCTACAGTGCTTAGCTTCTATCATGATGCCAGCGGGTCTTTGACTGAAATACATAAGAACTGGGACTTAAGCTGCAAAAACACATTGGTAAACATCATAATGACACACACATTCAGGAAAATGATGTTTTTAATTTTAAATGCTATGCAGCCTTCCCTTATATAGTCAGTACTGGGAAGTTGTGGTGTACCAGGAAATGATTTACATTTTAGCCTTAGGGCAAAAATATGGAACTTGTAATTATGTCAGAGAGAGGCACAGTCTTCTAACAAGAAAAACTAAAGCTATAAAAGTCTCAGGATGTGTGTTGATTAAACTGTTGTGTGGCTGAGCATTTTGTCTGAGACGTCTTAGGAAATACGTAGCTGTTTCAGGTGAAAACCTCCCTTCTGAGTCTCTCGTGCTCTAGTGACAAAGTGAGGAGGTCGTAGGTGACAAGCGTTTTCCTGTTCTTTCTAAGGCCTTTTTGGTGTGAGGTGGTTTTGAGCAAGGAGGCCTGGCCAGGCTGGGTTTTTGGCTCATGGGAAGAAGGATGCATGTCTGCTTTATGCCTAGGCCGGCCTGAAGCCTGTGATGCCATCACATGCAGATAAACTGCCTTGCAGACTCGTCGCCCTCCGATGTGACTTCACCGCCTCCAGGGGCCAGAGCTCTCTGCACCATCCACCCCTCTCAGCACCCCACATATTCCTCTCCCAGAAGCCTTACATTGACTTCCTCAATGGGATCCCCCTCTGTAGGGTCTGTAGGGTGACCAGGGGTGTGACTGCCCTACCCTAGGGAACTAGAGTGAAGGGACAAAGAGGTAAGAGAAATCACTCAGGGTGGAGAAGTTTTCTGTTTTCTGTGCTCTTTCTCCGTGAGAGAGGCACCCTGCAGCAGGGGTTCAGAGAATCAGCTCTGCAGTCACAAATTTGGGTGCAGATTGCGACTCTGTCCCTCATTCACTGTGTGACACCACCATTTATCTTTTCTAAGCCTCTCTTTCATCTATAATACTATGCTATTGATACCTAGCTTCCAGAGTTGTGAGAATTAAATGAGATACTGCTACTGCTAAGTCACTTCAGTCGTGTCCGACTCTGTGCGACCCCATAGACGGCAGCCCACCAGGCTCCCCCATCCCTGGGACTCTCCAGGCAAGAACACTGGAGTGGGTTGCCATTTCCTTCTTCAGTGCATGAAAGTGAAAAGTGAAAGTGAAGTCGCTCAGCCGTGTTTGACTCTTCGCGACCCCATGGACTGCAGCCTACCAGGCTCCTCCATCCATGGGATTTTCCAGGCAAGAGTACTGGAGTGGGGTGCCATGTGATGTTGAGTCCCTATGACTTGAGGAGGAGTAGATATTATTTGGGGTTTCCCCGGTGGCTCAGCTGGTAAAGAATCTGCCTGCAATGTGGGAGACCTGGGTTTGAACCCTGGGTTGGGAAGATCCCCTGGAGAAGGGAACGGCTAGCACTTATGCCTGTATTCTCGCCTGGAGAATTCCATGGATTGTATAGTCCATGGGGTAGCAAACAGTTGGACATGGTTGAACAGCTTTCACTTTCAGATATTATTTTAACTGTTACCTCTACTAATAGTATCAAATCTTATCAGGGCTCCATCTCTTTACTCTTTGTGTGATATTAATATATTCATCACCACTGCTATCCTAACCCTCTCCTGTATAGACCACAGTAAACTAGCTTAGCTAGGCCTTTTGTTGTTTAGTCACTGAGTCGTGTCCTTCTCTTTTGCAACTCCATGGACTATAGCCTGACAGGCTCTTCTGTCCATGGAATTTCCCAGGCAAGAATACTGGGGTGGGTTGCCATTTCCTTCTCCAGGGGATCTTCCTGAGCCAGGGATCAGGGATTAAATCCTGCAGTGGCAGGCAGATTCTCTACCGCTGAGCCATCAGGGAAGCCCCTAGCTAGGCTTTTAAACAAATGGAATTTATCAGCTGCAACGCCCCCATGCACCACTTGCTTAATTGTAGTGAAGGTATGGGTGTGTGTATGTCTGGGAGAAGGGACTTGCCAAAAAACCTGCCCCTAGAGCACACTATCACATGCTGGAGTGGCTTTATTGGAAGTCTATCAGGATGTTTATAATACATTATTTTTAGCTAGAGTTTATTTTTCTGGGGAAATAATTTCATGTTTTAGAATTGACAGTTATTTTGTACAACTGGTTGATGGCCACAAAACTCTAGGTTCTTATCTTTAATGTTTGATTTCAAGATACTGTGAGGTGTCCCTGAAAGATAATGGACATGGGGGTCAGATCTGGGTTCAGGTTTCACCTGTGAAATGTACCAGCCATGAGAGCCTTAATTTTCCTCATGTGTGAATATAAATAACATCTACATCATGGGATTAAAAGAAAAAAAAGCAAATAATAAAGTATCTATCACATTACATAACGCCTAAATAGCCTCAATAAAAGCTGCTGCTGCTGCTGCTAAGTTGCTTCAGTCATGTCTGGCTCTGTGCGACCCCAGAGATGGCAGCCCACCAGGCTCCCCTGTCCCTGGGATTCTCCAGGCAAGAACACTGAAGTGAGCTGCCATTTCCTTCTCCAATGCATGAAAGTGAAAAGTGAAAGTGAAGTCGCTCAGTTGTGTCCGACCCTTAGCGACCCCATGGACTGCGGCCCACCAGGCTCCTCCGTCCATGGGATTTTCCAGGCAAGAGTATTGGAGTGGGTTGCCACTTCCCTCTTCACAATAAAAGCTAGTGGTTATTATTTTGGGCAGGTCCAAACAGTGAGATCCAAACAGTGGTTATTATTTTGGGCAGATCCAAACATCCTGTTAATAAAATCTAATGGCTTCCACTTTTTATTCTTGAGCTCTGTGTTCTGCAGAGATGTCTCAGAAACATCTTTCTCACACAAAGGAAGGTGACGGAAGGACTAAGGAAACTATCTGGGATCCTTGCCTCTTCAAAAGAAGCTCTGTTTATATCTCTTCTATATATAGGGGCTCTGCATAAGATTTTTTTTAAGGAAAAATGCTTAAAAAGTGAGCCCAAGTTATCAGTTTTTTCATTATGAATCTTACTTCGTGTTGTATCTTAGAAATCTTTTTGTAACCGAGGTCACAAATATTTTTTATATAGAAGTTATATAGTTTTAAGTTTTAAATTTAGATCTGTGATCCATCTTGAGTCAATTTTTATATATGGTGAAAGTTTTGGGTGTTTGTTAGGGCTGTTATAACAAAGTGCTGCAGACTGAGTGGCTTAAACAATTCATTTATTTTCTCACAATTTTGGAGGCCAGAAGCCTAAGGTTGGAGTATCAACAGGGTTACTTTTCCTGAGGCCTTTCCCCTTGGGCTCTGGGTGGCTGTTTTCACCTTCACATGGTCCTTCCCTTATGCATATCTGAGTTCTGACTTCTTCTAATAAGGACATGAGTCATGCTGTATTATGGGTCACCCGTATGACCGAATTTTAAATTAACTCTAAAAACCTTCTCTCTAAGTAACAGTCACATTCTGAAGTACTGCAAGTTAGGACTTGAACTTTTTAAAAAATATTTATTTATTTGATGTGCTGGGTCTTAGTTGTGTCATGTGAGATCTTTTGTTGTGGCACACAGACTCCATTTGTGGCATGTGGACTCAGTAATTGTAGTATGCGGGCTTTGTTGCTCCTCAGCATATGGAATTTTAGTTCCTTGACTAGGTATCGAACCCATGTCCTCTGCATTGCATGGTTCATTGCACTGGACCACCAGGGAAGTCCCCAACATATGAATTGAGAGGGGAACATAATTGAACTCATGATATATGTATTGAAGTGAGAATTTTCTTCTGTTTTGTATAGGTATTTAATTGTTTTAGCAACAGTTTTGTGAAAAGAACCTCCTCTCTTTCCTGAAGTGCCTCTGGGTCTTGGTTGAAAAGCAGTTGTTTATATAAATGTGAGTTGATCTCTGTAGTCTTTGTTCTGCTCTATTGATCATTTGTACTCCAGTACCATGCTATCTTGATTACATTAGCTTTATAATAAGTTTTGCAGAAAAATTGATAAATTGGGCTTTTTCAAAATTGAAAACTTCTGTTCTGCAAAAGACACTGTTAAGAAAATGAAAAGACAAATCACAGATGGGGAAAATATATATATATATTTGGAAGTCTTAGATCTGATACAGAATTGATATCCAGAATATATAAAGAACTATGAGATCTGACTAATAAGAAAATAACCCAATAAAAAATAGGCAAAGGATTTGAATATATACTTCATCAAAAAAGATATGTGGTTGGCAAATAAGCACATGAAAATATACTCAGCATTGTTAGTCACTAGAGAAATATAAAATAAAACTACAAAGCCACTATTAGGAAAATAAGAAAAGACTGACCATGCCAAGTATGGCAAAGATATGAAAGAACTAGAGCTCTCATATACTATTAGTGGGAATGTAAAATGGCACAATCACTTTGAAAAACAGACTCCACCAGAAAATTACTAGAGCTAATCAATGAATATAGTAAAGTTGCAGGATATAAAATCAACACACAGAAATCACTTGCACTCCTATACACTAATAATGAGAAAATAGAAAAAGAGATTAAGGAAACAATTCCATTCACCATTGCAATGAAAAGAATAAAATACTTAGGAATATATCTACCTAAAGAAACTAAAGACCTATATAGAGAAAACTATAAAACACTGGTGAAAGAAATCAAAGAGGATGCTAATAGATGGAGAAAAATACCATGTTCATGGATTGGAAGAATCAATATAGTGAACATGAATATACTACCCAAAGCAATCTATAGATTCAATGCAATCCCTATCAAGCTACCAGCGGTATTTTTCACAGAGCTAAAACAAATAATTTCACAATTTGTATGGAAATACAAAAAACCTCCAATAGCCAAAGCAATCTTGAGAAAGAAGAATGGAACTGGAGGAATCAACCTGCCTGGCTTCAGGCTCTACTACAATTTGGCATCTTTTAAAAAAAGTTGAACATACATTCATGGTCCAGTCATTCCATTACTAGGGCATATATTCATACAAAGAGTTTGCATAAATATTTATACTAGTTCTATTTGTCATTGCCCCAAACTGGAGACCACCGAAATATCTATCAACACTTGAATGGATACATTAACTGCAGTATATCCATAATAATGAAATTTTACTCAGCAATAAAAAGAAATGACCTTACATGTTACAATGTGGCTGAATCTCAAAATAGCTATGATGGGTCATAGAAGCCAGCCATAAGAATACATACTATATACTTCCATTTATATAAAATTCTACTAAATGCAAACTAATGTTTATTAATGGAAAGCAGATCAGTGGTTTCCTTGGGCTAGGGTAAAAGGGTTCAATGTGGAGTAGAAGGGAGGGATTGTCAAGCAGAGGGCATGAAGAAACTTTTGGGAGTTTGAAAGAATATGTTCATTATCTTAATTGTGATGGTCCCATGAGTTTAAACATATGTCAAAACTCATCAAATTGTGTATTTTAAATACACAGTGTTACTATATGTTAATTATACTTCAATAAAGCTGCTTTGAAAAGTGGCTGAAAACATTTGGACTAATGGTATGAAGACTCAAAAAATGAGGTGAAAAATACAAGAATATTAGCCATCAGCTTTCAGGCCTATTAGAATTTCCACTATCCCAGTAGCATTTGGGCAATTCTTTTCTTGTATGCTTTAGGAAATATCCAGTCAAGCCAGCGAGGAGACCAAGAGGAGATTCCTTACAGTGCTGGCAGACTGGATATTTCAGCATGGAACCACAAAATACCATGGCAAATTGAGAATGGTTGAGCTTTTTTTCACAGAGTTCAGTACCTTTGAATTAAATGCACATTCAAGTCTGGTTCTAGTAGCTAGAGGTTACTTTTTTTAAATCCACAATTTGCTATCCCCACTGGGTGTGGAATTCAGTAAAACCAGCCTTTGCACATGCCTTTATGAAAGTCTGTACTTAGATGTGTTTGGAACAAGAGAGAAAAGTAACTAGAGGCAGATTTGCTTCAGTCTGGACATAGTTGTTTGGCTGACCTTTTTACACTGGTTTTCTGGATTGATTAGACTTTATTAACTGATAGGGTTTCAGGGGTGATAACTCAGACACAGTCATTCTGCTCTGGGCTTGAACTTAGTACACACATTCCTGGTGGTTAAGTCACATATTTTTTGCTTTGGAGTTAGGCATTGGAATATAATTGCTGAAATAGTTGCATGGGTTCTACGGTGCAGAAACCAGAATGTCTCCTGAAAACATTGGCTAAGAGGTATTGATAATTTGTGTCTCTTCTTGTTCCCATCTCTAAAAGAAAGATTCCACCAAAGTTCAGAGCACCTTATACATTTTGAAGTTGTGATAATGCATGGAAATGATTGGTGTCTGTGGGACTCTAAGAGTGAAGACTAAACTTACAGTGTTCTCATTACTCTATGGAATAGAACCTGGGAAAAAACCCTACTGTCAGACACAAACATTTCCACCTAACATTCATTTTCAACCAGGGAATAGCAAGTACTGTGGCATTGTATAGTCACTTGCATTTAAACACCCTATTTCTTTCACAAGTCCATAAACATGTTCCACATAATAGCATTAGTACCATTGAGACTATACAGTAGGAGCTTGAAAGTAGGACACATTTAATCTTTGCAGCTTCTCTTTTCAGTGTGCTAAGCACTTGGTTAAATTAAAATTCCAAGCAGTACTATTCAGAGACAGCATGGGGTGGGACTCTCATTTCTGGCCAGCATTCCTCAAGCACATAGAGCCCAGGCATTGTATTTAGCGCTAAGGGACACTGAACCACAGCTGTTGCCTTCAGTGAGCCTTCAGCCTAGAGACAGAGGTTGAGAAACAGGTGATTTATGATGCAGAGTGATACGTACCATGGAGAAAGTACTTGGAACAGAGTAGCACTGGGACCTATAGGAGGATCATCCAACCCAAACTTATCAAGTCAGGCAAGGCTTTTCAAAAGTTGAGTCAAAGTTACCCCTTCAGAGAAGCAGTGGAAAAGCTTCTGCATTTTAGTACTCAGGTGACAATGAGCAAATCACTCAGATTGCATAAACACATCACCTGATGTTCTCTGAACCTCTGTTTTGGAAGTAATTATTATTATTTCCTTCTGTGATTGAGGAAGAGGATTAAATCAGATAATATACACGAAAGCACGGAGCCCAGTCACGTGCTGAGGCAAGGGTCAATACTGGTTTTCTTACTCCCTTTATTTCCTGCTTCCCCCTGCATCCAGTGAGGAACTTGATCACAGAGTGGTCAGTTCTGGAGGATTTTCAGCTGTCATCTCTGTCACTTGTCGTTTACCTTCCTGCTTCCAATTCACCAGGGGCTTTTCCTTCTGATGCTGGTCTGGACCATCTCGTGGACGGCAGGAGGTCTCTCCTGTCCTGCCAGTGACACCTCATGAGGGGAAGCGGTTGGCCTCTGAGCAAGTGGTGACGGCAGAGGGAAGATGAGAAATAAACAAATGAAGCACCGTGGGCCGGGCTGAACAGAACACCGAGGGGCGGGTGGGTGGCCGACAGCCCTCACCTGTGCAGAGCCTGAGAGATGGCCTTCGTGACTGGGTGGAGGGAACAGAGGCCTGGATGCTGGTCTCCGGGGAGGACAAACAGAAAGTAAAATCATCTTCGAGTATATTTCAAGTTTACTCTGCATCTGTGCATCTTGCAAGTAGTACATTATTTCAGCTCTTGGTTAGGCCTTAACTGCCGTAAAAGCGAACGGTACAACTGTGTTGGGTGGGCGTTCTCACCGAAGAGCGGGTCTTCCTGACACAGACATGCTGCCAAGTTTGCACCACTGGCTCCTCTACTTCCGCCGCACTGCGTTTTTCTCTTGTTCATCTCTCTGTGTACTTCTCATCCGAAGACGTCTTTGCTTTTTCCAAACCCAAACCACCGTCTGCTGTTGCAGATCCACCTAACCTTCAGGCTTGTTTTTCTGCCCAGCTGTCACAACAAACTTCCCCTCATCTGCTACTAAACGTATCTGACACTGCTGTGCAGGGTGCGAGCTGCCGACTCATTACCTGGGGGCTTTCCAGGCGAAGCTGATGTTATCCAAAACTTCTCATCTGTTTCAAAGGGTACAATTTCCTACATCCTCTGGAGGGAAATCACACACACTGCTCTTAGGAAACAGGCCGATCCTTCACAGATTGAGCAGACCTCTAGGCAATTATGGGCGATTATTCCCGACTCCGTGTTTCCTCACCTCATTTCCCATAACAATGACTTAAGTGACCTGACTATTTAGGCTTTTCATCTTTTGAGTCAGATATGGGGAATAAATCACCAAAACCCAGACAAGCTGTGGTACCTTTTATTTCTCCGTCCTCCCAAGCCTTTTTTTTTTTTTGTCTCTCCCCAGAGGTAACAATTCTCTTTTTCTTTTTATTTTCTTCTGCAGTTTTTATCTGGAATCCGAGAATCTTTTCTTTAAATCTGTGTTCATTATCCTTTAAATCATACAGTCTCCTGATAAGCATGATTGTCTTTTAATAAGTTCCTTTCTGGATTTAGAAATTTCCTGTTAAGAAAAGTTACTTTCAGCTGGTGCTCCATGCCTCTTTAAGGTTTTTTTCTCCTGCCTTCTCACCTCTGGACCGAGATATATTTTCCCCACTGTCGTCGTTCCACACTCCAAACTCATCTCTAAGTGTCTCCCTAATTCCTTTTTTTATTTTTTAAAATTGGCTTTTTAATTTCCTGCTGTCAAACATCTGCTGTATCACCTTGCTTTCTCCACTTTGTAGAAAACTTGTTTTATGAGTGTTCTTTCTCCCCAGGATAATTTGGCTGGCTGTGCTCTGATGGAGTGCTACCAGGGTTTTATTTTACATTGACTGATTAAGCACTTTGAGTAATTGTTTTAGCTCCATTACTGTGAATCTGTTTGGCTTAACTCTTTTCTTTTGCCGCCTCTGATTAATGTGTGACCACTGGGACAGGGAGGGCTCAGCGCATTCATCTCCCCTTGACACCACTGAGAGGTGCTGGAGCCTGAAGCAGCGGGTGCTGAGTGCTCCCATTGCAAGAGGAGGGAGCACGCACAGTTGTCAAGTGAGCATGCATGCGCAGGTGTGTGTATATATGTGTGTGTGTGTGTGTGTGTGTGTGTGTGTGTGTGTGTGTGCTATCTCATGTTTGCTGATGGTGCTGTGTGGCAGCCATCTCATAGCAGAGAGCAAATGTTAGGATTTGGGGAAAAGAGTATCTGCAGATCAGGTTTTAAAACTGAATGGTGAGTTTCTGTTCATAGTGAGTGCATAGCTAGATGGTATTTTCTTTTTAAGCTCATGAAACTTAACAGCTGTTTAGTGAAGCCCACAGTTTCATCCAGGTCTGTCTGACAGGTTTAATAGCAAATTTTGCAGTTAGTGACTTGCTGAACAGGGCTCCCTGGCTTGGGCTGTAATAAGAACTGTGTTTGCAGCACGATTCAGTGAGTCTTTCGGCTTTTGTGTTTATAGAATGGGGTGTGGGGGGCTGGCTAAAGCGAGGGAAACAAAAATGCATGTTCCAAAGGAAATTACTTACGTCTCTACCAGAGTGCTCCTTGGAACTTATTATTAACCAGTTCAGGGGAAGAGAGATGGGGGAAAACATGCTGTTTAGCAGTAAAACCCCATTAATACAGTCAGCTTACTGTAACCCTGTATTAGCAAGTCGTAATTAAATCTGTATATCTCTAGCTTTATAGTTTTCTGCAGCAGAGTCTCTGGAAGCCTTCTGCATTTTGTCTGATTCAAGAAGGGCCATATTCTCTGCCTTTCCTCTGGAAGAGACTGCTATGCCTTGTAGTAGTTTTTATTAACATCACCAGATCGAAGACAAATGCTTCACTGGTTTTATTGACAGAAACAAAGCATTTCCTGTTATTTCTCTTACTTCAGGGGTCCAAGTTCTAGAAAACTAGGACTTTATGAGACTAAAATCCCATGGCGTTTTCTCCTTTTCTTCAGTTCTCTCGGATCACAGGACCTCAGAAATACTTCCGTCTATGATTACCTGCTTTGCATTTGGCTCCCCAAAGGGTATGGGCTGCATTCTTCATGACTTGTTCTGTATTTTTGTTGACTGTATGTGCTTGGCATGGCTGCTGATTGCAGATGTGTGCACATGTGGCAGAGTCACTGATCATGGACCCCTGTTCTCAAAGGGATCCACCCTCATTGTCAGTCCAGCATCCTTCACTAACAAAGGGACCAAGAGCTGTCTCATTATCTATTTGAAGTTTCTGTACAGATTTTGCAAGCCAAGAAGATAAAGTTTGTCCTAGAGTTCATGGTTGATTTAATTTATTGGCATTTTAATCGTATTGTTTCCCTGAAGCAACATGTAAGGAAGCTTCATATTTATTGCTTTTAGTCTCAGCATGATGTAGGTCAAAAGTCAGTTACATTCAGCTATATGACAAAGATGCCTGTTTTTGAACAGTAGGAATTAAGGCTTTGTTATCTTATATAGTCAAGAAAGAGATAAAGAAATCTGGGAAAAAATTGGTAAAGTGAGCCCAAACAATTTTCTTAAAATTTCTCAAAACTGCACACTGGTAAGCAATAAAATGTCAAGGGACAAAAAGGTGTTAACTTTGTGGCTCATCCTTATGGGCTGTGAAGGGATAAGAGAGAGAAGGTCACTTGACATTTGTAGAGAGGGTCTCTGGGTGTTCAGTGTGGCCAGTGAAAGGAGAGAGGTCTGCTGGTAGATGTCTTAGCAGGTTGCCACCCCCACACCTCCCAACCCAGAGCTCCTGGGATTGCCTCTGCGAATGGGACTGCCACTCAGTGATGGGACCAGATTCCATGATCTTAGTTTTCTGAATGTTGAGCCTTAAGCCAACTTTTTCACTCTCCTCTTTCACTTTCATCAAGAGGCTCTTTAGTTCCTCTTCACTTTCTGCCATAAGGGTGGTGTCATCTGTATATCTGAGGTTATTGATATTTCCCCCGGCAATCTTGATTCCAGCTTGTGCTTCCTTTGCCCAGTGTTTCTCATGATGTACTCTGCATATAATTTAAATAAGCAGGGTGACAATATACAGCCTTGACGTACTCCTTTTCCTATTTGGAACCAGTCTGTTGTTCCATGTCCAGTTCTAACTGTTGCTTCCTGACCTGCATACAGATTTCTCAAGAGGCAGGTCAGGTGGTCTGGTATTCCCATCTCTTTCAGAATTTTCCACAGTTGATTGTGATCCACACAGTCAAAGGCTTTGGCATAGTCAATAAAGCAGAAATAGATGTTTTCCTGGAACTCTCTTGCTTTTCCGGTGATCCAGCGGGTGTTGGCAACTTGATCTCTGGTTCCTCTGCCTTTTCTAAAACCAGCTTGAACATCAGGAAGTTCATGGTTCATGTATTGCTGAAGCCTGGCTTGCAGAATTTTGAGCATTACTTTACTAGCCTGTGAGATGAGTGCAATTGTGCGGTAGTTTGAGCGTTCTTTCGCGAAGCCGTTCTTTGGGATTGGAATGAAAACTGACCTTTTCCAATCCTGTGGCCACTGCTGAGTTTTCCAAGTTTGCTGACATACTGAATGCAGCACTTTCACTGCATCATCTTTTAGGATTTGAAATAGCTCAACTGGAATTCCATCACCTCCACTAGCTTTGTTTGTGGTGATACTTTCTAAGGTCCACTTGACTTTAGCTGGTGGGAGGAGGCAAAATGGTAGAAGGCAATTTATTCAAGTGCTAGTACGGAGTATAAAGAAAGTGTGATTGATATTAAATATTTAAGAAAATCCATAATAGAATGTTAGAGCTGGAATGTAACCCTTTATTTTACACGTAAAGAGAGACTTCAGATCAATTGTTTAAGGTCATGCATCTAGAGAGGGACAGCCAGGACTAAGTCCCAGGTCACTTGACTCCCTTTATGAAAGAAAGTTGCAAATATGCTATAGTTTAAAGGAGCAAACTAATGTCTGATGCAGGAAAAGTAATCATTAAACTGATGAATCGGAACTGTATACTTCTGTTGTGAAATATAACTGCTTGTTTGAGGAACTTATTTTTCTATAAATATTTACTGACAGATATTGTGATATTTGGGCTTCCCAGGAGGCACTAATGGTGAAGAACCTGCCTGACAGTGCAGGAGACATAAGAGATGTGGGTTCAATCCCCAGATTGGGAAGATCCCCTGGAGGAGGGCATGGCAACCCACTCCAGTATTCTTGCCTGGAGACTCCCATGGAGAGAGGAGCCTGGTGGGCTACAGTCCAGGGTTGCAGAGTTGGATACAACTGAAGTGACTTAGCACGCACATTGTGCAATTTGCTTAGTATAAAAAACATATAGAACACATTCCTTCCAGCGAATTTTCTTGGTGAATTTTATAAAAGTGAAGCATTACTGCTGTTAAGTGATGTATACTCCAACAGGGTGACAGACACAAAGACACAGAGTGCACAGTGCACTCCTGAAAAGGTAGCAAATGATTCTGCCTGGAGCTGGAGACTGATGAGCTGGACCTCGGTTTTGATCATGAGTTCTCCAGGAGCAGAAGAGATGAAAAGGCGTTTTTGGCAGGGGAAACAGCAGGAGCAGAATTAGTGAGGTGTAAAGAGTTTTTCCTGACTTAAAGGAATGGCAAATGTTCATTAGGGCTTGCAACATCGGGGTGGGAGAACACCAGGAAACAACTGTCAAGAAAGCCACATCTAGAACACCGAACAGTAAACCGGGCAACAGACGCTTTATGCCCAATCATTCAGTTTGGCTCCTAGATAAAGCTGATGGCAGCATGGAACACAGATTTCAAAGGGACCTGAGTTTAAGGCAGCGAGATGTGTGAGGAAGGGTTTCACAAGAAGGGTAATGAGGTTCTGAGCTAGGGAAGTGATGGTAAACTGGAAAAGAGGGAAATGGGTCGAGAAAGAATCTGAAGGTGGAGTTACATGACCTGCTGGCTGTTCACCTGTTTCCCCAAGGAAGAGGGAAGAATTCAACAACACAGTGTAGTTTCTAACTTGCTGACCCAGGGTGGGGAACAGGAGCAGGTTTGGAAGGGAAGATTCTGAGTTTGGTCCTGGAAACTTAGAATTTAGTTGCATGTGGGAAGTCTAGGTAAACCATATGCTAGGTCCTAGGCTTTGCTTATGTTCCCGAGTTCAAGGTTGTACTGCTTGTCACATGATAGGCCCATGAATCAAAAAAGAGTTGTTGGGGCAAGGAATAGTGACTTTATTTGGAAAGCTAGTAGACTGAGACAGTGGTGGACTAGTGTCCCAAAGAACCATCTTACCTGAGTTAGAATTCAGGCTTCTTTTGTGCTAAAAATGGAGGAGGTATTATTGGTTGTTGCAAACTTCTTGGTGTGGGAATCCTTTGTTCTTACAGCTGTCCTCTTAGGTCAGGTCAGGATGTTCCTATAAACATCCAAGAAGACACATGTTATTCTGCAACTTTTTATCTCTCTATGAATGGAAAAGCATTACACCTTTAAAGCTAAGAACCTGGAGAATGGGCTATCTTGTATATTTCAGGCTATAGGCAACATTCTTAACTTGAAGCAAAAGCATAGAATACAAAGGTTAAAGTAAAAGAAAAGATCCAATATGGAGTCAGATTTATTCTTCCTTATTACACTAGTAAAGTAATGCTTAAAATTCTCCAAGCCACGCTTCAGCAGTACGTGAACCGTAAACTTCCAGATGTTCAAGCTGGTTTTAGAAAAGGCAGAGGAACCAGAGATCAAATTGCCAACATCCGCTGGATCATTGAAAAAGCAAGAGAGTTCCAGAAAAACATTTATTTCTGCTTTATTGACTATGCCAAAGCCTTTGACTGTGTGGATCACAATATACTGTGGAAAATTCTGAAAGAGATGGGAATACCAGAGCACCTGACCTGCCTCTTGAGAAACCTGTATGCAGGTCAGGAAGCAACAGTTAGAACTGGACATGAAACAACAGACTGGTTCCAAAATAGGAAAAGGAGTATGTCAAGGCTATATATTGTCACCCTGCTTATTTAAATTATATGCAGAGTACATCATGAGAAATGCTGGGCTGAAGGAAGCACAAGCTGGAATCAAGACTGCCAGGAGAAATATCAATAACCTCAGATATGCAGATGGCACCACCCTTATGGCAGAAAGTGAAGAAGAACTAAAGAGCCTCTTGATGAAAGTGAAAGAGGAGAGTGAAAAAGTTGGCTTAAAGCTCAACATTCAGAAAATGAAGATCATGGCATCTGGTCCCTTCACTTCATGGCAAATAGATGCGGAAACAGTGGCTGACTTTATTTTGGTGGACTCCAAAATCACTGCATATGGTGACTGCAGCCGTGAAATTAAAAGATGCTTACTCCTTGGAAGGAAAGTTGTGACCAGCCTGGATAGCATATTAAAAAGCAGAGACATTACTTTGTCAACAAAGGTCCATCTAGTCAAGGCTATGGTTTTTCCAGTAGTCATGTACAGATATGAGAGTTGGACTATAAAGAAAGCTGAGAACCAAAGAATTGATGCTTTTGAACTGTGGTGTTGGAGAAGACTCTCGAGAGTCCCTTGGACTGCAAAGAGATCCATCCAGTCCATCCTAAAGGAGATCAGTCCTGGGTGTTCATTGGAAGGACTGATGTTGAAGCTGAAACTCCAATACTTTGGCCACCTGATGCGAAGAGCTGACTCATCTGAAAAACCCTGATGCTGGGCAAGACTGAGGGCAGGAGGAGAAGGGGACAACAGAGGATGAGAGGTTGGATGGCATCACCGACTTGATGGACATGGGTTTGGGTGGACTCTGGGAGTTAGTGATGGACAGGGAGGCCTGGAATGCTGCGATTCATGGGGTCGCAAAGAGTCGAATAGGACTGAGCAACTGAACTGACCTGATTACACTTATGGTGTTAATTAGTATGAATAATATATTTAATTACGGATCCCCGAGAAGGCCTGAAAGTACTATAGCAGTTAGAAATATAAGGTGAAAGTGAAAGTCGCTCAGTCATGTCTGTCACTTTGCAACCCCATGGACTATAGATTCCATGGAATTCTCCAGCCAGAATACTGGAGTGGGTAGCCTTTCCATTCTCTAGGGAATCTTCCCAACACAGGGATTGAACCCAGATCTCCCACATAGCAGCTGAGCCACAGGGAAGCCCAAGAATACTGGAGTGGGTAGCCTTTTCCTTCTCCAGCAGATCTTCCCAACCCAGGAATTGAACTGGGGTCTCCTGCATTGCAGCAGATTCTTTACCAAGTGTCGACATCTGTAAATAACAGAAAATCCAATTAACAGTGGCTGTAACAAATGTAGTTTATTTTTCTCACATAAGGGACAGATTGGTGGTGCTGATGTTGGTTTAACTGCTCAGTGATGTCAGGACAGTACTCTTGGAGTTACCGTTTTGGTTACAAAGTAGCTAATGCAGCTCTAATATTATGGCCATTTTCTTGTCAACTGCTTCTGTTTGGGTTATCTTTGAGTAGAATTGGATCTCAGGGTCTTCTCTGGTTAAAAAGTAAGCAGGAAGAGTGAGGAAGAGAATTGTTGAATTTACTTAAATCACTAGTCGCTATCCTGTTAGATGCAGTGCCTCTTAAAAAAAAGCAAAACAAGTAATTTATAATGCCTGCTTTATTATCCTGAGTAAAGCATCACAAATAATATGCTTTTGCATATTTTCAGGTAAATCACTGTGCTATCCTAACTGTAATATAAAGAGGCCATTAAAGAAAAGTAATTGATAATAAAGTACTTCAAAACATACCTTCCTAGGCATGACTGCACTAGGTGACATAATGACATGTTCAGAGGCTTACATAGTGAACGTGACCGCAATGAATGCAGACGGGTCCAGGGTTGATGGTGTCTCCAATACCAGGAGCAGTGCAGTCACTGGTGTTTCACCGAAATGATGAACTGCTCTTAGTAAAATCCTGAAAAAGCACAGTATGGTCCTCCCTTGATATACATGGTGGTTGCTTCTTGAAAAAGTCAGCTTGCATTAAAACTGCAAAAAAACCAGTTTTGCATGTATTTGTATGTACAATAGAATTAGGGTCAAGGTTCAAATAATAGGTTTTCACATTAAAATAAAAATCTGTGTAGAACATAGGAGAGTTCTTAGTAGACAGGATTTCCCTCCACAGAGCTGTATGTCTAGTGTTGCTGGCCTCTGCCAACTAATTACTAGTAGGACCCCTACATCTTTATGACAACAAAATACGCTCTCCCCTACCCACCACATTTACAAAATATAAGACTGGTGCCATCCATATTAAGGGCAAAAAGCCTAGATTAATGGGGCTGGACACTTTGCACCCCAAATAAAATCCAGTTTTGTTTAGCAAGAAAAGGGAGGGATGGATATTAAATAAGTAATTAACAGAGTCTACTTAGGAACTGAGTCTTGCTAATTTTTATATCTTTTCTAAATTCTTGCACAGCTCCTGGCAGATAGTAAGTTCTCAATGAGCTTTCTTGAAGGACTGAATGATTAGATATAAGCTATGGAAAGCAGTTCAGTTTAGTTCAGTCGCTCAGTCGTGTCCAGCTCTTTGTGGCTCCATGAACGGTAGCATGCAGGCCTCCCTGTCCGTCACCAACTCCGGGAGTTCACCCAAACCCATGTCCACTGAGTCGGTGATGCCATCCAACCATCTCATCCTCTGTTGTCCCCTTCTCCTCCCGCCCTCAATCTTTCCCAGCATCAGGGTCTTTTCAAGTGAGTCAGCTCTTCGCATGAGGTGGCCAAAGTATTGGAGTTTCAGCTTCAGCATCAGTTCTTCCAATGAACACCCAGGACTAATCTCCTTTAGGACGGACTGTTTGGATCTCCTTGCAGTCCAAGGGTCTCTCAAGAGTCTTCTCCAACACAACAGTTTAAAAGCATCAGTTCTTTGGTGCTCAGCTTTCTTTATAGTCCAACTCTCACATCCATACATGACCACTGGAAAAACTATAGCCTTGACTAGATGGACCTTTGTTGGCAAAGTAATGTCTCTGCTTTTTAATATGCTGTCTAGGTTGGTCTTGTTTTAACTTTGAATTTAATAAAGGAAACAATCTTCCTTAAGATGGTTAAAGGGCTAATTATTATAAATCTAGGAGCATTAGTGGGAGTCAGGAAGTGAATTTTGATGTGCCAGTTTATAAACTAGTATTTAACAATTATGGCCATTGTATCTGCTACACATGCTAGGCTGAAGACAAAGAGTTAAATTTATGTCAGTGAATCCTGTTCAGCAATATAGGTTTAGGGAAAATATCTAAGTCTTTATATAAGTAGTATATGCAGTCTTTAGAAGAAAAAGTGACACAATAAAAAAAAAATCAATAAAAATCTCAGTCTCTAAATCTTACTTTTTCTGTCTTTCAGCACATTCTCTTTTCATTGTGTCCTTTTCAACTTCACTTAGTCTATTCATTGTGGCATTTCTATCATAGCCTGAGACATTTTCAAACAATAATATTTCAGGGAAAAGATTTAGAAATAGAAGCAAGGATTTTGTTTTGTTTCCTCAAAATATAAACCTATTATTAGAGAGAATGTAATTCACAGCAGAAGCAAAGTTGGTTTTGCTTAAGTTTCCTTCCAAATTTAAGTAGAAAAGAATGAAAATGACATTTCAATTTTATCTCTTTTTGTGAAAAAGATAATCTGTAACTATGGCTCATGAAGGCAATATATGAAAAGAGTCTTTTTTCAAACAGTGCTCCAAAGGTTCCTTTGAATATGTAACTTTCTAAATTCAAAGACATGATACAGCATGAGTTTTTTAAAATAGTTGCTTAAGATTTTGAAGAGTATAACGTTTAATATTTCTACAGTTGGAATTCAAGTAGAGGAACAATGACTTCAAACTTTTGTGTACAAAAATAATATTTTAAAAAATGTGTTTCAGTTCAAGTTTAGACATTTCAAGTGTCCTGTAATTTGCTCAAGAGTGTGCTGGATTTTTTTTTTTTTTTCAATCGGGTTATTAGTAATTTAGGGATATTAAATAAAATCTTGAGTGTCTTTGTAAATGAGTTATTTGACAAACACATGTTTTGTAAGCATGGGTTATTTTTCCCTCTGTGAAAATTCCGAAGAATAACCCACATAGGTAATAAGTAGTGGCTTGATTGGGGATTTTGTGGAACTACATGCTGTCCTTGTCCTGATGTGGAATCTGTGTGGATTCTTTGTGCTAAGGAGCAGGTCGTACTGAAGATCAGAAAGAGAACTATCCTTCCTTCCTTCCTTCTTCCATCCCTCCCTCCCTCCACCCCTCCCTCCATCCCTGCCTCCATTACTTTTCCTACACGTGTGGTGGAAACTGTTTATTAATCCCCCGTTACAGTGCCCTGGGGACTTCTGTCCCGTATACTTTGAAGCTCCACACAGAGGACCTTTTTAGTTAGACCTTGAGGAATAATTCCTTTCTATCACTGCTGTATCTTCCACAGCAGTGGAAGTGCTGTATCTTCCATGCTTATCCAGCTCCTTGCTATTTTTTCCTTAGCCCAAGTTTTGTAAAGCCCCTCTGTCTTTGCATTCTTTGTTCTGCTTTCCTTCAGGGCCACCCTGGCCTTTTTCCCACACTATCAGGAAACTCCTCCTAATCGCCCCTCCACTTTGTTTTCACAGAACCTTGTAACCATCTCAGTTATTGGGCTTTCACATTTTCAGTCTGTTTATTGTTCTTGACGGCTGTTTAAGAGTATGAGTATTTTCTTAAACATGTGTGCCTTTGGTGCTTAGTAGGTAAGATGCTCAATATATTCTTGTTAAATGGCTGGAGAAATGAAGCTTCATTTACAATTATAATGGGGAAATGTTTGCGATGAGTGATTCTATTTATTTTTATTGATCACCATAGAATTATTTTCTCCCTTTGCAGACTACAGAAAAATACTATAGCTTGCTTAATTTTATTTGACTGAATGACTGTATAGGGACCTGTTCTGTCTCTGAGCCAGGGCAGACTGACAGCCTCTCAGATCAGCAAACCTTCCTGGTGATCCTCTATAGAAATTTACTGAGGTCAGTGTGGTGCCAGTGTTTTGTGGTTCAAATGAACCACAAGGGTTCAGCTTTAGTGACTGTATCTTTCATGATTTTAGCCAATCCTCTTTTTTCCTAGGTAAAGCATTTACATGTTTATAATTTACTGTGTAAAACCGTATTTTGATTTTCCAAAAATTAGCTCTGAGCTACTAGGGTTATCCTCTCGTACGAGTGTGAAAAGATTTGGCAAGTAAATCTATATTTATGTTTTCCAAAGCTTTCTTGATTTTATGCAACAAAGTATTTCTAATTTTGGCCTGTGTATATTCACACTGGGGTGGGCTGTGTTTTAGTCTTTTCCTGCAAATAAACTGGGGTCTTTGGCCATCCTTCTCATTTGGATTGACTCCAGTTCTAGAATGAATGTTTTTGTTGTATGGCGATCCTAAATCTGCGAATTAGGAACAAATTTCTTCAAGTTGTTTTTGATTATTGGCTTTTATTTAGTCTTACTCTGTGTATATTTCACTATTTTAATCCTTTATTTCTTGCTAGGACTGTACAAATATATCAGATTTGTACAAAGTGTATATCAGATTTGTACAAATTATATATAGTCCTTGTGTTTTTAAATTATATACGATATTTTTGTTTTTTTTTCTTGAGTGGAATGTGATATAGAAATATCTTGGTCCATTTTTCTTACCTCTCCAAATATAGACTGTTGGTTATAATTATTTCTGCTAGTTATTAGTGAGGACATATCTTAGTTGGGCTAATGTACCTTTCTAAAAACAATAATAATAAAATAAACTACAATACTTTTGTAGTGCTCCATTGGAGAGATATATAATTATGCATTCTAGCCAAGTATTACATTGGTAATTTTCTGATTATGTTACAGAGGAGAACTAGGTTTAGAATCAACTAACATGTATTTAGTGCTTACTTATGTCAAGTATTCTAGGTGATTTCTTGTGTCATGCATTGTTTTGTGCCTTTGATCTTAGAAAATTTTATACTCAGGGAAAAACTGATCCATTGGGAAAAAAAAGTTAAATTACTTTTAAAAATAAGCATTTATTGCATTTGTGGGATTTAAAGAAACAGTGAAGTTAAGGTACTCAGAACAATACTCAAAGATACTGAATTATGTTTTAAAGTAATTATATCATTTTTAATGTCAAAATTTAGTTAACTGACCATGTTAAAAAGCATTAAGAATTGTTATCAAAATGATGTATTACCTGTTAATTCAGTTGACATATATGCAAAAAGATGTAAAGATGATAGACTCAGGCCCGGTTATTTTCTGGACAGCCAGGATTGACAGATGATGTTCTGGTGGCCCTCTGATAGGGATGCCATTCATTTTTTTCTGCTTCTGTAGCCATTTCTTGGGGAGAAGGAAATGGCAGCTTACTCCAGCATTCTTGCCTAGGGAATCCCATGGACAGAGGAGCCTGGTGGGCTGCTGTCCATAGGGTCGCACAGAGTCAGATACGGCTGAAGCCACTTAGCATGCATACATGCATTGCAGAAGGAAATGGCGACCCACTCCAGAATTCTTGCCTAGAGAATCCCGGGGACAGAGGAGCCTGGTGGGCTGCCATCTATGGGGTTGCACAGAGTTGGACACGACTGAAGCAACTCAGCAGCAGCAGCGGCAGCCATTTCTTGAGCCTGTCTTGAGATATTGTGTCTTTTCTGTAGCTTTTCATGGTCCCCTTTGTTCTTCTCTTTGTTCTGGTGCTACTCTATATACGTATATTTTATTATGTGTATTTGCTTCTCAGACTGCCTTTAGGTATCCTTCACTGAATTTCTATTAATGTTAATGCATATAATTTTCTATAAGAAAGTGAAAGTGACTCAGTCTTGTCCGACTCTGTGACTGCACAGACTGTACAGTCAGTGGAATTCTCCAGGCCAGAATACTGAAGTGGGTAGCCTTTCCTTTCCCCAGCAGATCTTCCCAACCCAGGGATCAAACCCAGGTCTCCCGCATTGCAGGTGGATTCTTTACCAGCTGAGCCACAAGGGAAGCTCAAGAATACTGAAATGGGTAGCCCATCCCTTCCCCAGCAGACCGTCTGACCCAGGAATCTAACCAGGGTCTCCTGCAACGCAGGCAGATTCTTTACCAACTGAGCTATCAGGGAGGCCCTTCCTATAAGAAAACCATTCTTACTCCTTTAGGAAGTATGTGTTAGTTGGACCACTTACCTGGTTGATTGTAGTTGCTGGCTTGTCAGCTGCCTGGGAATTATATCAGAGGCCTTGATTAACTTTCTATAAAAGGAGGGTATGGATTAGGGATCCCTAAGTTAACTGGTATCTCTACAGTGTTGTTGTAATATGATTCTAATCCATCACTAGACATGTATTATGAAATCATGAATTAATGTTTGCAGAAGGCTTAGAGAATTTTTTAATAAGAAGTAGATACTTGTGGTTAGTGCTAATTAATAGATAACTTATTAACCTCTTTTTTTCTTTTCTTATAAATTGCTTTTAACACAAGCATCAGTATAGTACCTGTAGAAATGTAAAAACCTATGTGTTGACCCTTAAACAAGGAGGGGTATTGGTTCCAGGACCCACGGTGGACCCTGAAGTCCCACAGTCAGCCCTCTGGATCCGTGGTTCTGCATGCACAGATTCAATCAACCCTGGACCTTGTACTACTGTAGTATTTATTGGAAAAAAGTCTGCCTATTAGTGGACCTGGGAAGTTCACACCAGATCAACTGTAGTTCAGGGGTCAACCATAGTTATAATGAAAGAGAAGCAGCAGCCATGTATAGTTTTTATAATTTTTCAAAATAATTTCAAATATGATATCAAGTTTTTAATTCCTATAGCTTCTTTGTGAAGGAGGCAAAGACAAGTACTCTCGTACTCTAGGGAGGCTGAGACCTAGGGAGATTAAAGGATTATTAACTCCTTCATAAAAAGTATTGAGTGCCTATGTATGGATATAATGATGAAATGATGAATAATTTACCCTACTTGACTTTGAGAGCAGGAGAGACAGATTTATAAACAAATATATTAGTTAATAATACAGTTAATTATGGGCTTCCCTGATTGCTCAGATGGTAAACAATCTGCCTGCAGTGCAGGAAACCCAAATTCAAACCCTGGGTTGGGAGGATCCACTGAAGATGGGAATGGCAACCCACTCCAGTATTCCAGACTGGAAAAATCCATGGACAGAAAAGCCTGGCAGGCTACAGTCCATGGAGTTGCAAAGAGTTGGACATGACTGAGCAACACACACACACACACACACACACACACACACACACACACAGAGTTAGTTATGGCAGACACACAGAAATGATGCATGTACCTCTGGGGTACTGTTTGGCAAGGCTCCATAGAAGAGGTGATTTCTAATGTATTCTCATTTAAGAGTGAATATAGACGTTTGACAGAAAGGGAGCAGGGTGAAGAAAGGTCCTTGCAATAAAAGGGAATGAACATAAGTAGAGACTCAGAGTTATGAAAGGACCTGGGTATTTGAAGAACAGGGTACAGTTCAGTGTAGGTAGAATATTGCTAATTATAAATATAAATGTTATATAAAGTAAAAATTTCTAATAGCCATATTGAAAAGTAAAAAAGAGATAGGTGAGATTAGTAATAATCCAATATATCTGAAATATTTATGTTGTTTTCTCATACTTAAGTATGAAGTAGTTGATTTTAAAGATCAAATCAGGTATATGTTTTACATGTACAAACATCGCAGTGTGGTCTAGCCACAGTTCAGGTGTTCAGTTTCTCAAAGCTTAGGGGTGTATGTACATGTGAGAGACAGAGAGAGGGAGAGAGAAGAAATGAGAATGAGAATGAAAATGTGTGCACTCTAGAGGGGCAGGAGGAGAGATGAGCTTGAAGTGGTTGTTGGAACCGTATTTTGAGAGGCCTTGTATGCTGTCTGTCTGAATCTGGAATTTATTCTTATAGTACTTTATGACTGTGCTTCTCAAACTATCTGTCATGAAGGACCAGATTCTTAAATTTAGAATTTGTTTCAGACTGATACTTTTGCAAAATATCATAGTGAATTAGAAAAATAAAATGAGTTATACAAAGGGAAGTACCATTTTTAGTTACTAGATTTGACAAATATACCATTGTTCTGTCAGTTATCTATAAAGGACTCTGAGCTAGTGCTGTTCAGTGGAACTTTCTATGATGATAGAATGTTCTCGCTGTGCTGCCCAATGCAATATCCACTAGTGACATGTGGGTATTGAGCATTTGAAATGCAGCTAGTGTGACTGAGAAGCTGATTATTTAATTTAATTTAATTTAAATTGTAATCACATTAGACTATTAGCTACTGTGCTGCACAGCACTTAATGTGTTTACTCTGTTTCTTTTCGATTGTGCTCCGTCTTTGTTGCCGCTCTCTGACTTTCTCTAGTGGTGCCCAGGCTTCTCATTGCAGTGGCTTCTCTTGTTGAGGAGCACAGGGTCGAGGGTGCTTGGGCCTAAGTAGTTTCAGCATGCAGGCTCAGTAGTTGCAGCTGGTGGCTCTAGAGCACGGGCTTAGTAGTTGTGGAGTAGTCGTGGTAAATGGGCTCAGTTCCCCTGAGCACGTGGGATGTTCCCCGACCATGGATAGAACCCGTGCCCCCTGCATTTCAAGGTGGATCCTTAATCACTAGACCACCAAGGAGGCCTTGAATATGTTTATTCTTAATCTTTGTGTTTATATTTTGTGGAAAAACACCTGTGGACTCACATTGGTCCACAAACCATACTTTGAGTAGCACCGTCTACATTATGGTCTCTAGAGCTAGAAAGCCTTTGTGTATCTTTGGAAAGTTACTTAATCTCTCACTATCTCAGGATCCTCAATTCTAATATGAAGGTAATAATAAGAAACTGTCCCATAGGGTTGTGAGGATTAAAGGATGTGGAGGGGATAGGGTTAGGGAGAGGATCAAGAAAAGGTAACATGTGAAAGGGCCTCAAAGGATGAGTTCCATAGGCCTTTCGGGTAGAGGGAACTCTGAAGTGGATTTGGATCATACTCTGTTTATAAGAAGGGCTTTCCAGGGGGCACTAGTGGTAAAGAATCTGCCTGCCAATGCAGGAGATGCAAGAGATGTGGGTTCGATCCCTGGGTCAGAAAGATCCCCTGGAGAAGCGAATGGGAACCCACTCCAATCCCATAGACAGAGGAGCCTGGTGGGGGGGGGTGGCTACAGTCCATGGGGTTGCAAAGAGGTGGGCACAACTGAGCACTACCACTGTTCAGAAAAAGGGGTAGCAGATAACACTGCCCTCGCGCTGTCGGAAAGATCTCCTGGAGAAGCGAATGGCAATCCACTCCAATCCCATAGACAGAGGAGCCTGGGGCTGAGGGGGGGAGGCTACAGTCCATGGGGCTGCAAAGAGTTGGGCACAACTGAGCACTACCACTGTTCAGAAAAAGGGGTAGCAGATAACACTGCCCTCACCCTGTCACTCGGCTTCCCTGGTGACTCCGTTGGTACAGAATCTGCCTGCGATGCAGGAGGCCTGGGTGGGGAAGATCCCCTGGAGGAGGGCATGGCAACCTACTCCAGTATTCTTGCCTGGAGAATCCCATGGACAGAGGAGCCTGCGAAGCGGCAGTTCATGGGGTCACAAAGAGTCAGACGTGATTGAGCGCAGCACAGCACATTCCTATCACTGTTACCACTATTTCTTCCTCTCTTTCCTAGGTATCTTCTTATTATAATCTTTTGGCAGATTTTAAACTGATTTCTAGGTAATATGTGATTTTGTGGTTTTAATAAATGCTACGCTATCAATAAGGACAACTGCTGTCTCTTTCCTTCATTCCTGGGAGTTATGAATTTGATGGAAACTGGGTATCGGTTGAGAAGGGATGGGGAATCTTATTTGAAAAGCAGTCCCTGGGTTATGGGCAGGTAGTTGTGAGACTCTTTTCTCCTAACACGCATTTCTTCCTTACACAGATGATTTTAGGAAGAAAACTGACTGGAAAAACAATGAAGTTCCTTCTCTTCATATTATTCGGTGTTGTTCACCTTTTACCCCTGGCCTCTGGGAAAGCTATATATGGGAATGGCCCCTCTCAGAGGACTTTACAAGAAGTCAAAGAAGAAATAGCCCGCTATGGAGATGTTGCTAAATCAATCATCAACCTTAGTGTTTATGGTAAAGCCCAGAACAGATCCTATGAGCGACTGGCACTTCTGGTTGATACTGTTGGGCCCAGACTAAGTGGCTCCAAGAACCTAGAAAAAGCCATCGAGATCATGCAGCTAAACCTGAAGGGAGATGGGCTGGAGAACGTCCACCTGGAGCCTGTCAAAATACCCCACTGGGAGAGGGGAGAGGAGTCTGCTGTGATGCTGGAGCCGAGGATTCACAAGATGGCTATTTTGGGTCTTGGCAGCAGCATTGGAACGCCCCCAGAAGGTATGATTTGCTTTCTCAAGTCAATTTGCTGTGTTCATTATAAAACTACTGCCATGTGACATAACTGATTATAGTGTGCATGGTTCACATTATAATTGGGTGATAAAAAGAAAGAATCATTTTCCATTTCATTGGCTTCATGAGTTCTGTACTCATACTCTTTTTCTCCCTTCCCCTTCTCCCCCCGCCTTTTCTGAAAGTGTCACTTTTTAAAATGAAGCATCTACTATTGGTCCATGATACTTATGAACTGAATCACTTAATAATTTCTATCTAGTATAACATTAGTATCATTTTGTAGAGAATGCCATATATGTAAATAGGTCACAAAAGCTGTGATTTCTTTCAAGTGGCCTCAATGAACAGAACTTCTTAGAATTAATGAAATAGAGGATAGAGCCTTGCACATTGAATTGATTTGAAGTAATTATTTTAACAGAACCCAAGGCCTCTAATGTGAAGAGTTGTTAGGATGGTGTTCCGTCTTTACTCAACAGCACTCTGGCTCAGCTTCATCAGACAATATAAACGCTTAGATCAGTAATGTGTAAGTAGTCAACAGTGAGCCACTGATCAGTAATGGACTCTTCATGGACTATGCATGTATTCATGGACTGTTTTCCTATGGCAAAGTAACTATAGTAGAGTTGGTGCACCGACCTTCCACACAGTTAGAATCTGCACAGAACTTACAGTCATCCCTCCACATATGGTTTGGTTCTTCTGTATCCGTGAGTTTCTACATCTGCATATTCAACCAACTACAGATCATGTAGTACTGTTGTATTTGCTATTGAAAAAAAATCTATGTGTAAGTGGACCTGTGCGGTTAAAACCTGTGTTGTTCAGGGGTTAACTGTAGGTGATAAAAAAAAAAAAGTTGAGCTTTTCTAAAAACTTTATGAAAACCTTTGACCTTCTCTAATGCCAAGAGAAACATCCAGTAGAGAAGCAGATGGTCAGCTTTTAAAAAGCATCGTCATGGTAACGATAACCCTGTATGTGAGACAGCAAAAGAGACACAGATGTATAGAACAGTCTTTCGGACTCTGTGGGAGAGGGTGAGGGTGGGATGATTTGGGAGAATGGCATTGAAACATGTATAATATCATATGTGAAATGAATCGCCAGTCTAGCTTTGATGTACGATACAGGATGCTTGGGGCTGGTGCACTGGGCTGACCCAGAGGGATGGTATGGGGAGGGAGGTGGGAGGGGGCTTCCGGATGGGGAACACGTGTACACCCGTGGCAGATTCATGTTGATGTATGGCAAAACCAATACAATATTGTAAAGTAATTAGCCTCCAGTGAAAATAAATAAATAAAATAAATTAAAAAAAAATAAAAAATAAAAACCATCTTCATTGAGATATCAGGACTTCCCTGGTGGTCCGTCCAGTGGTTAAGACCCCTCCATTTCTACTGCAGAGAGCACAGGTTTGATCCCTGGATGGGGAGTTAAGGTCCTGCATACCCCTGGGCATAGCAAAAAAAAAAATCTTTATTGAGATATAATTCCCATATCATAATTACTCACCCATTTACACTTTAGTAGTTTTCAATATATTCACAGAACTAGCACAATCTTAACTGAAGAACATTTCATCACCCCCTGAGGAAACTTTATACTCATCAGCAGTCATGCTTCATCCCTTTCCTACCACCATCCTAAGCCCCAGGCAACCACTAATTTATTTCCTGTCTTTATGGATTTGCCTTTTCTGGATAATTCAGATGAAAGAAACAATACACTAGTATTTTCTTTTGTCACTGAATTTTTTCACATAGCATGTATTTCAGATTCATCCACGTTGTAGCATGTATCAATACTTGATTCATTTTTATTGTTGAAAAATTTTCCATTTTATAGATATACCATATTTTATTTATCCATAGATCAACCGATGAACATTTTTTTCCCCACCTTTCAGCTATTAAGAATAATGCTATAAACATTCATGTGTAAGTTTTTTGTATGTACTTTATTTCTCTTGAGTATATACCAAAGAGTGAAATTCCTTGTGTATATGATAACTCTTTGTTTAACTTTCAGAGGAATTGCCAAGCTGTTTTCCAAACTGACCACACCATTTTTCATTTTCATTTTCACTCACGTGTTCTAATTTTTATACCTATGTGTCAGAACTTGTTTTCTGTCTTTTTGGTTACAGCTGTTCTAGCGGGTATGAAGTGATATTCATTGTGGTTTCCATTTGCACTTCTCTAATGGCTAATGATTTTGAGCTCCTTTCCATGTTCTTGTCTGCCATTTGTGTGTATTTTTCAGAGAAATATATATTTGAAGCCTTTGTCCAGTTTTTTTTTTTAAAGTTACTTATTTATTGTTGACTGTACTGGGTTTTTGCCACTGTGTGTGGGCTTTCTTTAGTTGCAGCGAGTGGGAACTCCTCTCTGGCTGCAGTGCCTGGGCATCTCATTGCAGTGGCTTCTCTTATTACAGAGCATGGGCTCTAGGCACGTGGGCTCAGCACTTGTGGCCATGGGCTTAGTTGCTTTTTGGCATGTGGAATCTTCCTGGATCAGGGATTGAACCTGTGTCCCCTGCATTGGCAGGTGGATTCTCAACCACTGGACCACCAGGGGTATCATTTTGCTCAGTTTTTAATTGTGCTAGTTGAATTTTTATTATTGAATTGCATAAGCTCTTCATGTATTCTAGATGCAAGTCTCTTATCAGTGTGATTTACTAATGTTCTTCCCCATTCTATGGATTGTTTTTGTGTGTGTGTGTTTTTAAACTTTCTCGATGGTTGTATTTCCTGCAGAAATGTCTTTAATTCTGAATTAGTACAATGTCTCTAATTGTTTTCTGTTGATTGTACTTTTACTGTTATATTTAAAAAACCATTGCCTAAACCAGGTCACAAAGATTTATTCCTGTTTTATTCTTAGTTTTATTTATTCTTCTAAGAGTTCTATAACTTTTGCTCTTACATTTAGGTTTGTGAGTTAATTTTAGATGTGAGGTAGGAGTCCAACTTTGTTCTTTTGCTGTGGTTATTCATTTGTCTTAGCATTACCTGTTGAAAAGACTATTTTTTCTCCATTGAATTGGATACATTTCATTTATTGATTTTCAGATGTTAAACCAACCTTACATTCCTGGGATAAATCCCAGTTGGTTATGGTGTAGAAAGCCTGGTGTGCTGCAGTCCATGGGGTCTCAAAGAGTCGGACATGACTGAGCGACTGAACAACAGCTCATTACCCTGCTGTGTCCAAAGTATGTTCTCTAGGTCCGTGTCTCTATTCCTGCCCTGCAAATTCGTAGGACTCTTTTTTCAATTTATTTTTAATTGAAAGATAATCGCTTCACAGCACTGTGTTGGTTTCTGCCATACATCAACATGAATCAGCCACAGATATACATGTATCCCCTCTCTCCCACCTACCACCCCCTCCCTCCCCTCTGGATCATCTCAGAGTACCAGTTTGAGCTCCCTGATTCATACAGCTAATTTTCACTGGCTATCTGTGTTTCTGTTTTATATATGGTGGTGTATATATTTACTCTCATCAGATTCTTGAGCCGTTTTTTTATTACTTCTGACACTTTGAATTTGTCATTTCATTGTTCTCTGGCCTCCATTGTATCTGATGAGAAGTTAGCTGTTCACATTGCTGGAATTCCCTTGTACAGACATACCTTGGAGATGTTGTGGTTTGGTTCCGGACCTCTGCAATAAAGTGAATATTGCAAGAAAGTGAGTCACATGATTTGTTTGTTTGTTTGTTTCCTAGTACATATAAAAGTTATATTTATACTATACTATAGTCCATTAAGCGGGTAATATCAGTATGTCTAAAAAATGTACATGCCTTAATTAAAAAATAATGCTGTTTGGAAAATGGCACCAATGGACTTGCTCAACACAGGATTGCCATAAACCTTCAATTTGTTAAAAAGAAAAACACAGTAACCGAGAAGGACAGTAAAATGAGGTATGCTTCTATGTGACAGGTCATTTTGCTGTTACTGATTTCAAGATTTTTGTCTTTGTTACCAGTTTTCAGTGTTTTGATTTTGATGTATCTAGGTGGGAATCTCTTTCCTTTTATCTTGATTAGAGGTTGTTGAACTTCACTTATAGATTAATATCTTTCATCAATTGGAAATTTTTCAACTGTTTTTTTTTTATATATATATATTTTCTACCCTCTTTTTGCTCTTTTCTCCTTCTGGTACTTCGGTTATGAGTATGTTGGTGCACTCCCGTACTTCTCTGAGGCTCTGCCCATTTTCTTCTTCTCTTTCCCCCCTCTCTTTTTTCTTCAGATTGCATAATCTGTATCAATCTGATAGCTTAAATATACTACTGAGTCCCTCTACTGAATTTTTCTTTTCAGTTATTTTACTTTTCAACTCCACAATTTCCTTTTGGTCTTTTGTCTCATTTCTGTCTTTTGATTGGTATTCTCCATTTGATGAAACATTGTCATCATACCTTCCTTTAATTCTTTAAGTACGGTTTCCTTTAGTTCCTTGAGCATGTTTATAATAGCTGCTTCGAAGTCTATGTCTGTGACAACTAACCCTCTCCAGGCAGTTTCTCTTGCCTGCTTTTTTTGTGTGTGTATTGGTCACACTTGCCTATTTCTTTTCATGTCCCGTTTATTTTTGTTGTTGTTTAAAACTGATTTTAAATAATGTATTTTAGCAATTCTGAGTACTGATTCTTGTCCCTTCTCCACTGCCTACTGGAGATTGATGTTTTTATTGTTTTGTCCTTTATTAGCTTAATGAGTTAGTTTTACTAACTTTGTGAAGTCTCTTTCTCCCATAGTGTACAGATTCTGATGTCCCTATTCACAGTGCTTTTATTTTTCCTTTAGTCGGGCTCTCCAGGTGTCATCCTGAGGTCTATACAGGCCACTTACTGGTCAAAGGTTGTGGTTAGGTCCCCTTAGCCAGTTATATTTTTACCCCTTATTGTTGGATGTTTGTGTTGTTTAAGGGCTGTTATTAAAACTAAAGAATTTATGTTTTTGCCCCGGGTTCAGTCAGGGCCTAGTAGCTTGAACACCTCTTCTCCAATCAGTCTTGAGAGGTCACAGCCTTGGACATGTACATAGTGTTCCAGCTTGCGAGGATGTGTATGATTTTAATATTAAGCCCAGTTTAATAATATTTTCCCCTGTGTCAGAATAGCTTATTTTTCAGCCAGTATTTGGTTAGAGGTTGCACTTGAGCCTCTTGTGCCAGTAGGGCCTCTGCCCTTTGTTGAGGGATCTGTGTGCAGCTTGGAAATGTTTTCAATCTGACCCATGTCCAGTTTCAATTGTTTCTAAGTAGGAACATGTGCATATAGCCTTCCCAAGCCCCAGGGTTTATTGTGATCCAGGGAGGGCTTTTCTTGGTTGTTGTTTCTCCTGGGTTTTTTTGTTGTTGTTGTTGTTATTGTTGTTGCTGTGAAGTTCTGATTGTTCTTCCATTTGGCTTGTTGCTAGCAGTATCATGAAACTCTCAGTATCATGAAGTATCAGTATCTCCCAAGCTCTCCATCATTTGCAACAGCATCCTCAGGTATGGAATTGTCTGTTTTCTGTTCCAAATAAAATCACCATCCTGATTAAGAACCTCATCCCTGGTTAAGAACTTCATCCACTTGGCTTACCTCTTCCCTGGGAGTTCCCAGGATCTCAGCACAGAGATTGTGGCCTGCTTCCCTAGAGTGACATCCCTGGGAGGTGCTAGAAGGGAGGGGTGGTGGCTACTGGTCTTTTCAGCTTGCCTGTCCCACTATGGGACCTCTTCCTATGAGCAAGCTAAGATAGCTGTGGTCAGGTTCCAGTCTTCTCATGGCTATTTCCACCATTAATATCATTGGCATAGTGTTTCTACCAGACAGGTAGAGGCTGGGTAGAGAAATGGGGTGAAGTGACCAGAATACAGTTTCTATAACATGGAACTGGGGATGTGAGAAGGAAGCAGGTCATTGCCAAAAGCTACAGACTCATAATTCTAACTTAGATTTATTAATAGTGTATTTTCTTGAATGAGTGTTTTTCTACTTGCTATATGCCCTTAGGACAATGTTGAGAGACTTTAAGTGATTTTTTAAAAATATTTTTTCCCAGTTAAATGTTTCATAGGGAAGAAGAGCTGCCAAGTTTCTCACTCCAACATTCTGGATATACCACTGGGATGGCTAGTTGTGATCTCTCTGAGGCTGTATGAATAATTGGTAGAGTCCTCTAAGGCTTTAGAGAACCCTCCACTCGGGTTCTATATTGTCAACGAGGAGTTTGCTTAATTGCCTTCTGTTATTGCTCATCTATACCAGTGTGTGTGTGTGTGTGTGTGTGTGTGTGTGTGTGTGTACATATATATTTTCTCTTTAACCCTCTTAACTGTCTTTAAAGGTCTACAGGTTTTTGTTTGTTTTGTTTTGAACAAATGAGAAAAACAGACTACAAAAGATTGGACAGTCTGCCCAGGGTTACACAACTAGTGAGAGGCCAAGTTCAGGCATGAACAAGTGTCAAATTCCAGAGTTTGTGCTTTTCGTCATTAGACTATATTGCCTCACATACAAATAACTTAATGTTATTTTCACTTCTAAGATTTCCTTTTTTATCCATTTGACTGAAGCTGATCTGTCTCAAGAGTTGCTGGTACCTGCACTATGATGATACCAGTGTCTGTACCTTATTATGGATATTTCTTCTCATTTCTCTTTCTTTTCTATACTCATTTCTTGTATTTTAGCTGGGCCTGCTCTTCTCTGGCTCTCTGACTGGGAAAACTAAGCCAAGTTACTGATTACTGCTGGGGCCTTAAAAACCCAAGGGGAAGTGAATTTTACTCATTGGAGTCTACTGTGGTGTTCTAAGACTCACTTTCACCCCATGCCCTCTTCCATGGAGCTCAAGGTACATAAACAATTGTCTGGCAACTGATCTATTTTAAGCTCTGAGAAGACCGGAGAGTTAGGCTGGATCAGGTGTGGGAAAATTCCCAGAGGAGATAGGGTAAGGTCTGCATAAAAGGACCTCTAGGTACAGGTATTATGGTGCAGAGCTCATCTCCCTGGAAGCCCATGCTGTATCCTTGGTTTAGCCACCTAGCTGTGTGACCTTGGCCCAGTCATTTAATCTCTATGGCCTTAATTTTGTCACTTATAAAATGAAAAATGGCTGACATATAAGTCTATAACATCTTTCTAGATTAGAAAGGCTGTTTTTTTTTTTTTTTTTTCTGAGAATCCGGAAGGGATGGGTGAAGATGATCAGAATATTAAAAGAGAAGTATTCTAGGCACATGCTATGGAGCAGATTCCTTATATAACTGGAGCTAATGTTTTTAAGCTTTCCATCTCTAGACTTGAGTATTACAGCATTTATTAATTTGTGTGTCTGGGTTAAGACTGTGAGCTATCTGTGGAAAACTGGAGGACGATTTTCTACTTGGATTTCTGAGAACTACTGGTTGTCTTGCAAACCCGCAAATTGAGCATCCTGTCTCTCCAGTGTTTCTCATCTTCATTAATATCATTGCCAACAACCCAGGTGCTCAGACTCAGAGCCTCAAAATTTTGCTAATATCAGATATGGTATCTTACTTTCATGTTTTGGTCACCTGCCAGTTCAGTTCAGTTCAGTCACTCAGTCGTGTCCAACTCTTTGTGACCCCATGAACTGCAGCACGCCAGGCCTCCCTGTCCATCACTAACTCCCAGAGTTTACTCAAACTCATGTCCATCAAGTCGGTGATGCCATCCAACCATCTCATCCTCTGTTGTCCCCTTCTCCTCCCACCTTTAGTCTTTCCCAGCATCAAGGTCTTTTCAAATGAGTCAGTTCTTTACAGCAGGTGGCCAAAGTATTGGAGTTTCAGCTTCAGCATCAGTCCTTCCAATGAATATTCAGGACTGATTTCCTTTAGACAGACTGGTTGGATCTCCTTGCAGTCCAAGGGACTCTTTTCCAACACCGTATTCCAAAAGCATCAATTCTTTGGTGCTCAGCCTGCTTTATAGTCCAACTCTCATATCCATACATGGCTACTGGAAAAACCATAGGCTTGACTAGATGGACCTTTGTTGGCAAAGTAATGTCTCTGCTTTTCAATATGCTATCTAGGTTGGTCATAACTTTTCTTCCAAGGAGCAAGCATCTTTTAATTTCATGGCTGCAGTCACCATCTGCAGTGATTTTGGAGCCCCCCAAAATAAAGTCAGCCACTATTTCCACTGTTGGAAATATTTCCATCTATTTGCCATGAAGTGATGGGACCAGATGCCATGATCTTCATTTTCTGAATGTTGAGCTTTAAGCCAACTTTTTCACTCTTCTCTTTCACTTTAATCAAGAGACTTTTTAGTTCCTCTTCACTTTCTGCCATAAGAGTGATGTCATCTGCATATCTGAGGTTATTGATATTTGTCCCGGCAGTCTTGATTCCAGCTTGTGCTTCATCCAGCCCAGTGTTTCTCATAATGTACTCTGCATAGAAGTTAAATAAACAGGGTGACAATATACAGCCTTGACGTACTCCTTTTCCTATTTGGAACCAGTCTGTTTTTCCATGCCAGGAATGCCCTTATTTAAGGATTCAGCTTTAATGTCTCCTCTTCTATGGAGATTTTTTCTGTGCTTACTCATCCCCAAAGAAGTATTGGCAACTTCCTCTTTTCTCCTTTTTTTGTACCCTATACTTGTGTATGTCATCAGCATTTCTCTACATGTAATAAGCCTCTTAGAATTAGAGATCCCAGTTCTAGTGGTTCTTGACTGGGGATAATTTTGCTCCTTAGGGGAAATTTGGCAACATCTGGACACATTTTCGATGAGAGGCAATGCCTTTAATGGGTAGAGGTCAGGAATACTGCTAAACATCTCACAGTGTACAGAACAAGCGTGCCTTTACCCCACATCAAATAATCATCCATTCTAAAGTGCCAGTAGTGCCAAAGTTGATAAATTCTGTCTTAGCTCTTAACATAGTAACTCATATACAGAAAAGTTTTGAGAAATATTTGTTGAATGAATCTTTCCATTTATCTCACTCCAGCATTCAGTTGGTCACCAAGACTGAAATGTCACATGACTCCACTTTTCTATTCTCAGGGTTCTCCTGCCTACAGTGTTATAATCACTTCCTAACTGATTTTCCTGACTCCAGTCTCATTTTAATCAGTTTCCATACTGCTGATTCAGTTGTCTTTGTGAAATAGAGATCTCATTGTGTCACTCCCTTACCTAAATGCTTTTCATTTTTCACAGTATAGTTTAGATCCTTATGACCTTTTAAAAAGTGACCCCAGGCTGTGTTTCTAGGCTTGTGTCTAGTTTCTCCCAAGCCATCCACCTTGTGCTTCAGCCACATGATCCTAACTGCTCTTGCCTGGACATATTCATTCCTCCTTGATTTAAAAGCTGCTGCCTGGATCTCTGCTAACCCAACCCTAATCCTAACCCAATCCAACCCTTCTCTGTTTAGAGAATTCCTACCCATTTTAAAGACTCATTTAAGGTGGCTCTCTTCTCTAAGTCTTTCTTGAACCCAAACCTAAATAAATGTAATTGTTCTTTCATCTTCATTCTCATAGCACATTGTTTGCCTGTATTATACAGTGATCACAGTTTACTATAGACTGGTTCCAAATAGGAAAAGGAGTACATCAAGGCTATATATTGTCACCCTGCTTATTTAACTTATATGCAGAGTACATCATGAGAAATGCTGGACTGGAAGAAACACAAGCTGGAATCAAGATTGCCGGGAGAAATATCAAGAACCTCAGATATACAGATGACACCACCTTTATGGCAGAAAGTGAAGAGGAACTAAAAAGCCTATTGATGAAAGTGAAAGAGGAGAGTGAAAAAGTTGGCTTAAAGCTCAACATTCAGAAAATGAAGATCATGGCATCTGGTCCCATCACTTCATGGCAAATAGATGGGGAAACAGTGGAAACAATGTCAGACTTTATTTTTTTGGACTCCAGAATCACTGCAGACGGTGATTGCAGCCATGAAATTAAAAGACGCTTACTCATTGAAAGAAAAGTTATGACCAACCTAGATAGCATATTCAAAAGCAGAGACATTACTTTGCTGACTAAGATCCGTCTAGTCAAGGCTATGGTTTTTCCTGTGGTCATGTATGGATATGAGAGTTGGACTGTGAAGAAGGCAGAGCGCCAAAGAATTGATACTTTTGAACTGTGGTGTTGGAGAAGACTCTTGAGAGTCCCTTGGACTGCAAGGAGATCCAACCCGTCCATTCTGAAGGAGATCAGCCCTGGGATTTCTTTGGAAGGACTGATGCTGAAGCTGAAACTCCAGTACTTTGGCCACCTCATGCAAAGACTTGACTTCTTGGAAAAGACTTTGATGCTGGGAGGGATTGGGGTCAGGAGAAGAAGGGGACAACAGAGGATAAGATGGCTGGATGGCATCACCGACTTGATGGACGTGAGTCTGAGTGAACTCCAGGAGTTGGTGATGGACAGGGAGGCCTGGCGTGCTGCGATTCATGGGGTCCAAAGAGTCAGACATGACTGAGCGACTGAACTGAACTGAACTGAACTGAACTGATAATTAGTTGTTTACATGGTTATCTCTTGAGAAATTGTGACCTACTCCAGGGAAATGCACATCTTCATTATCTTTGTATCTCCTTCAGCACTACACCTAGTAATGTAATACTAATGCATATTAACTAGATGTTGATTTGATGAGTAGATTGTGATAAATATTACAGATTTTAAAAAGATATTTAAAGTTTGCTTTGCATCTGAGGTAAAGGCGCAAAGGAAAGAGGAGGATAAATGAACACCAATCAAATCACGGTGAGGTTGTTTACCCATGGACTCTTTTTGAAAATTTTAGCAACATGGATCAGAAAGCCTGGAAAGCTACAGCATAATCTTATACCAAATTCTCACCATATTAATCTTATGGGAATTTAAAATAGCCCTCCTGCATACTCCCAGCACATCCATCAAATGAAGGCCTTCTACATTTGATCCATTTCTTAGTGAGGTGCTAACTGATTTATAACCAAGAACTTAAAATCAGATAATTAGTTATTTGCACCTGTCCACTTTTCTTCCTTTGGCATCATTAGGAAAAGAGCATTTTCACTGTTTTTTTTTTTTTTTTTTAAATTTGTTTGTTTGTTTGTTTTGTCAGGACTTAACCTTTGTCTGATACCTAATGCAGTATGGGCAGAAGTGCTCTCAAGAGCCTATGTCTACCGATGGTACTCGGACTTTGGAGGTGTGGGGTCAGCTGAAGGATCTGATTCTAAAGTGTTCCAAGTTGCAAATTCGTTCTTCAGCATCACATCAGGATTGGGAATGAGAAGAAAGGGGGTAAAGGAACTCACATTTATTGAGAGCGCATCTGTTATACATGAGTCATCGGGCCCATTCTGTAACTTATGTTGTCTTTTGGGTTAGGTGTTGTTCACTCTTTACACATTGCAGGCTCTGGGCGGTTCAGCACTTTGTCCAAGTAACACAGCATATAATATGTGGCAGTCATGTCTCAAGTCATACCTTCTCAATGGCCTTCCCTCTTCACCTTGCCTCTTGGTGGATCTTTCTGCCAACACTTTGCAGGTGTATCTGTTTTCCTCTTGGTTGTTTCCTCAAGAATAGGGACACTGTATCTGTCTCCTATGTGCCTTAACACTCTCACACAAACATAACTTAAAAAGCACAAACCACAAGATGAAAACATCCCTGAATTTGATAGCATCAGAATTAAAAATTACTATTCAATGAAAGATACCATGAACAAAGCTGTTAGGCAGATGGAGAAATGGGAGAAGATATCAACACTGTCTAAAATTGTTATTAGATTACATGTAGGCTATGAACTACTGGAAATCAACAAGAAAAAGGCAGTAACCCTGTTAGAAAAATGAACTAAGGCTCTGAATAAACAGTTTAAAGAAGTGGAAGCCTGAAAGTTGATAAGTCTATTAAGAGATCTTAACTTATTAGTAATCAGATCAATGCAAGTTTTAAAAATAATGAAATAATTTTACAGCTGAGATGTAAAAATGTATTGGTAGTGCCTTGGTGACATAGGAACCCTTATATATTGATTGGTGGGCATGAAGCATGGTGCCACCATTCTGGAGAGCAAACTGGTAATATTTAGTCCACTTAAATATATTTTCATACCCAGTGAGCAAGTAATTCACTTCCTTAGTATATTTCTCAAAGACATTTTCACACAGGTACACATATGTACTACCTAAGGGGATGAATGCAGGATGATTATTGTAGCCTTATTTGTGGGGGTAAGGCTCATCTGGAGGTCCATCACTGGGAGAGTAGACACGTGAAGTATGGTAGATGTCCCCCAGGGTATGCTATACAGAAGTTGGAAGCAACAAACTGAACTATATATATATAATTTATATATATATATATATATCTCAACATAGATGTATTATACTGTTATATCTTACATGTATAAAGCTGAGTAAAAAAATAAAAAATAGAATGGCATACCTAATATAGTTGCATACATAAAATATAGTTTTTCATGTATGCAGAATTATAGTTCACATTTTACAAGAAGACATATATGCAAAAAATATCTTTAGAATAGTTACCTACCCAGGACATGGGTTAGAATTAGGAATGAAGAATGGGGGTAAAATAGAATTGGTTCAGTTCAGTTCAGTCACTAACTTGTGTCTGACTTTTGCGATCCCATGGACTGCAGCACGCCACGCTTCCCTGTCCATCACCATCTCCCAGACCTTGCTGAAACTAATGTCTATTGAGTCAGTGATGCCATCCAACCATCTCATCCTCTATCGTCCCCTTCTCCTGCTGCCTTCAGTCTTTCCCAGCATCAGGGTCTTTTCCAATGAGTCAGTTCTCTGCATTGTGGCAAAGTGTTGGAATTTCAGCTTCAGTATCAGTCCTTCCCATGAATATTCAGGACTAATTTCCTTAAGGATTGACTGGTTGGATCTCCTTGCAGTCCAAGGGACTCTCAAGAATCTTTGCCAACACCACAGTTCAGAAGCATCAATTCTTTGGCACTCAACTGTTTTTCTGGTCCATCTCTCACGTCCATACATGATCACTTGAAAAGCCATAGCTTTGACTAGATGGATCTTTGTCGGCAAAGTAATGTCTCTGCTTTTTAATATGCTGTCTAGGTTAGTCATCGGAGAAGGCAATGGCACCCCACTCCAGTACTCTTGCCTGGAAAATCCCATGGATGGAGGAGCCTGGGGGGCTGCAGTCCATGGGGTCGCTGAGAGTTGGACACGACTGAGCAACTTCACTTTCACTTTTCACTTTCATGCATTGGAGAAGGAAATGGCAGCCCACTCCAGTGTTCTTGCCTGGAGAATCCCAGGGACGGGGGAGCCTGGTGGGCTGCTGTCTATGGGGTTACACAGAGTCGGACATGACTGAAGCGACTTAGCAGCAGGTTAGTCATAGCTTTCCTTCCAAGGAGCAAGCATCTTTTAATTTCACGACTGCAGTCACCATCTGCAGTGATTTTGGAGCCCAAGAAAATAAAGTTTCTCACTGTTTCCATTGTTTCCCCTTCTATTTGCCATGAAGTGATGGGACCAGATGCCATGATCTTCGTTTTCTGAATGTTGAGCTTTAAGCCAACTTTTTCACTCTCCTCTTTCACTTTCATCAAGAGGTTCTTTAGTTCCTGTTCACTTTCTGCCATAAGGGTGGTGTCATCTGTATATCTGAGGTTATTGATATTTCTCCAGGCAATCTTGATTCCAGCTTGTGCTTCATCCAGTCCTACATTTCACATGATGTACTCTGCATATAAGTTAAATAAGCAGGGTGACAATATACATTCTTGATGTACTCCTTTCCTAATTTGGAACCAGAAATAACTCCAAAAAGAATGAAGAGATGAAACCAAAGTGAAAACAACACCCAGCTGTGAATGTGACTGGTGATGGAAGTAAAGTCTGATCCTGTAAAGAACAATATTGCATAGAAACCTGGAATGTTAGGTCCATGAATCAAGGTAAATTGGGAGTGGTCAAACAGGAGATGGCAAGAGTGAACATTGACATTTTAGGAATCAGTGAACTAAAATGGACTGGAATCAGTGAATTTAATTCAGATGGCCATTATATCTACTACTGTGGGCAAGAATCCCTTAGAAGAAATGGAGTAATCCTCATAGTCAACAAAAGAGTCCAAAATGAAGTACTTGGGTGCAATTACTTTTTGCCTTTTCATACTGTTCATGGAGTTCTCAAAGCAAGAATATTCAAGTGGTTTGCCATTCCCTTCTCCAGTGGACTTCATTTTGTTAGAACGTTCCGCTATGAGCCATCTGTCTTGGGTGGCCCTACAGGGCATGGCTCATAGTTTCATTGAGTTAGGCTGTGGTCCATGTGATCAGTTTGCTTAGTTTTCTGTGATTATGGTTTTCTTTCTGTCTTTTCTGTGATGGATGTGTGGGGCCATGCTCAGTAAATCTTTATTCCAATTTTCTGTTGACTGGTGGGGCTGTGTTCCCTTCCTGTTGTTTAGCCTGAGGCCAAATTATAGTAGGGGTAATGAGGATAATGGTGACCTCCATTAAAGGGACTTGTGCACGTGCTGTTGTATTCAGTGCCCCTGACCCCACAGCAGGCCACTGTCAACCCATGCCTCCGTCAGAGACTCCTGGACACTCCCAGGCAAGTCTGGCTCAGTCTCTCATGTGGACACGGTTCCTTTCTCCTGGGTCCTGGTGCACACGCGGTTTTGTTTGTGCCCTCCAAGAGTCTGTTTCCCCAGTCCTGTGGAAGTTCTGTAATCAAATCCCACTGGCCTCCAAAGTAAAATTCCCTGGGGGTTCTCAGTCTCTTTACCAGGTTGGGAAATAGAATAAATAAATTAAAAACAAGCAAATAAGACATTTGCCTTGAAGAGGCCAATGAGGATGGTATACTATAAGCTAAAGAGTATAATTAGCCCAGCACTTTGATCTACCTGGCTGTCCATGAGCCATGAGGTTAAGGTAGACATCTGGGTAATTTGCCATTTTCTCCAAGAGGAAAGGAAACCATTTCTCTTTTACTTTTTAAACATTATCTAGTTACCTCATCATCCATAATCTTATGGCAATCACTTAGATTTATGTTTACACAATGTAAAATCTTCACTTTTTACTTATATGTTTTTAGTTTGGATATAATATACAATATTTGTCATTTTTATCTTTTAACTTTCAAAACTTCTGAAAGCAGGGATGATGTCTTCTTTTACATTTGCTTTGTGCAGCCTTTAGCATAGTCAGACCCTTAGGTCACATTAGTTTAATTTTTTTGGAAAATCTTCTAGGAAGAAGGTTTCTTTTAAAATCTGAATGTATGGATGGTGTTCCCTAGAGACTTGATGATGAAATAATGTAGGTTGATGATACCCAGGTATCCTTTCTATAAAACACCCTTTTCCAGCTCACATTTCCTCCTGTCCTTTCCTTTAACAAATCTCTAACTCCCTTTTACTAATGGACGGTATCATTGGTTAATAACTATAGGTTTTTGATAATTGGTATTGTGGATGAACCCAAGAAACGTGTTCAATAATCAAAAGACTACAGTTAGTATTGAATTACATCATGAAGCACTAGGAAATTTAGGTGTTTCTTCTCAACAGTTGTGAATCTTTATTTCTCTTTCTCTTTGTATCCCTGTTGTTTGTACTCCGTCTCTCTCTTCATTGTTTCTTTCTCTGTGCCTCTCTGTACTAACCATTGCTGCCCTTCTCTCTTATTATTCTCTTTATTTCTTGCTTTTTTTCTTTTTATTTTTTGCTTTGGACTCTGTCTTTTTATTTCGTCTCTTTTTGTTTCCTACTTCCTAGTTTCTGGTTCATTGCCTCACGAACAGGGTGGTCCAAGGCTGATGTCTTTGCAGCTCCCTAAGGTTATTGCTTTCGATACAACTGGAACGTCTATCTTTTTCTTAGTCTGTAACGGTCCTCTTTGACAGCCTCATTGTGTTCTTAGAATTATAGTCACTTGAAGCAAGTTGGTGAGCACATGTTTTGTACTCTTACAGCAGTAGAGGGAAAATCTGTGATGTGTTTCACATTGAAAGGCTTCCCTGGTGGCTTAGATGGTAAAGAATCCACCTGCAATGCAGGAAACCCAGGGTCAATCCCTGGGCCGGGAAGATCCTTTGGAGAAGGGAATGGCTACCCAGTATTCTTGCCTGGAGATTTCCATGGACAGAGGAGCCTGGTGGGCTATAGTCCATGGAGTCTCAAAGAGTTGGACATGACTGAGTAACTGACACTTTCATTTTCACGTTGAAAATGGTTTCCTCAGAATCAGTGTCATTTTGATGGCTATTGGGAAAACACATCAGTGATATCGATTAGCTGAAGGTACTTTGATTTCTCCAGGGTCACTCAATAGGCCAAGGCTTGTGGGACTCCTCACATTCTTGATTTTCTTTGTCTGAAAAAAAATTGCATGTACATTTTCCAAGATGTTTTAGAATTTTATATCATCAAATTGAAACATTTTTCTGAGGACACATTAAGATTTTTCTTCTTTAGAAATAGATGGCTTAGATGTTTTAGATAGACTACTGGTAAATATATTGGCGCCTCAATGCCTGATTGACAAAGTGGGTGATAAACAAACCTCTGGGACCAGATGACATCCACCTAGTGTTTTCAAAGAAAGTTGAGGGTAAAACTGTCAAAACTTGTTTGAAAGTGAAAGTGAAGTTACTCAGTCATGTCCGACTCGTTGCGATCCCATGGACTGTATCCTATCAGGCTCCTCCGTCCATGTGATTTTCCAGGCAAGAGTGCTGAAGTGGATTGCTATTTCCTTCTCCAGGGGATCTTCCCAACCCAGGAATCGAACCCGGGTCTCCTGCATTGTAGGCAGACGCTTTACTGTCTGAGCCACCAGGGAAGCCCTCTGTGCCATCTCCTCTGTGGCTCAGCTGTCTCCTCTGTGGCTCAGTTCAGTTGCTCAGTCATGTCCAACTCTTTGCGACCCCATGAATCGCAGCACGCCAGGCCTCCCTGTCCATCACCAACTCCCGGAGTTCACTCAGACTCACGTCCATCGAGTCCGTGATGCCATCCAGCCATCTCATCCTCTGTCGTCCCCTTCTCCTCCTGCCCTCAATCTCTCCCAGCATCAGAGTCTTTTCCAGTGAGTCAGCTCTTCGCATGAGGTGTCCAAAGTACTGGAGCTTCAGCTTTAGCATCATTCCTTCCAAAGAAATCCCAGGGTTGATCTCCTTCAGAATGGACGGGTTGGATCTCCTTGCAGTCCAAGGGGCTCTCAAGAGTCTTCTCCAACACCACAGTTCAAAAGCATCAATTCTTTGGCGCTCAGCCTTCTTCACAGTCCGACTCTCACATCCATACATGACCACAGGAAAAACCATAGCCTTGACTAGGCAGACCTTAGTCGGCAAAATAATGTCTCTGCTTTTGAATATACTATCTAGGTTGGTCATAACTTTTCTTCCAAGGGGCAAGCGTCTTTTAATTTCATGGCTGCAGTCACCATCTGCAGTGATTTTGGAGCCCCTAAAAATAAAGTCTGACACTGTTTCTACTGTTTCCCCATCTATTTCCCATGAAGTGATGGGACCAGATGCCATGATCTGAGTTTTCTGAATGTTGAGCTTTAAGCCAACTTTTTCACTCTCCTCTTTCAGACGGTCTAAATAATGGTGAAAACCTAAGATAGGGCCAGATCAGATTTATAACTGGTGGGAACTGCTGTGAACTTATAAATAGGGAAATTTTTGGATAAACATTTTTCAGAAAACATTCTCTTGGCTCTGTGACAAATAGATGAGAAAGGAGAAAGATCACAGGGAGTTCAGATTTGAGGGACTAACAGTTTGGATAATGATTTCATAAATGCAGACATGTATATATATTGGTTAGCCTGTGTGGCTTGTGGGATCTTAGTTCCCCAACCAGGGATTGAACCTGGGCCCCTGTAGTGAAAGTGCCAAGTCCTAACCACTGGACTTCCAGGGGATTCCTCCATGAATATTATTAAATAAATATCTATGAATACATTTCAGAGAAGGCGATGGCACCCCACTCCAGTACTCTTGCCTGGAAAATCCCATAGACAGAGGAGCCTGGTAGGCTGTGGTCCATGGGGTTGCGAAGAGTCGGGCACGACCAAGTGACTTCCCTTTCACTTTTCACTTTCGTGCATTGGAAAAGGAAATGGCAATCCACTCCAGTGTTCTTGCCTGGAGAATCCCAGGGACGGGGGAGCCTGGTGGGCTGCTGTCTATGGGGTCACACACAGTCAGACACGACTGAAGTGACTTAGCAGTAGCAGCATGAATACATTTTGGATACAAGAGATCAAGAATGGGAGAAATTAAAGATTACAGAACTTTCAAGTCTGAATTAATAGAAAAATGATAACCACAGAGAAAGAAGAGAATTAGGGAGGGAAGTAGACTGAAGACAGTTGAAATTGGGTTAGTTTTTAATACACTGACCTTTTGAGGGTGATTCCATAGAAAACTTTCATGTTCTCTTATAGAACATTCCCAAATGCCACAAAATGTTAGCAGTGGACCAGGGTGGTCACTAATCTCACCTATGTGACATTTCTTTTTTCCTTATTTAAGTTCTACAAACAATTGAATTCTCTACTGATACTGCCATAACAGTGATTCATGTTTACTTATCTGTCAAGTCAATGTACTGTGAGCTTGATTCAGACAAGAGCTGCATAGAATGTCTTCCTCTTCAGGCCCCAAGGTTGCATCTCTCATGTGGCAGGTGCACACTACCTGGTTGTTGTGTTGGCCCCCTCTGTATGCCCAGCACAGCATTAGGTGGCAAATATACTGAGATGAGTCAAACAAGGAGACAACGCTGGTGTAAATAAGATGGCAACGTAGAGAAGCTGCATGCATGGATTAAACAACCCTGCAGATGGACATGACATTGAAGGATGAAGGAGTCCCTGGGGCTAAGAAGGAAAAAGAGATATTCCTAAGACAGGAAAGAAGACAAGCAAAGCCATGAGGGTGTGCAAGTGTCTGATGAACTTGCCTGATGACTGGAGGAGCATGTTTATAGAGAGAAGAAGGGGATATGATAGGGCTGGGAAGGTACAAAGATAGACTGTAAAAATCCTTGCTAAGGTCATCTTGTGCATTCTTACCTTTCTTAGGACAGAAATTATTTCTAGGGTAAGGAAAGAAGGGAAGGGGAGATTAGATGGTATCCAAATTGGTATCTCCTAGTCAAGCATAAAGAACTAGCTATGAAGAGTTTTGAGTTTTAATCATTGTTACTATATCATGTGACCAGGACAGTTAAAAAATTTGTCCGAATGATTTGGGGTCAATTTTTTTGGTATTTATAATTATTACTAGTAATTATGTAATATGTATTTGATATGAGAATTCTTGAGAGTTTTTAAAGTAAGATATCTAGGTTTTTGGTTTTAAAGAAATCTAATGCACCAAACAATAGCTCATAGTTTCTTGATCATACCAGATCAATGAAATAATTTCCAGTCTTGCCTTCATGAGCAACTGCTAACCTCGTTGTCTACTAAGTTCACCTCCTTCTTTATGCTGCCATTTTGTAGTCTTTCTCTCTCAGTCTTGTTATGATCCAAATGACTTTAAAGCTTATGTACCTTTTAGTGAAAGAATGCTTTGCAGAGTATGTGTGTGTTTTTTTAAAAGTTCAGACTTCCATATTGTGCTGCCCCTGAACCTTACTCTTCAAGTGGATTTTCTCTACTTAATTTGGTGAAATTACCACAAAACATCCAGGACTTTGCTGAGAAGGCTCTTGGCTGTCTCTGTCAGTTCATGGAACAGAACATTTGTTCTCGGACTGTATTTAATGCATTATTTTCATCCCAAAGAGCATTTATTCAGCACTCATCTTTGGGTAGATTAGTGCTATACCTGGTCTAAACAAAAACTAAATAGCTAATGATGTACCAGCAGGAAGTACCAGTTTCATACAGTTCTTTAAAACAATATTCTCCCAATTTTAAAAAGTAATGTGTTTCTTTTCAAATGTAGAAATTCAAAAACTAAAGAAAAGCACAAGTAGGAATACAAAATAACATGAAATCATATTGCCCAAAAGTCAGAACTAAGAACATTTTGATCTATATACATCTTCTATTTTTTTTCTTCATTTGAATGTTTATATGCATTTACAATACATTGTGAACATTTCTACACTTTTTAATGACTGTGCAGTATAATTGTTCAGAACATGGCTTTGAGGTTGTCTCCTGATTTGATTGCTAATTGGCAATGTGACCTTTATCAAATTTTTTAACCTTCAAAAGGCTCTGTTGTATTTTCTGCAGAAACATGATAATAATAGTGTTTACCTCGTAGAGTTACAATCAGGGCAAAGTGAGATAATACGTATAAAGCATTCAATGCATGACACATAGCGTTTTATTATCTGAGTCCTTTATTACTGATATTTCAGTTGTTTGTAGGGATTTTTTTGTTTTCTGCATGTAATATTTGCTAAGCTACACGACACAGTTGGTGTCATCAGATTTCTTACTGTGCAGCTATTGATTTGTGTGTCTAGTTCAATTATAAAGAAAGAACTGCTGAGCCAGCTCTCACCCCATTGCAGGTTGTCCCCTGTGGGAGTTTTTCCATGGGTTTCTGACACTTGGGACTTCTCTCCATTGTCTTCATATGGCATTGGTCGTACCACATGGGCTTCCCTGGTAGCTCAGCTAGTAAAGAATCCGCCTGCAATGCAGGAGACACTAGTGCGATTCCAGGGTTGGGGAGAGCCACAGGAGAAGGGATAGGCTACCCTCTCCAGTATTCTTGGGCTTCCCTGGTGGCTTAGCTGGTAAAGAATTTGCCTGCAGTGTGGGAGACCTGGGTTCAATCTGTGGGTTGGGAAGATCCCCTGGAGGAGGGAAAGGCTACCCACTCCAGTATTCTGGCTTGGAGAATTCCCGATTGCAGAGTTGGACACGACTGAGCAATTTTCATTTTTACTTTCTTTTTATACCACATGACCTCACTTGGTTGGCGTGAGGTTTATGCAGTGGGTGATGCTCTCGCATGCCCTCCACAGTAGGACTTGGTAGGAGTGAAACCTGGGAAGATGGGGCTGGTAACAGAGGTGTGGTTGGCCTTCCACGTGGGTCTCAAGGCTGGTGGATCTGAGTCATGCTGTCATAGGATTTTATGAGTGGCCGCCAGAGCCCCTGTATGCAGGGTACCGAAGTCTAGGGATGAAACCAAGTTGGAATTTAGGGAGCAGAGTCAGGTATCACCAGCACAAGGTAGGATGGACAAGGGAATGAAGCTCACATATCTTTAATGAATTTTGGTGCTACTTTGGCTGGAGGTACTAATTCAGTGGTGTGTTTGTCTGCTTGTATCTTGGTGATGTCTTGGAGGCTCATGCTGCTCCTCCTCCACTCCAAATTTATATATTTATTGAAAGTATAATACAAATGAGGTAATATTAAAGTTTAAAAAATTTTAAAAGTTTGACTCTAGCAAAATGCTCTGGGGCAGCAGAAATTCCAAGTGCTCCTAGAGTGTGAGTTGCTACCTTTTGAGAGGTGTTATGCAAATGAGCAAATCCTATATGAAGTTAAAGAACATTCACATAATGCTGTGTTTATACATTTATATATAGTAAAGGTTTAAACACATGTGTAATCTGAAAATTACATTTAGATAATAAGCATTATCTCTGAAGAAAAAAAGAGAATGAGATGGGGGAGGTAAAACACTACAGATTTGTGCTCTATGGATATTTATTTAAGGGAAAAAAAAAGAACTGAAGCAGAGATGACAAAATATTAAGATGTAAAGAGGATGAAGTATGTCTATCCTGTATCTAATTTTCATATGATTAACATACTTCATGATTTACTAGAATGGGGAAGAGGAACTTAATACATGGTCACAAACGAAGAGAAATTCCAGCAAGACAAATGAAATTAAGCCTTTCCTGAGCCATGATCTCTGTTCCCTTTGTTAGAGAAAACCACTTAGCTGTTGACAGTCTGTGATTCAGAAGTATATTGTGTATTCAATCCCTGTCTACCTGCACACTTAATGCCCTTGCTCTGAACTAAATATATCTTGGGATCATTTATCCTGTAATTTCTGACAGTTTCTTTTCAAGAAACTTTTGCTTCATGAAAGTAGGTGCAACTATAGTTTCTTCTCTATTATGGACACCTAGTTGATGTACAACTATGGATGATGGATGGTGACTGCAGTCATGAAATTAAAAGACACTTGCTTCTTGGAAGAAAAGTATGGCAAACCTAGATAGTCTATTAAAAAGCAGAGACATTACTTTGCCAACAAAGGTCCATATAGTCAAAGCTATGGTTTTTCCGGTTGAGCCCTGAAAAATTGATGCTTTCAAATTGTGGTGCTGGAGAGAAGATTCCTGAGAATCCCTTGGATAACAAGGAGATCAAACCAGTCAATCCTAAAGGAAAATCAACCCTGAATATTCACCAGAGGGACTGATACTGAAGCTCCAATACTTTGGCCACCTGATGAGAAAAGCTGACTCGTTGGAAAGGACCCTGATACTGGGAAAGACTGAAGGCAGAAGGAGAAGGGGACAACAGAGGATGAGACTGTTGGATGGCATCACTGGCTCAATGACATGAGTTTGAGCAAACTCTGGGAGATGGTAAAGGACAGGAAAGCCTGGCTTACTGAGGTCCATGACGTTGCAAAAAGTCAGACACAACTGAGCAACTGAATAACAGCAAAGCTGATATACAATATTACATGTTACAAATGCACAATACAGTGAATCACAAATTTTAAAGTTTCTATTCCATTTATATTATAAAGTATAGGCTATATTTCCCATGCTGTGCTATATATGCTTTTAGTTTATTTTGTGTCTAATAGTTTGTACATCCTACTCCCCTACCCCTATATTTCCCCTCCTCCCTTCCCTCTCCCCACTGATAACCATTAATTTGTTCTCTGTAGCTGTGAGTGTGCTGCTTTTTTATCTTCACTAGTTTGTTGTATTTTTTAGTTTCCACATGTAAGTAATACCATACAATATTGGTCTTTCTCTGTCTGACTTATTTCATTTAGTATGTGTGTGCTGTGTGCTTAGTCGTTCAGTCGTGCCCAACTCTTTTGGACCCCATGATCTATATCTGCCAGGCTCCTCTGTCCATGGGGATTCTCCAGGCAAGAATACTGGAGTGGGTTGCCATGCGCTCCTCCAGGGGATCTTCCCAACCCAGGGGTTGAACCCACGTCTGCTGCAGTGCAGATGTATTCTTTACCGTTTGAGCCACCAGAGAAGCCCAAGAATACTGGAGTGGGTAGCCTATCCCTTCTCCAGGGGAACTTCCTAACCCAGCAATCAAACCAGGGTCTTCTGCATTGCAGGCGGATTATTTACCAGCTGAGCTACCAGGGAAGCCCTCATTTAGTGCAATAGTCTCCAAATCCACCCATGTTACCACAAATGGAAAAATTTCATTCTTTGTTATACTTGAGTAGTATCATATAGATATCATATATATATACACACCACACACACGCACACATATATACACCACAACCATAGTTTTTATTGTTGTTGTTTTTTTAAATTCAACTTTAGAATCACTGATCTAGAATACATGGGATGAGTTTTAGATGCTAAATTGTAGATTGTGCTCAGACCCAAAGCAACCGTGAAATCAAAGTATATTTATATGCAGATTTGAAAGTCTCTTTTTCCATTTTATTTTGTCAGAGAGTTGAATGTATTAAGCTGGAGACCAGAGACAGTGTCAAGGTGAACATCTGTGAGGGGGTTCACACTCCTCAAGGAAAAGTGTGCTTTTTATGGCCTTGGGCAAAGTTGGGGTTTGGTACTGTTGTTAATTTTACAGATCACTCTATTGAGACCGTGACTGCATCTTGGGGTTACTCTTGAATCCAGACAACGTTAATTTTGTCCTCATTTGTATTCTATTCAGTTTTACCAAACTAAATGTTTATCAGTTAGTGATTTTTAGTAAGGTTGTTAAGATTGTAACAATATAGTTTTATTTTAAGAAAATAGAGGAAAAAAATAACACCTTTTAAATTACCTGTGTCATTTTATGAGCTAAAGAAAAATAAAACTATGAAGTGGGTCTTGGTAGCTGAGCTGTAGCCGCTAGGTGTCTGGGCTGGCTTTGGGAGAATTTGTTAGGGGATCACACTGAGCTTGGATACACAGAGCATGGGAAGTCCCTTATCCTTGTCATCACAGAATTTGGCGTACAGTTCTCTCCTCTCAAGGATGGAGGCTTCTAGCATCTCTGATATTGTTTTCTATTCCTGGCCCCTCTTAGAGAAATCCAATGTATTTTTGCTAAAATTCTCTAGAATTTTAGTTGGGAACTTCAGAGGACAAACTTCTCATGCAAAGCTTGTGGAAGGAAAGGTGCACTTTTTATCTAATTATAGTCCAAACATCCCCTAAACTCACCAGGTTACTCCTTTGTGGTGCCTATAAAATATGGAAAGGACAGGAGCTTAGAAGATATAAATGGGAGTCTGTGGTCCTTGTGCTTTTCCAGGGTCTCATGGTGGCCAAGATTCTTAACTTTGAGCCTTAGTTTCCTCATCTTCTAATGGGGCCAACAGGACCTACTTCAGAAGTGTTTAAAATACCTGGCTGCCAGTGTGTTCTTGCTGTTGATCTATCAGACATCTGGGAAGGTTGTCTCTGATACTTAGCAGCTGAACATCAAAAAGGACTGTTTTATGGAGTTGCTGTAAGGGTAAAATAAGATCACCCAAGTGCGTGTGCTTAGAAAATATAAGTAATAAATCTGTGCTGTTAAGGCAAAACGAATGCATTCAGTTCAGTTCAGTTCAGTTGCTCAGTCGTGTCCGACTCTTTGCGACCCCATGAATCGCAGCATGCCAGGCCTCCCTGTCCATCACCATCTCCCAGAGTTCACTCAGACTCACATTCATCGAGTCCATGATGCCATCCAGCCATCTCATCCTCTGTTGTCCCCTTCTCCTCCTGCCCCCAATCCCTCCCAGCATCAGCATCTTTTCCAATGAGTCAACTCTTCGCGTGAGGTGTCCAAAGTACTGGAGCTTCAGCTTTAGCATCATTCCTTCCAAAGAAATCCCAGGGCTGATCTCCTTCAGAATGGACGGGTTGGATCTCCTTGCAGTCCAAGGGACTCTCAAGTGTCTTCTCCAACACCACAGTTCAAAAGCATCAATTCTTTGGTGCTCAGCCTTCTTCACAGTCCAACTCTCACATCCATACATGACCTCAGGAAAAACCACAGACTTGACCAGACGGAGCTTAGTCGGCAAAGTAATGTCTGCTTTTGAATATACTATCTAGTTTGGTCATAACTTTTCTTCCAAGGAGTAAGTGTCTTTTAATTTCATGGCTGCAGTCACCATCTGCAATGATTTTGGAGCCCCTAAAAATAAAGTCTGACACTGTTTCCACTGTTTCCCCATCTATCTCCCATGAAGTGATGGGACAAGGTGCCATGATCTTCGTTTTCTGAATGTTGAGCTTTAAGCCAACTTTTTCGCTCTCCTCTTTCACTTTCAGCAGTTTGACCAAACAATTCTTCAATGAGAATAAATAATTATTGCCCCACCACTTCATTTATTTAAAAAGCATTTTCCTACATAGTTAAACACATGCTTATTATTCGATGTTGTTGTTTAGTCATGAATTCCTCTCTCACTCTTTGCGACCCTAGGAAATAGCTCATTAAGCTCCTCTGTCCACGGGATTTCCCAGGCAAAAAAGGTGGAGTGGGTTGCCATTTCTTTCTTCAATGCTTATTATACAACCCAGCAATTCCATTCCTAGGTATTTACCGAAGAGAAATGGAAAAAGATGCCCATACAAAGGCTTTCCTGTGAATATTCATCTAAATTGTATCCATAACAGCTGAAAACTTGCAGTGGCTCACATGTTCAGCACCGGGAGAAGTGGATCAACATACGTCGTGCATCCATGCAGTGGAGTACTACTCAGCAATACAACGGGAGGATGCCAGGTGGATACCGCAACACAGATGAATCTCAAAGCTGTATGCTGAGTGAGAAAAGACAATCCAAAACATTTCATATCTGTGGTGCCATTTATATAAAATCCTGTAAAGGCAAAAGGTTAGTGGCAGAAAGATTAGTGATGGCCAGGGGTCCAGAATGGCAGAAGCGATTGACTGAAGAAGGCAGGAGGGAGCTTTTTGTAGTGATGAAAATAGTCTATATCTTGATTGTGGTGAACAGTTCCATAATTATATATGTTTGTTAAAACTCACTAGATTGTATGCTGAAAACTGGCCTATTTTGTTTTATATAAATTATGCCTTATAACAAGTTGATTTAAAAATTAAAGTAGTTAAAAATACTTTTCTCATGAAAAATAGAAAACATAGTCTTGAAATAGAGAGGAGGAACATTCTATTACAAATCAAGATAGACCCCTTTTACAGTTTATATATTTCAGTTTCTCCCTTTAAGTAATACATTTCCCAGCCTCATTTTTCTTGCATTGAGCATTAGTCTCTAGTAGTATGAAACTTGCTGAGGAGTCCTCCATATACACTGTACTGTTTCGCTCTCTGCCATCAGTTGCTTATGCTGAACATTTGGGTGGACTTGCTCCCTTTCTGTCCTCGCCTGGGGCTCCCACTTCCTCTCTCCTTCACCTGGCTGACTCCCACCTACCCTTGAAGATCTGGTTTGGAATTCACTTTCTCCAGCAGGCTTTCCATGATTTTTCCCTCACCTCTAAATATGGGACACCCTTGAGTATCCTCATATATTAGCTGTATCACAACATTTTCCAGATTACATTATAATTAGGTCTTTATGGACTTGACTTCCCTACAAGATAATAATCTTTTAGAGGTTGGGCACTGTAGCTTAAATGCTTTTTATCCCTGGAGCCCAGTGTGTTGCTAATGTCTCTGAAGGAAAATGAATGAATGAATGAATGGAAGTGTATCAGGGAATTGTGGTGAGGCAGTGGGAGATTGTGAAAAGTTTGGAAAAGAAGGAAGATCTAATTGAAACCCAATCTCTCAGTGGTTAGAATAACTTTGGACAAGTTGTTTAATGTATCAGTTTTAGCTTTCTCGTATAAGAAATGAGGGACATAGTCCTGTCTACTGAATAGGCTTCCTGAGAGACATGAATAAGATGTATGTGAAAGTACTCTACGGAGTGACACAGTTTGCACACATGAGTTATTTTGTATCATTGGAAGGAAGTAATTTCTCAGCTCTGGGATATAGTGATACAAAATCAAATCAAATAGGTAAAGTCTGTTCACCGTCGATGATTTAAGATTGAGTTCAGTCAGCATTACGTTGATTTGTTTACCCAGCTCCTTGTGGCATTAGTTAGAACTTCCTCTGCTTGTGAGAGACATCCATAGTCTTGTCAAATCCATTCACTCTGTTATTTCACACTGAAGCAACTGCCAACCAGTGTGTAAAATTTTTGAAGGCAGGGCTCTTCTTATTTATCTCTGTGTCCTTCTTAGTGCTTAACAGAAAGCAGTGCACCCAGACATGTGAAAATGATAAACCAAGTAGTGCTTACCATAGAATAAAGAAGTCTAGAGAAATGTTATCCAGTTTTCTTTAAGAAGGCTAAATTTCAAAATCAAGTTGCAGTTGCATCTCCTTTTCAGAGTCTGTTCATGAGTCAGATAATTTGGGGTAACCACAGAAACTCTCCAAGTTGCTGCCAAGTTGAAGCTAATAAAAATCTCCTGGATCTTCGGATATTTACCAATGCCTTCAGTTGGAACTTCATAAGACTAATGATGGAGAAGGAAATGGCAACTCACTCCAGTATTCTTGCCTGGAGAATTCCATGGACAGAGGAGCCTGGTGGGCTACAAAGAGTCCGTGGGGTCACAAAGAGTCAGATATGACTGGAATGAGTGACTAAGACTAATGAATTCATTGTATTTAAGATCCATTTCCCATAACTTTTAAAATCTACCATATAATATCTGTGTGGCATTCCTTTCAGCATTTCATAGAGATTTTCATTTTAAAAATAATATTTTACCTTGGTTGGAGAAATAATGGGGACTAGGTCTTATTTGTAGGTAATAGATCAAGCACTAGGCACTTGACCTGCTCTAATTGGATAGATACATCGTTAATTTTAGTTTCTATTAACCTAATTGATATTGCTTGGAACAAAATGGGAGAAAAACTAATTAGATGTATAAATTTTGAGGTACATTAAGACTTTAACCCCCTTCACAGATTGTAACCTTGTTGTGGCAAAGGGGTTTACATAACTTAATGAAGCTATAAGCCATGCTGTGCAGGGCCACCCAAGACGGATGGGTCATAGTGAAGAAGTCTGACAAAACGTGGTCCACCTGAGGTCATGGTGAAATGGCAAACCACTCCAATATTCTTGCTGTGAGAATCCCATGAACAGTGTGAAAAGGCAAAAAGATATAACATCAGAGGATGAACTGCCCAGATTAGAAGGTGTCCAATATGTTACTAGGAAAGAGTGGAGGGCAAATTACTAATATTTACAGAAAGAAAGAAGTGGCTGGGCCAAAGCAGAAATGACCCTCAGTTGTGGATGTGTCTGGTGGTCAAAAGAAAGTCTAGTGCTATAAAGGACAATGTTTCATAGGAACCTGGAATGTTAGGTCCATGAATCAAGGTAAATTGGACGTGATCAATCAGGAGATGGCAAGATTGAAGATCTAAATCTTAAAAATCAGTGAACTATAATGAATGGGAATGGGTAAATTTAATTCAGATCACCATTGTATCTGCTACTGTGGGCAAGAATTCCTTAGAAGAAATGAAGTAGCCCTCATAGTCAACAAAAGAGCAGAGATGCAGTACTTGGGTGCAACCTCAAAAATGACGGAATGATTTTGGTTTGTTTCCGAGACAAATCATTCAATATCACAGTAATCCAAGCCTATTCTCCAACCACTGATGCAGAAGAAGCTGAAGTGTGCTGGTTCTATGAAGACTTACAAGAGCTTCTAGAACTAACACCAAGAAAAGGTGTCATTTTCATCATAGGGGATTAGAATGCAGAAGTGTGAAGTCAAGAGATACCTTGAATAACAGCCAAGTTTGACTTTGGAGTACAAAATGAAGCAGGGCAAAGACTAACAGAGTTTTGTCAAGAGAACATGCTGATCATAGCAAACACCCTTTTCCAACAACCCAAAGGACCACTCTATGTGGACATCACCAGATGGTCAATATAAAAATCTGAATGATTACATTCTTTGCAGCTGAAGAAGGAGAGGCTCTATACAGTCAGCAAAAAGAAGACAGGAAGCTGACTGTGGCTCTTTTTGCCAAATTCAGACTTAAATTGAAAAAAGTAAGGAAAACTACTAGGCCATTCAGGTATGATCTAAATCACATCCCTTATGATTACACAGTGGAAGTGACAAATAGATTCAAGGGATTAGATCTGGTAGACAGAGTGCCTGAAAAACTATGGATGGAATTTGTAACACTGTACAGGAGACAGTGACCAAAACAATCACTAAGAAAAAGAAATACAAGAAGGCAAAGTGGTTGTCTGAAGAGGTTTTACAAATAGCTGATGAAAGAAGAGAAGTGAAAGGCAAGGGAGAAAGGGAAAGATAAACCCAACTGAATGCAGAGTTCCAGAGAATAGCAAGGAAAGATAAGAAGGCCTTCTTAAATGAACAATGCAAAGAAGTAGAGGAGAAGAATAGAATGAGAAAGACTAAAGATCTCTTCAAGAAAATTGACGATATCAAGGGAACATTTCATGCAAGGATGGGCATGATAAAGATAGAAATGGTAAGGACCTAACAGAGCAGAAGAGATTAAGAAAAGGTGGCAAGAATACACAAAAGGTCTTAATGACCCGAATAACTGCAGTGGTGTGGTCGCTCACCTAGAGCTGAATATCCTGGAGTGTGAAGTCAAGTGGACCTTAGGAAGCATTACTACGAACAAAGCTAGTGGAGGTGAAGGAATTCAAGCTGAGCTATTTAAACCAAAAGGATGATGCTGTTCAAGTGCTGCACTCAATATATTAACAAGACTCTTGAGAGTCCCTTGGACAGCAAAGAGATGAAATAAGTCAACCCTAAAGGAAATCAACCCAGAATATTTATTGGAAGGCCTGATGCTGAGGTTCCAATACTTTGGCCACATGATGCGAAGAGTTGACTCATTAGAAAAGACCCTCATGCTGGGAAAGATTGAGGGCAAGAGGAGAAGGGGGTGGCAGAGGATGAGACGGTTAGATAGCATCACTGACTCAATGGACATAAATTTGTCCAAATGCCAGGAGATAGTGGAGAAGAGAGGAGCCTGGTGTGCTGCAGTTCATGGGGTCGCATAGAGTTGGACACTAGTTAGCGGCTGAGCAACAACAACGGTTCATCAAAATAGTATTGTGATGATATGACTATTTTCAGACACAGATGGAAATCAGTGAAGTTGACAAGAATATGTGAGAGATTCTGGAATATTTTACTGGTAAAGTAAGTTCTACAAATATTAAATTTATGAGATAACATTATAGTAGAAAGCAAAAAATTCTCTATATTATTGACATTTTTAATAAGTGAATTTCCATTTCAAGGTGATTTAAACCTATGTTCTATTTTGGTAGGTAATTTAAAATAATTTAATGATTTGTTAGCTTAACTTTTCAAATATGCCAAGGGGCACTAACTTCTTGAGGCATTTATAGATATTTATCCAAATGTGTTCTTGGTCAGGATATGAAAATATTTGGGGAATAAATCCAGTACTTGTTCATATTTACTTTACACAAATCAGAATTTCCCATGAGTGACTGTATAAATTGGGGGAAGTGGAAAGAAAGAGGAACTTGAATATAGACCAAATATTTGTTTATAGTCTTTATTTAGAAATCTGCCTTAGTGATTCTGATAGTTGGGATATTAACCCAATAATTCCTTTTCTTTGTAGATTATTATTTTCATATAAAATTATATATGCTTACAAGGCAATTCTCTTTGGTGTGCTCAAAGAGAAATACTACATTTTTACCAAGTGGGTTATCTTCAGTATTCTAATATAGCAGAACAGTTGTCCCTTGGTACCTGTGAAGTATTGTTTCCAGGACCCTCATTGGATATAAAAATCTGGGATGCCCAAGTCCCTTCTATAAAATGGCATGGTATTTGCATATACCATGATGCTTGCTCCTTAGAAGAAAAGCTATGACAAACCTAGACAGCATGTTAAAAAGCAGAGACATTACTTCGCCAACAAAGGTCTGTCTAGTCAAAGCTATGGTTTTTCCAGTGGTCATGTATGGATGTGACAGTTGGACCATAAAGAAGGCCGAGCACCAAAGAACTGATGCTTTTGAACTGTAGTGTTGGAGAAGATTCTTGAGAGTCCCTTGAACAGCAGGGAAATCAAACCAGTCCATCCTAAAGGAAATCAGTCCTGAATGTTGACTGGAAAGACTGATGCTGAAGCTGAAGCTCCAATTCTTTGGCCACCTGATGCGAAGAGCCGACTCATTAGAAAAGGCCCTGATGCTGGGAAAGATTGAAGGCAGGAGAAGGGGACGACAGAGGAGGAGATGGTTGGATGGCATCACTGACTCAATGGACAGGAGTTTGAGCAAGCTCCGGGAGATGGTGAAGGACAGGGAAGCCTGTCGTGCTGCGTCAGTGGGGTCGCAAAGAGTCTGATACAACTGAGTGACTGAACAACTGCAACAACAATTTGCATATAACCTACCCACATCCTCCCATATACTTTACATTATCTCTAGATTATTTATAACACCCAATACAATGTAAAGTGAAAGTGAAAGTGAAAGTAAGGTCGCTCAGTTGTGTCTGACTCTTTGCGACCCCATGGACTGTAGCCTATCAGGCTCCTCCGTCCATGGGATTTTCCAGGCAAGAGTGCTGGAGTGGATTGCCATTTCCTTCTCCAGGGGATCTTCCTGACCCAGGAATCGAACCTGGGTCTCCCACATTGCAGGCAGATGCTTTACCATCTGAGCCACCAGGGAAGCCTTAATACAATGTAAGTGCTATGTAAATAGTTGCCAGCACATGGCAAATTCATGTTTTGCATTTTGGAACTTTATTGCTTTTTTTAAAAAATATTTTTTGTCTGTGGTTGGTTGAGTCCATAGATGCAGAACCTGCAAATACAGAGGGCTTTATTTTAGCACAGCTTTTTGGCACAGATATTTTCCTGTTCATACCCTCCCCCACCTCCAGGGGTTGGGGGGAAAAGGCTGCATTATAACTTCTCAGAAGTTTGCAAGCTTTCAAGATGGTTTGGCATCCTTACCTTTATATGCCATAGGAAAAATGTTTCTCAGCCATTCATCTTTAATTATATTTAAATTTACATTAATTTTTAAAAGGATTAAAAGCACCTTCCAAAATGATGTGCCTATTTACTAAACAGCATGGATTAATTTATAGCTGTTTATTGAAAAAAATGTGGTTGGTCTAGGTCTCTTGCCTCATGCATAATAAAGAACTTCTCTTTTTGAAAGTAATTACTATAAAATATTGCTGGAGGGATCGAAATGTTAGTGTGATTGGGAAGTAGTATCTTTGCGCATAGGCAGTCTGTTTTGAATATCTCAGATGCAAACATAAAACTGGAATAGTATTGTCAAGGTCAAGGAATGAGAGGCATGGTTAGAAGAGATCCTTAGATAATGGAGTCTTTGAGAACAGAAATGGGTTTCCTTGCTCTTCCTTGATCTGCTGTGAAGTGCCTCAGTGTTGGTGCAGCACCAGTCACATAAGAGGGAAGGATGCTGTTGCTACTAAACCAGACAAAAGAGAAAAAAGAGGTGATCTTAGAAAATACTGAGTCCCCACCAAGGTTGTCCTCTCAAGCTGAGCAGATGTCTGGATTTTTAGCCATATGTTATTGCTTCTCTTTATCAAAACAGAAACAACACATCCATTTTTAAGAAAGTCAAAATGTTTGAAGTCTAGGTTGACAGTGATTTGGGCCCTCACTCAGAGTGAGAGGCTTCTGTGGCTTTGGTCCTGTGTTTGATACCGTAGATTAGTGCAGAAAGTTGCATTTATAAACTAAGTGGTGATTTAGTTTTGTTCTTCCCCCACGGGAAAGACAGGAAAAAGTCCAAACACTTAAGCATTGGTGGCAGGTGGAGGCCTTCTAGAATTTGGCTCCAACCTAAGCATAACTTTGGCATAGTCAATAAAGCAGAAATAGATGTTTTTCTGGAACTCTCTTGCTTTTTTGATGATCCAGCGGATGTTGGAAATTTGATCTCTGGTTCCTCTGCCTTTTCTAGAACCAGCTTGAACATCTGGAAGATCATGGTTCACGTATTGCTGAAGCCTGGCTTGGAGAATTTTGAGCATTACTTTACTAGCCTGTGAGATGAGTGCAATTGTGTGGTAGTTTGAGCATTCTTTGGCATTGTCTTTCTTTGGGATTGGAATGAAAACTGACCTTTTCCAGTCCTGTGGCCAGGGCTGAGTTTTCCAAATTCACAGCATCATCTTTCAGGATTTGAAATAGCTCAACTGGAATTCCATCACCTCCACTAGCTTTGTTTGTAGTGATGCTATCTAAGGCCCACTTGACTTCACATTCCAAGATGTCTGGCTCTAGGTGAGTGACACCATTGTGATTATCGTGGCTGTGAAGATCTTTTTTGTACAGTTCTTCTGTGTATTCTTGCCACCTCTCCTTAATATCTTCTGCTTCTGTTAGGTCCATACCATTTCTGTCCTTTATCAAGCCCATCATTGCATGAAATGTTCCCTTGGTATCACTAATTTTCTTGAAGAGATCTCTAGTCTTTCCCATTCTGTTGTTTGCCTCTATTTCTTTGCATTGATCGCTGAGGAAGGCTTTCTTATCTCTTCTTGCTATTCTTTGGAACTCTGCATTCAGATGCTTGTATCTTTCCTTTTCTCCTTTGCTTTTTGCTTCTCTTCTTTTCACAGCTATTTGTAAGACCTCCCCAGACAGCCATTTTGCTTTTTTGCATTTCTTTTCCATGGGGATGGTCTTGATCCCTATCTCCTGTACAGTGTCACAAACCTCTGTCCATGGTTCATTAGGCACTCTGTCTATCAGATCTAGGCCCTTAAATCTATTTCTCACTTCCACTGTATAATCATAAGGGATTTGATTTAGGTCATACCTGAATGGCCTAACAGTTTTTCCTACCTTGTTCAATTTGAGTCTGAATTTGGCAATAAGCAGTGCATGATCTGAGCCACAGTCAGCTCCTGGTCTTGTTTTTGTTGACTATATAGAGCTTCTCCATCTTTGGCTGCAAAGAATATAATCAATCTGATTTTGGTGTTGACCATCTGGTGATGTCCATGTGTAGAGTCTTCTCTTGTGTTGTTGGAAGAGGGTGTTTGCTACGAGCAGTGCATTTTCTTGGCAAAACTCTATTAGTCTTTGCCCTGCTTCATTCCGTATTCCAAGGGCAAATTTGCCTGTTACTCCAGGTGTTTCTCAGCTTCCTATTTTTGCAATCCAGTCCCCTATAATGAAAAGGGTATTTTTTGGGGGTGTTAGTTCTAAAAGGTCTTGTAGGTCTTCATAGAACCATTCAACTTCAGCTTCTTCAGTGTTACTGGTTGGGGCTTAGACTTGGATTACTGTGATATTGAATGGATCACAAGACTTTACCTGTGTGGATCACAATAAACTGTGGAAAATTCTGAAAGAGATGGGAATACCAGACCACCTGACCTGATTCTTGAGAAACCTATATGCAGGTCAGGAAGCAACAGTTAGAACTGGACATGGAACAACAGACTGGTTTCAAACAGGAAAAGGAGTACGTAAAGGCTTATTTAACTTATATGCAGAGTACATCATGAGAAACGCTGGGCTGGAAGAAGCACAAGCTGGAATCAAGATTGCCAGGAGAAATACCAATAACCTCAGATATGCAGATGATACCACCCTTATGGCAGAAAGTGAAGAGGAACTAAAGAGCCTCTTGATGAAGGTGAAAGAGGAGAGTGAAAAAGTTGGCTTAAAGCTCAACATTCAGAAAAGGAAGATCATGGCATCTGGTCCCATCACTTCATGGGAAATAGACGGGGAAACAGTGGAAGCAGTGTCAGACTTTATTTTCTTGGGCTCCAAAATCACTGCAGATGGTGACTGCAGCCATGAAATTAAAAGACGCTTACTCCTTGGAAGAAAAGTTATGACCAACCTAGATAGCATATTCAAAGGCAGAGACATTACTTTGCCAACAAAGGTCCGTCTAGTCAAGGATATGGTTTTTCCTGTGGTCATGTATGGATGTGAGAGTTGGACTGTGAAGAAAGCTGAGTTTCGAAGAATTGATGCTTTTGAACTGTGCTGTTGGAGAAGACTCTTGAGAGTCCCTTGGACTGCAAGGAGATCCAACCCGTCCATTCTGAAGGAGATCAGCCCTGGGATTTCTTTGGAAGGAATGATGCTAAAGCTGAAACTTCAGTACTTTGGCCACCTCATGTGAAGTGTTGACCCACTGGAAAAGACTCTGATGCTGGGAGGGATTGGGGTCAGGAGGAGAAGGGGATGACAGAGGATGAGATGGCTGGATGGCATCACTGACTTGATGGACGTGAGTGTGAGTGAACTCCGGGAGTTGGTGATGGACAGGGAGGCCTGGCGTGCTGCGATTCATGGGGTCGCAAAGAGTCGGACACGACTGAGCGACTGAACTAAGCATAACTTTTACTTCTTTGCAACTTGAACCTCAATTTTCCATTCCTGTATTTAGTTGAGATATTCTAGGCATCTCTGGTGGGAAGGAGCGAACAAGCTATATCTGGACGGGGGCAAGGCCTGGGAGCTGTTGCAGAGGTTGACACTGAGATCACTGAGTTCAGAGTGGCATGGAGACTTTGGGTGCTGCTCACGCCTGATATTCTTTCTAAGATGATGGAACAGTGCTTGTCCAGGTGACTGTGTTTGGATAATGAGACATTTCTCGATGCTGGGCTGTCATTATACTCTTAGGTCAGGCCATGTTCTGTGAACTGACTTATTCATTTCCAGAAGGAGGAGCCAATCTGAAAAGACATGTAGGAATTAGTGAGGAACTCAGGCTACCAGACTGTCCCCAGAAATGTCTTCTATTTATTTATTTTTTTCTTTTAAGTACTTCTTGAATCATTTTGTCATTATTCTGTCTACTTACCTAAATCAAGGATGAGACCATGAATAAGCAGAATTTCACTTAAATTAGCCTCTGTGTTTTTTTTCTAAATGTACAGAAAATCAATCTGTTTCCTTAAGCCTTCCCCCAAACTCCCTCAATGGGATACAGGGACTCTATCAGTTAGATTAGGGATTGTGAGTCCTGCAAAGGCAACACAGCATCTTTTTGGAAACAACATATTTTTCACTAGGAAGACTAGAAGTTGGAAAGTCAAAGGCTTTTGGCACAATACTGTGAAGGGACTCTGGATGGATAAATGTTCCTGGGGAGTTTTCATTCCAACTTAAGAAAATTTGGCTCCAATGAAGGAAGCAGTCTATTTGCTTTCATAAGATTAGTTTTTAGGGCTATCTAAGGGCTAATGAATAAATAAACTAATCTAAATCTAGATATTTGTATTTTATTAAATTATGCTCTCAATATATAATGTCTCTCAATAAATGATTTTGAAACCCTATTATTCTTTTATTCATTGAGTAAACTTTTATTGAACACATACTATATGCCAGTCAGGTGTTGGTGGTGTTGTTATAGAGAGGAGTAATATACAGTTGGTGGCATCAGTTCTGGGGTAACAGTGCCCACTGACTTAAAACACACTCTTGCTGTCTGGTCCATCTTTGTACCTGTTGACATATACCCAAAGGATCTGAAAAGTTATGGCCACATAAAAATCTTACAGAGATGTTTATAGCAGCTTTATTTAAGATTGTAAAATTCAAAATCAACCATGATTTTCTTCAGTATATAAGCAGACAAATAAACTGTGTTCAGTTCAGTTCAGTTCAGTCACTCAGTCATGTCCAAGTCTGCGACCCCATGAATCGCAGCACGCCAGGCCTCCCTGTCCATCACCAACTCCCGGAGTTCACTCAAACTCACATCCATCGAGTCGGTGATGCCATCCAGCCATCTCATCCTCTGTCGTCCCCTTCTCCTCCTGCCCCCAACCCCTCCCAGCATCAGAGTCTTTTCCAATGAGTCAACTCTTCGCATGAGGTGGCCAAAGTACTGGAGTTTCAGCTTTAGCATCATTCCTTCCAAAGAAATCCCAGGGCTGATCTCCTTCAGAATGGACGGGTTGGATCTCCTTGCAGTCCAAGGGGCTCTCAAGAGTCTTCTCCAACAGCACAGTTCAAAAGCATCAATTCTTCAGCGCTCAGCTTTCTCCACAGTCCAACTCTCACATCCATACATGACCACTGGAAAAACCATAGCCTTGACTAGATGGACCTTTGTTGGCAAAGTAATGTCTCTGCTTTTGAATATGCTATCTAGGTTGGTCATTACTTTTCTTCCAAGGAGTAAGCGTCTTTTAATTTCATGGCTGCAGTCACCATCTGCAGTGATTTTGGAGCCCCTAAAAATAAAGTCTGACACTGTTTCCACTATTTCCGCATCAATTTCCCATGAAGTGATGTTACTTATAGACAAATATTCAGGCCTAAAAAGGAAAGAGCTATCAAGCCACAAGAAAACATGGAGGACGTTTAAATGAATATTATTAAATGAAAGAAGCCAATCTAAAAAGGCTAAACTTTGTATGATTCCAACTCTGTGACATTCTGGATGAATAGGCAGAGCACATTTAGGGCAATGAAATGATTCTGTACAATACTATAATGGTGATACATGTCGTTATACATTCATCCAAACTCATAGGATGTATATGACCAAGAATGAACCCCAGTGTAACCCATGGGTGTGGATAATGATGTATCAATGTAGATTCATCAGTTGTAGCAAACTTAACACTGTGGTGTGGGATGTTGATAGTGTGGGAGGTATTTGTGTGTAGGGGGGAGTGAGTATACGGGAATTCCCTGTTTTTTACCCTCAATTTTGCTGTGAACCTAAAACTTGTCTAAAAATAAGTTTTATTAATTAAAGATATATATTCAAAAGAAAGAGGCCAGTAAAGTCTATAATCAGGAATGTCCCAATGGGGAAGCTCTCCTATATGTGGGAAACACAGAGCCTAGTGTAGGGTTGAGCTCACATATTCAATCAACATATAGAGAGCTTAACTATGGAGGAATGGTCCTAGAAGACCAAACAGTAAATGAAGAATAATGTCCCTTCTCTCAGGACATTTCAATAAATACTTGTCATTTGAGTTGCAACCATTGTGCATCTTTTTTTTTTTTTTCTTGTTGAGATCAAAGAATGTGTGGATTCACATACTTGGAAGTGATAGAAAATCCCATTTGGCTAAAGGAGATTTCCAATTGGCTTAAATAAGTGTATCAGCTCAAGTGACCAATAGTAGGGCTGACTTCACATAGCTTCTGGATTCTGGCACTGCCCTCCTTCATCTTCAGCATCTGTGAGGTGTGATGCTCCTCCACAGCTCCAGGTTCTCTCAGACCCCGCATCTTATTATACTGGCCAGGGAAAGAGAAAGTATCTCTTCCAGTGGTCCCCATGGGAAAGGCAGACACCCTAGGAACAAGTCAGCTTTAAGAGTCACTGGTTACATGTCCCCTCTGAATCCAGTGCTGTGGTCTTGATGATGGGATATGCTGACTACTTTAGGCCAAGCAGAACCCACCTTTAGATTTAAATGAGGGACCGATCCCACCTAAATCATATGGCTGGGAATGGGCAGCCTTCACCTACTCCCAAATAGAGGAGAGATGGTTGGTTGCTGGGTAGCAAACAACAGATGGCCACCACAGAGGATATCTCGTGATACCGCCCAAGTATGTGATGATGTTTTTCTCCAATATTCTGAATTCAGTACATGTTTGCTGGATTGAATTAAATTGACCATATTTTTCATGATCCATTTTAGCAGAATAAAGAGGCTCTCAAGTCATTCATCCCCAACAACCTGAATTCAACAAAATGATTGGGAAGGTTTTGATGAGTTTCTGAAGAGCTACCAATTAATGAAAACCAGGCATTCATTTAACACCATTAATAGTTTATTAATTGGTACCAGGAACTTAAGCAGAAGTGCTGTGGTAATAGAAACATTAATGCAACAGGAACCCATGGCTTCTTTGGTTCCCAAGAATTCATGTGGCCCATTTATAATCCTTGAACCATTTCTAAGAAACTACTATTCTAGACAACCTCATGATGAAAAAGTAAAACTTTAAGACTTTCCATTATATTTTAGGGCAGACGTTTTAAAGAAAAGAAAGCAGCAGATACTGTCTGTATTCAATATAATAAACCTTAGAGATGAAAGGTAATAATTCTTCGGTTTAAAAGATTTATAAGAAACTAATAACAGGAAAAACCTGTTGTCTGGATTTACTCTGGCAGGATTTCATATGTACACACTTCGGCTGGATTTCACACAGAACGCTTCAACTTGCTTTATTTCAGATAAGTCTTATGTTCATATCTGTAACTATCACTGTCCCTGTTTACTGAGGTGAAAACGGAAACTTAACCTAGGCCCCAGAGTTTGGTATATTGTAGATGAAAGATTCCAGACATATCTGATGGAGCGCTACTAACATCAAAAAAGGTAGATTGAGAGCAACTATCTTTCTGGTGATTGAATCCTCATCCAGCTAATCAGCAATATGTGTTTATAAGATGCCTAACTACTGGACACGTGAAATGTCTTAGAGGCTATATCTATAAAGACTTTAAGCATATTATCTTATAAGCACATATATTTTCTAGCTGCCACATAGATTATAATCCACAGACATAGAAAAATCGTTGATGAGTGGCCCTTAAATATATAACTTTATCTTTTACTTCTTCATTTAACCTATTTCCAGTGTTCATAAGACTATCTCTTCAAATAGGTTTATTTGATGGTCACTTCAGTAAAGATTCAGTTTTAATAAAAATACTGAATAAACATTTACGTAGTTCTTACAATGTGCCAGCCACTGTTTTAAATGTTTTGCTTTAACTCTTGATTCTCTCAGAAGCTCTATGAATAAAAACTTTTAATATCCTTATTAAATATACGGTTTTAAATTTACATATTTATATTTGTATTTTATTTGTTTTCTGCCTTATTACCAAAAGACTTTGAGGAGACTTCAAAACTACACTGAAAATAAATGAAGAAAGTGAACAGGTGCAATCAAATAAAATAATGCCAGGATTAATATTATAGAAAAAATACATATCATAAAGTTTGTGCAGTTGCTAGGGATCACCATAAGTTTAGCTACAAAGTGCCTGGCAAACAAAGCAAAGGAAGAAACATAATCAGATACAAGATTCACAGTGTCCATAGTAGGAAACAAGCCAGTGTCCAAAGTAGGAAAATAAGCCAGGAAGTGCAAATTTCTATAAGAAAAGTATTTTGCGGCCCATCATGAAGAAAATGCCACGTGATATAGTAATGGCTGAGTCCATTTTACCACAGATACAACTGTGGGGACTTCGTTTCTTCCCCCATATCCATTTCACCCTCTGCTTTTAGTATTCTCCCCTCTGTCTCTTCCTCCCCTCTTTTCTTTTCTCCTTCTCCTCTCTCTGTCCTTTTTAATAACAGCTTTTTTGAGAGTATTAATAAAATCACTTAACATTCAATTTGGCTCAGTCTCTGTGGGGTCTCTGGGTCCTGGTGCACACAAGGTTTGTTTGAGCCCTCCGCGTGTCTCAGCTGGGTATGGGGCTTGATTCTAAACATGATTTTGCCCCTCCTACTGTCTTCCTGGGGCTTCTCTTTTGCCCTTGGACGTGAGGTATCTTTTTTTTTTTTTGGTGGGATCCAACATTCTCCTGTTGATGGTTGTTCAGCAGCAAGTTGTAATTTTGGAGTTCTTGCAGGAGATGAGTGCACATCCTTTTGCTCCACTGTCTTAGTCTGGAGTGTCACCTGTGGGGTACGGGTCGGCAGTGGCCTGTTGCAGGGGCTCTGGGTGCAGCAGACCTGGGTGTGGCATAAGCCCTCGTGGAGGAGGTAGCTATTAACCCCACCACAGAGCCGCCAGAACTTACCCAGAACTGGGGAATCAGACTCTTTCAGGGCACAAACAAAACCTTATGTGCACCAGGACCCAGAAGAAAGGAACAGTGACCCCACAAGAGACTGCCCCAGACTTGCCCATGAGTGTCCAGGAGTCTCTGGTGGAGGTGTGGGTCGGCGGTGGCCTGGTGCAGGGTCTGGGGCACTGAGTGCAGCAGTGCGTGCATGGGACCTGTTGAAGGAGGTCACCATTATCTTCATTGCCTCCACTGTAGTTTGGCCTCCAGTCAAGCAACAGGGAGGGAACACAGCCCATCAAGAGAAAATTAGATTAAACATTTACTGAGCATGGCCCCACCCATCAGAACAAGACCCCCCTCAGTCAGTTTCTCCCATCAGGAAACTTGCATAAGCCTCTTACCCTTATGCATCAGAGGGCAGACAGAATGAAAACCACAACCACAGAAAACTAACCAAATTCATCACATGGACCACAGCCTTGTCTTAACTCAATGAAACTATGAACCATGCCATGTAGGTCCACCCAAGATGGATGGGTCATGGTGGAGAGTTCTGACAAAACATGGTCCACTGGAGAAGGGAATGGCAAACCACTTCAGTATTCTTGCCTTGAGAACCCCATGAACAGTAGGAAAAGGCAAAAAGATAGGACACTGAAAGATGAATTCCCCAGGTCAGTGCTACTGGAGATCGGTAGAGAAATAACTCCAGAAAGAAGGAAGAGATGGACCAAAGAAAAACCAGCACCAGTTGTGGATGTGACTGGTGATGGAAATAAAGTCCAATGCTGTAAAGAGCAACATTGCATAGGCACCTGGAATGTTAGGTCCAAGAATCAAGGTAAATTGGAAGTGGTCAAACAGGAGGTGATAAGAGTGAACATCAACACTTTAGGAATCAGTGAACTAAAATTCACTGGAATGGGTGAATTTAACTCAGATGACCATTGTATCTATTATTGTGAACAAGAATCCCTTAGAAGAATGGGGTAGCCATCATAGTCAACAAAAGAGTCTGAAATGCAGTACTTGGATGCAATCTCAAAAATGACAGATTGATCTCTGTTCGTTTCCAAGGCAAACCATTCAAATCACAATAATCCAAGTCTATGCCCCAACCAGTAATGCTGAAGAAGCTGAAGTTGAATGGTTCATGAAGTCCTACAAGACCTTCTAGAACTAACACCCCCAAAAGGTGTCCTTTTCATTATAGGGGACTGAAATTCAAAAGTACGAAGTCAGGAGATACCTGGAGTAACAGGCAAATGTGGCCTTGGAGTACAAAACGAAGCAGGGCAAAGGCTAACACAGTTTTGCCAAGAGAATGCACTGGTCATAGCAAACATCCTCTTCCAACAACACAAGAGAAGACTCTACAGATGGACATCACCAGATGGTTAATACCGAAATCAGATTGATTCTATTCTTTGGAGCCAAACATGGAGAATCTCTATACTGTCAGAAAAAACAAGACCTGGAGCTGACTGTGGCTGAGATCGTGAAATCCTTACTGCCAAATTCAGACTTAAATTGAAGAAAGCAGGGAAAACCACCAGACCATTCAGGTATGACCTAAATCAAATCCCTTTCACTTATACAGTGGAAGTGACAAATAGATTCAAGTGATTAGATCTGATAGAGTGCCTGAAGAACTATGGATGGAGGTTTGTGACATTGTACAGGAGGCAGGGATCAAGACCATCCCCAAGAAAAAGAAATGCAAAGAGGCAAAGTGGTTTTCTGAGGAGGCCTTACAAATAGCTCAGAAAAGCAGAGAAGCTAAAGGCAAAGGAGAAAAGGAAAAATATACTCATTGGAATGCAGAGTTCCAAAGAATAGCAAGGAGTGATAAGAAAGCTTTCCTCAGTGATCAATGCAAAGAAACAGAGGAAAACAATAGAATGGGAGGACTAGAGATCTCTTCAGGAAAATTAAAGATACCAAGGGAACATTTCATGCAAAGACAGGCACAATAAAGGACAGAAATGGTATGGACTTAACAGAAGCAGAAGATATTGAGAAGAGGTGGCAAGAATACACAGAAGAACTATACATAGAAGTTCTTCATGACCCAGATAACCACGATGGTGTGATCATTCACCTAGAGCCAGACATCCTGGAATGCAAAGTCAAGTGGGCCTTAGGAAGCATCACTACGAACAAAGCTAGTGGAGGTGACGGAATTCCAATTGAGCTATTTCAAATACTAAAAGATGATGCTGTGAAAGTGCTGCACTCAATATGCCAGCAAATTTGGAAAACTCAGCAGTGGCCACAGAACTAGAAAAGGTCAGTTTTCCTTCCGATCCCAAAGAAGGGCAATGCCAATGAGTGATCAAACTACTGCACAATTGCACTCATCTCACACACTAACAAAGTAATGCTCAAAGTAATACTAACAAAGTAATATCCAAGCCAGGCTTCAGCAATACATGGACCATGACCTTCCAGATGTTCAAGCTGGATTTAGAAAAGGCAGAGGAACCAGAGATTAAATTGCCAACATTTGTTGGATCATCGAAAAAGCAAGAGTTCCAGAAAAACATCTCCTTCTGCTTTATTGACTGTGCCAAAATCTTTGACTGTTTGGATCACAACAAACTGTGGAGAATTCTTCAAGAGTTGGGGATACCAGACCACCTGACCTGTCTCCTGAGGAATCTGTATTCAGGTCAAGAAGCAACAGTGAGAAGTGGACATGGAAGAACAGACTGGTTCCAAATTGGGAAAGGAGTACGTCAAGGCTGTATATTGTCACCCTGATTATTTAACTTATATGTAGAGTATGTCATGTGAAATGTGGGGCTGGATCAAGCACAAGCTGGAATCAAGATTGTCAGGAGAAATATCAATAACCTCAGATATACAGATGATACCACCCTTATGGCAGAAAGTGAGGAAAAACTAAAGAGCTTCTTGATGAAAGTGAGAGAGGAACGTGAAAAAGTTGTCTTAAAACTCAGCATTTAGAAAACTAAGATCATGGCGTCTGGTCCTATTGCTTCATGGCAAATAGACAGGGAAACAATGGAAACAGTGAGAGCTTTTATTCTGGGGGGCTCCAAAATCTCTGCAGATGGTGACTGCAGCCATGAAATTAAAAGATGGTTGCTCCTTGGAAGAAAACCTATGATCAACCCAGACAGCTTATTAAAAAGTAGAGACATTACTTTGTCAACAAAGTAGTCAAAGCTATGGTTTTTCAGAAGTCATGTATGGGTGTGAGAGTTGGACTATAAAGAAAGCTGAGCATTGAAGAATTGAATCTTTTTTCACTTTGTTGTTGGAGAAGACTCTTGAGAGTCCCTTGGACTGCAAGGAGATCCAACCAGTCTATCCTAAAGTAATCAGTCCTGAATATTCATTGAAGCTGAAAGTCTAGTACTTTGGCCACCCGATGTGAAGAACTGACTCACTGGAAAAGACTCTGATGCTGGGAAATATTGAAGGTGGGAGGAAAAGAGGATTACAGAGGATGAAATGGTTGGATGACATCACTGACTTGATGCACATGAATTTGAGCAAGCCCCAGAAATTGGCGATGGACAGGAAAGTCTGGCATGCTTCAATCCGTGGGGTCACGAAAGAGTTGCACATGGCTGAGCGACTGAACTGAACTAACATTCAATTTACTCATTTAAAGTATACCATTCAGTGATATTTGGAGTTATGTGATCATCACCACAATATATTTTAGAATGTTTCATTGCCTTCAGGACAGGCACTCCCATTAGCAGTCATTCCTCATTGACAGCCCCTAGCTGGTGGGCTGCAGTCCATGGGATCGCTAAGAGTCAGACACGATTGAGGGACCTCACTTTTAGTTTTCACTTTCATGCATTGGAGAAGGAAATGGCAACCCACTCCAGTGATCTTGCCTGGGGAATCCCAGGGACGGGGGAGCCTGGTGGGCTACCGTCTCTGCGGTCGCACAGAGTCGGACACGACTGAAGCTACTTAGCAGCAGCAGCAGCAGAAACCACTAATCTGCTTTCTCTATGGATTAGCCTATTCTAGATATTTTAAATGAGTGGAATCATACAAAGTGAGATATTTGTTATTGGGTTTTTCTACGTGTTCTAATGCTTTTGAGGTTCATCCATGTTTTGGCATGCATCAGTACTTCATTCCCTTTTTATTGCCAAATAATATTTTGTTGTATCAATATACTGTGTGCTGTGCTGTGCTGAATCGTTCAGTCACGTCCAACTCTCTGCGACCCCATGGACTGTAGCCCTCTATGCTCCTCTCTCCATGGGGATTCTGCAGGCAAGAATACTGGAGTAGATTGTCATGCCCTCCTCCAGGGGATGTTCCTGACCTAGCAATTGAACAGGGATCTCCTGCATTGGAGGTGAATTCTTTACCAGCTGAGCTGCCAAGGAAGCCCTACTACTATTACTGTCAATATGCTACTTTTTAAGAAATCCATGTATCAGTTGCTTAACTGTGGTATAGCCTTCCAAAGGCTATACCATTTTTCGTCCACATCAGCAGTGAATGAGCTTCTGTTCTTCCATATCCTCACCAGCACTGGTATTGTGTTTGGATTTTGTCCATTTTAATAGGTGTGCAGTGTTATCTCATTGTTTTAGCTTACAGTTCCCTAATGATACATGATACTGAACATTTTTTTTCAGTATGCTTACTTCCACCTATATGTCTTCTTTGGTAAGACATATGTCTTACCAATATGTCTTACCTATATGTCTCTTCAGATCGATTGCCCATTTTGCAATTGGGTTGTTGGACAACCTATATATTTTTAAAGTTGCAAACTAAGTGTATATGCTTATAGTGGCATTACTCTGTACCATATTCACAGGAGAACAAGACATAGGATATATGAAAAGAATAGCGTTTCCATTCTTCAATTCCCTCAACTAGGGTGAATTTTAAAAATATTTCAAACTTGTAGAAAACTGTTCCTTAGTAAGATTTAATAATTATAAAATTTGGGGCATACCTGCTTCATACTCACAGACACAAACACATTCGTATATACTTTTTAAAATAAAGAATAAATAATGTTTTATACAGTTGAAGCTCCTTTTGTACTTCTCACCAATTCTTTTCTTTTTTCTTTCTTCTCCCAAGTATAATAACTATTCTGAAGGTTATGCTTCTTTCTCCCCTACATGTATTTATTCTTTTGCTTTATATGTACATGTCATAGACTACACATGCGATTTTATTCTGTGTGTTTTTAAATGACACATTAATCGAACAAGTTGGTCTGAGAATGCTGCTTTTAAAAACTTTCTTTTTATGATTTATCCATGTTGATACGGGCTTCCCTGGTACTCAGACAGTAAAGAAGCTGCTTGCAATTCAGGAGACCTGGGTTTGATCCTTGGATCGAGATGATCTCCTGGCGAAGGAAATGGCTACCCACACCAGTATTCTTGCCTGAAGAATTTCATGGACAGAGGAGCCTGGTGGGCTACAATCCATGGGGTTGCAGAGTCGAACGCGACTGAGCAACTGATGCTTTGATTTTCATGTTGGTACATATGGATCTGGTTCATCCAGTTCAACAATTGTGTATTCTTTTGAATGAATATAAAAGAATTTATATATATTTCCCTATTTATGGACACTTTTGTTCATTATTTATACTTTTATTATGTTATTTATGCTTTTATTCAGTTAAAAATAATGCTACAATATCTTTGTATAGTATTTCCACAATGCACATGTATGAGAGTTTCTTTAATTTCTTTGAAGTCAATGTTAATACTTAAGTGTGAAATTGTTGGGGCAACCCACTCCAGTGTTCTTGCCTGGAGAATCCCAGGGACGGGGGAGCCTGGTGGGCTGCCGTCTATGGGGTCGCACAGAGTCAGACATGACTGAAGTGGCTTAGCAGCAGCAGCAGGATTTCTTGAACTTTACTTGAAATTGCTAAATTTCTCTACAGCATGTTCATGTCAATTTACACTACCATTAGCAATGTGTGAAGGTTGCATTGTCCTTACATCCTTGTCAACCCACGGTATTGCCAGACTTTTAAACTTTTCTTTTAATGGATGTAAAATATTATTTCACTGTAGAATAATTGGAGGCTAAATGCCTTTTGGTTTATTGGTCTCTTGCATTTCTACTTTATACACATTACTTATTTATATTTGTTGACCATTTTCCTGTTTAATTTTTCCTATAGATTTTCCAGAGTTCTTTATATAGTTTGGAAACTAATCCTCTGTTAGTTGTATGAAGAGCAAATATCTTCTCCAAGTCTGCGCCACTTTAATTTTGTTCACTGTGTGTTTTTCAGACATGAGTTTTTATATTATTATATTTCACTGTAGTCAAATTTAATAAACATTTCATTGCAGTTTGCACTTTGTGTCTTTTAAAAATTCCTTTCCAAGACTTCCTTGGTAGTCCAGTGGCTAAGACTCTGTGCTCCAGCATAGGGGGCCTGGGTTTGATTCATGGTCAGGGAACTAGATGCCACATGCTGCAGCTAAGAGTTTGCGTGCCACAACTAAGACTTGGTGCAGCAAAACAGATAAATAAATAAAGTATTAACAATTCCTTTCCTACTCTGATGTAATAAATATTAGTATAATTTCTTCAAACATTTTTAAATTGTGATGAAAAACACATAATGTACAACTTGGTACCTTAGCCATTTCTAAGCGTACAGTTCAGTAGTGGTAGTACATGTACATTATTGTGAGACAGATGTCCAGAACTTTTTTATCTTGCAAATCTGAAAACCTATACCCATTAAACAATAATTCCCTTTTTTCTCCTCTTCTAGCCCCTGATAACCACCATTCTACCTTCAATTTCTATGAAGTTGATCATTGTCATATAAGTAAAATTATATACTACTTTTTGTGTGTGTGATGGTTTTATTTCACTTACCATAATGTACCAAGGTAAGCTATGTAGCGTGAGATAACATTTCCTTCCTTTTTGAGGCTGAATACTATTACAGGTATATCCATTACATGTATATACCACATTTTGTTCATCTGTTCATCTCTTGATGGATATTTAGGTTGCTTCCACCTCTTGACTATTGTGAATAGTACTAGCATGAACATGAGTGTTCAAATATCTCTTAGAGACCATGCTTTCAATCCTTTGAATATATTCCCACATGTGGAATTTCTGGATCATATGATAGCTCTGTTTTTAATTTTTTGAGGAATGGTGATGTGTTTGCAAAGAACTGACACATTTGAAAAGACCCTGATGCTGGGAAAGATTGAGGGCAGGAGGAGAAGAGGATGACAGAGGATGAGATGGTTGGATGGCATCACCGACTCAATGGACATAGGTTTGGGTGGACTCCGGGAGTTGGTGATGGACAGGGATGCCTGGCATGCTGCAGTTCATGAGGTCGCAAAGAGTCAGACACTACTGAGCGACTGAAATGAACTGAATTGAACTGAAGAGTGCACAGGAGTTCTAGTTTCTCCATATCCTATGAACACTTGTTATCTTTTGTTATTGTGATAGTAGCCATCTTAAGGAATGTGAAGTAATATCTCATTGTGTTTTTGTGTATTCATGTCTTTCCCCATTTTTTAACCAGTTAATCAGGTTAACTTTGTGTTCTGTTGTTGTTGTTGAGTTATAGGATACTTTTATGTATTCTGGATATTACCCAATTATGAATTGCAAATATTTTCTCCCATTCTATAGGTTGCCTTTTCACTCTGTTGACTGTGTCCTTTGATACACAGCAATTGTATAAGTTTGAAGTAGTCCCAGTTGTCTATTTTTGTTTTTGTTGCCTGCCCTTTTGGTAACATACCCTAGAAATCATTGCCCAGTCTAATGTAATCAAGCTTTCCTTCTGTTTTCTTTGAGGAGTTTTATAGTTTCAAGTCTATGTTTAGTTCTTTAATCCATTTTGAGTTAAGTTTTGTATAAGGTGTAAGGTAAACTTTCAATTTCTCTTTCACATGTGGATATCTAGTTTTCTCAACATCAGCTGTTCAAGTTGTCTTGACATCCTTGTCAAAGATCAGTTGACTTTATCTGCGAGGGTTTTATCCTTGGGCTCTCTACTCTATTTCATTGGCCTGTTTATCTAGTTCTATGCCAGTATCACCAGTATGACCAACCTAGATAGCATATTCAGAAGCAGAGACATTACTTTGCCAACTAAGGTCCGTCTAGTCAAGGCTATGGTTTTTCCTTGTGGTCACGTATGGATGTGAGAGTTGGACTCTGAAGAAGGCTGAGTGCTGAAGAATTGATGCTTTTGAACTGTGGTGTTGGAGAAGACTCTTGAGAGTCCCTTGAACTGCAAGGAGATCCAACCCGTCCATTCTGAAGGAGATCAGCCCTGGGTTTTCTTTGGGAGGAATGATGCTAAAGCTGAAACTCCAGTACTTTGGCCACCTCCTGCGAAGAGTTGACTCATTGGAAAAGACTCTGATGCTGGGAGGGATTGGGGGCAGGAGGAGAAGGGGACGACAGAGGATGAGATGGCTGGATGGCATCACCGACTCCATGGACATGAGTTTGGGTGAACTCCGGGAGTTGGTGATGGACAGGGAGGCCTGGCGTGCTGCGATTCATGGGGTCTCAAAGAGTTGGACATGACTGAGCAACTGAACTGATCTGTGTTAAATTTCAAAAGATTTTCATGTCTTTGATCTCTCTATAACTCATTTTTCTATATATTAGAAGGTCGAGGGTAGTTTAATATTATTCTAGGATCTTTCATAGAATGAGTTATCATTTCTCCACTGATTGGAGTGTTGTATTCTTTGTCTTCTTGTATCATATACCAAACTTTCATCGCTGGGTGGGTCTATTTCTGGACTCTATTCTTTTCCATTAGTTTCTTTTTCTTTCCAAGTAGTAGTACTACATTTTTTCATTATGTAAGCTCTATAATAAGTCATACTATCTAGCAATACCCTCTCTGTGTTTTGTTGTTATTGAGATGTTCCAGGCTATTTTTGGCTTCCATTCTCAATATGGGTGCAAGAATGGATTTTTTCTGTAATATATTCACAATTTTTCACATTAATTTCTGTTGCCATTAATAATAACATAATTTTCTCTGTTACATTTTAAACATCAGGATCTCCTTGGTATGTAGGATGTTTTAATTTGTGTATATTGATTGTGTAAACAGTGTGACTATTTTCTCTAATATTTTGTCTATGGATTTTTCTCAGATTATCTACAGATGATTATGTCATTCTCAAATAAAGACATCTTGTTCTTTCCTTCCAGTACTTAAGTATTTGATCTATTTTCTTGTCTTGCTTCATTGGTTAAGATGTCTAGTATATTGCTGAATAGAAGTTGTGATAACAACCTTGTTTTACTCTTATTTAATGCTTGAAACATGAAGTTACAAGGTCATCAACACCTTGGATACAGTCCTACATGATCTTGAAAAATAGAAGATGGATTATCACTGTTCACACTTAAAACCTCTCAATTATTTCCAACTAATTAATAAATACCCGAGTTCCTTAAAGTGGCCCTCAAGATTCTGCCCAAATTGGTTCATTCTACCTGTCCGGCTTCATTCTGTATCGCTCTACCACTCTCCCTGGTCCTCGTTCACTTCCTTGGATGTCATCTCACTTCAGAGCTTTTGCATATGCTGTTTGGTCAGCTGGGACTATTTTATTTTTCCCTTTCCACTCCTGCTCCACCTGCTTAATGTCTGTTCATCTCACAGGTTCTTAACTAAATGTTTCCTTTTCTTAGAAGATTTTCAAGATCCTTTCAGACCAGATCAAGTCCCAAGGACTCCAATTGCAGAGCATCATGTATTAAGTTGTAATTATAATATGTTTGCTGGTTTTGATGGTTACCGACCCTACCCACTAGAATGTAATCTTCATTTAGTGAAACCACCATATCATTGATTGTATCTTTAGCACTTTGGAATGGCCTAGCATATTGGAAGGGCTCAAATACATTTATTGAATAAACAAATTATTGTAGGTGAAAATCTCTTTTAAAATGGAAATATAGGGACTTCCCTAGTGGTCCAGTGGTTAAGACTCCATGCTTCTGCTGCAGGGAGTGTGGGTTCAATTCTTGGAGAACTAAGATCCCACATGACATGGGACGACCAAAAAATATGTATATATATATATACACCTCTCCCACTCTAACATCACTTATTTAAGTTGAGTCTAGTTTGATTCAATTATGTGCTGAATCAGATAGATATTTGGCCGAGCATGGAAAGATGGGTTATTTGTAAAACAGGAAGGAATAGGGTAGAGGATATAGGGAATAAGTGAATTTGGGTATCCCAAAGGCAACATAAGATCTTTGAATATTTGAAAAGTTAATGGTACTTATTTATTTGTGAGGCTTCAGAACATTTTTGCTTTTCTTTTCCACTTTCTAAGTCCAGGGATTTGTGGAACAGAATCAGTTGTTGGGCACCTTCGAAGATTATTGGCCACCTGAGGAGAGAGTCCTAGAAAGCTTATCAGTACATGCTTACTTAAGTTAATTGGGAGGGAATCTATGTGGGATGGGGTGAGAAGAGAATGGATTCGGAGTCAGTCTGACCTAAATATATTCAAATTCTGCCACTTTCTAGTTTGATAAGATCTTTAAACTTTCCTGTACCTTCCTGAAACTTCATATTTTCTCACCTATTAAATGTGGTTAATGCCTTTATGCTTAAATCACTCCTGCTTAAACTGTATGGTGATAGCTTTTAATTATAATTGTAATGGGATTGACATTGATAGCTGAGTTTATGTCCTTCCAGTCAATGGACTTTAATAAACGGCATCCTGGAAATTTTCTCATGTAATGCATATGATTCTGATATTTCAATCATGTCTCTAGAACCTTCTTTTAGAGGCAGATTGCTGTATCAAACTAATCATGAACCTGAGCCAGGTTTCTTATTATTGAGAGCAGATATTCTGTTTGGTTACAGTATTTTTTTCCTAACTTTTACTTCTCTAAGAAGAGCATAAGACAGTTAACATTTCAAAACATAGCTTTACAAAAATCCCATTTTGGAATGCCAGATTGTCACAGAGTTATTTTATATCTCTAATATAACACTACAATAACATTATTTTATACTTGGTACAAACATAACCACACCAGTTTCTATCATTTTTGCTCTTGATTTTTGAGGATAGAATTTAGAAAATGCATTCAGCTATGAAACATTGAAATCTCCTGAAAGTATATAGAATTATTTAACTGCGCAACAGGGCTTCTTGTTTCTTTGGAAGTAACATCAGGTGGGTTAGCTAACTGAGCTGCCAAGACTGTATTTTAATGATCTCTAGGGCTTATCTCCTACTTAAAATTCTTTGTCATTTAGTCTATGTGTGTTAAATCACTGGCGCTTACTAAATTCTTCTTCAGATTTGTTTTCTTTCTACTGTTTGGTGTTTGATCGCTTTGATGTTTGATAGGAGGAAGACAGTAGTTATCTAATTTTCACTGAACAGTCTTCCCTAAGGCATTAAATATATTTATTCTATATCTTATCTGTCATCAGCTGCAGATTGTAAAATACCGATAGAAACTTGGAATTCAAGGCTCCTACATCACTCAGCTCTTCCTCAGTAATGCATGATAATACACAACTCCCAAATCTCTGTGGCTTGCAACCACTAAATTTCGTGTCATATGCATGCATGCATGCTAAGTTGCTTCAGTCATGTCCAATTCTTTGCGACCCTATGGACTATAGCCCGTCAGGTTCCCCTGTCCACGGGATTCTCCAGGCAAGAATACTGGAGTGGGTTGCCATGCCCTCCTCCAGGGATTTTCTGACCCACTGCGTCTTGAACCCACATCTCTATCTCTTCTGCTTTGGCAGGTGGGTTCTTTACCACAAGTGCCACCTGGGAAGTTCCAAGGTTTATGTCATATATATAACATAAATTTATAAACATAAACTTTTTAAATAATATATTTAAAATATATTTATATATGCATTATATATTTTATATATATGTTTATATAATATGTATGTTAAGTTGGTAATGCCTTTGTTTCTACCTCAGATATCTCTTTTCACCCCAGGATTCAGGCTGAACGAAAAACCCATCTGGGACACTCCATTCTCGTGGCTGAAAGTAAAGGGCTCTTCAAAGGCAGTCAGAACTTAACAATAGCTCTTACATTTCCCGCCCAGCTGTGACCACACACCCTGGCCACTCACATTCCATTGGCCAGAACAAGTCTCATGGCAAACCCAGTGTTCCAAGAGATACCCTGCAGTTTACAAGGCAATTGATGAGTAGGTGGTCATTTTTTTAATAGAGAAGCATAGAGGAAATCATCAAATTTAGCACAGATGTAATTTTAGATAGGGCTACTGGCATCTTTTTCTGTTTTGGCCTGTTCTTCTGATGCTACTTAAAAATGTCCCTTCCCTCCTCCTCTCTCCCATCACTCCTTCTGTGCTTATTGCTGCCAAGTAGACCCATGAAACCTACTCAGCTTCTTTGCCCAGCCTGACTTGAGTTCTTTATGATATGCTGCCTAAGTTATCAATTTAGTCTAAATTGACAAGAAGTCACACAGCCTCTGGAGCTGTCTGACCTGATAAAGACTAGCTCTGCTCCGAGCCAAGAGGCTCCCTCTTTGTTGAAGTCATACCCACTATTTTTGTTTTACTTCTGGTAATCGTTTGAAATGAAATTTTATATAAATCATATATTTATTGCTTATACTTATTCTATGTATGTCCAGACCCCTTGCATACCTACTCTTGTCTTATAATGCTTTGTAATACGCAGAATAATTTTTACCTCTATCATCTTATACAGTGCTCCCATGAATCCTGGTGGTATCAGTATTGTGATTCTCATGTTATAGGCTGGAGAAAGTTGGGCAACTTGTTCCGGATCAAAGGCTAGTGAGCCTTGTAGCCAATATATAATGATGGAGACTTCTTATTACTGATAAAGAAATACCCTATTTAAAGTATATTGTGAAGAATAACATATATATAATGTAATAAGTAAACACTCTGTAAAACAGTTTGAGAGTAAGATGCTTGTTTTACCAATAGGATTCACATTATTTAGATGGAGAAAGAAAAATATCATATGGTATCACTTACATGTGAAATTTTTATCTATAAAACAGAAAGAAAACAATTTTATGGTTAACAAGGGATAAGGGGAGAGGGATAAATTGAGAGATTGGAATTGACATATACACACTAGTATAGTATATGTAAAATAGATAACTAATAGAGGACCTACTGCATAGCACAAGAAACTCTGTAATGACCTATATGGGAAAAGAATCTAAAAAAGTGAGATATGTATGACTGATTTATTTTGCTGTTCACCTGAAACTAGCACAATATTGTAAGTCAACTATACTTCAATAGAAATTAAACAAACAAAAATTTTCAAAACTGTCTTCATTTTGAATGATTTGATCACTAAATTTCAGTTGATATACAACTTTCCCCAGGAAAAGCGTTATGTAGATTGGGCAGTACAGATAGTGGAGTGCAAAACTCCATGTCAGTCTCCCCATCACAGTGAAAGATGTCCCTTCCATACTATTGCCCAAAGTCGGTTCACTGTTCTTTTTCTCCACTGCCCCGCGCTACTCCAAGCCACTGTCACCTCTCAGGCAGAATGTGGCGGTGGTGCAAGCCCGCTTCCTTACCTCCTCCAATGCTCCATCACCCTGGGCCCAGTGATGTTTTCTAAATGTAAATCTGAATTTGCCTGACTTCTCGATCTCCACCCAAATGCCTTCCATAGTACAGCTACAGGGCTCCCGTGTGATGTTGCCTACATACCGCCCGTCTCCTCTCATGCTATCCTCTCCCTTACTGTCTCAGTTCAGTTCAATTCAGTCGCTCAGTCATGTCCGACTCTTTGTGACCCCATGAATCGCAGCACACCAGGCCTCCCTGTCCATCACCAGCTCCCAGAGTTCACTCACACTCACGTCCATCAAGTCAGTGATGCCATCCAGCCATCTCATCCTCTGTCGTCCCCTTCTCCTCCTGCCCCCAATCCCTCCCAGCATCAGAGTCTTTTCTAATGAGTCAACTTTTCGCATGAGGTGGCCAAAGTACTGGAGTTTCAGCTTTAGCATCATTCCTTCCAAAGAAATCCCAGGGCTGATCTCCTTCAGAATGGACGGGTTGGATCTCCTTGCAGTCCCAGGGACTCTCAAGAGTCTTCTCCAACACCACAGTTCAAAAGCATCAATTCTTCAGCACTCAGCCTTCTTCACAGTCCGACTCTCACATCCATACATGACCACAGGAAAAACCATAGCCTTGACTAGACGGACCTTAGTCAGCAAAGTAATGTCTCTGCTTTTGAATATACTATCTAGGTTGGTCATAACTTTTCTTCCAAGGAGTAAGTGTCTTTTAATTTCATGGCTGCAGTCACCATCTGCAGTGATTTTGGAGCCCCCAAAAATAAAGTCTAACATTGTTTCCAATGTTTCCCCATCTATCTCCCATGAAGTAATGGGACCGGATGCCACGATCTTCGTTTTCTGAATGTTAAGCTTTAAGCCAACTTTTTCACTCTCCTTTTTCACTTTCATCAATAGGCTTTTTAGTTCCTCTTCACTTTCTGCCGTAAGGGTGGTGTCATCTGCATATCTGAGGTTGTTGATATTTCTCCTGGCAATCTTGATTCCAGCTTGTGCTTCTTCCAGCCCAGCATTTCTCATGATAACTCTGCATATAAGTTAAATAAGCAGGGTGACAATATACAGCCTTGACATACTCCTTTTCCTATTTGGAACCAGTCTGTTGTTTCATGTCCATACTGGAATCACAGTACTCTGCTCCCTTCCACCTCACCCCAGCCTCCCTGCCAATGTCCCGTAGTCCCTCAACACTCATTCCTGGGATTGCAAGGACTTCCCTGGTGGCTCAGATGGTAGAGAATGTGTTTGCAGTGCAGAAGACCTGGGTTTGATCTCGTGAAGTTTCCCTGGAGAAGGAAATGGCAACCCACTCCAGTATTCTTGCCTGGGAAATACTATGGACAGAGGAGCCAGGCGGACTATGGGGTCACAAAGAGTCAGACACGACTGAGCAACTAACAACACACCTTCTCAGCAAAGCTAAGATGAATCCTGTTTTAGTCTATAGAAACTCACCTCTCTATCTCCACTATTACTGAGGCCTGTGGATTTTATTCCTTACATACCACTGGAAGCTGACCAAGGTGCACAGTATCTTGCAGCTGCTCACTTTACCAGACGTATTAGATAACTGGTTTTGGCGAAAGCCCTCGCTCACCCACACCCATCCCCTTTACAAGGAAATACCAGCGGCTGGGGAGAAGGCTACCATTTCAGACATGTTTCAAACCAACCATGTTTCAAAGCAACTGTGTTTCAAACACAGTGCACCGCATGTTCTAAGCTATGAATGCTCCCTTTGATAATCACTAAGGTTGATCAAGGTGCCTAATTGTGTGACTGCCTTGCCTGCTGTGGAAGCAGTTTGGATTCTAAGTGATCAGATTGCTAAGGACTGGTCTGTGCTGTATGCTGTGGCTAAGGGTGTTGCTGAGTTGGGTCTCTGGACAACCTGAGTGGCCTACATTACATGTTGATTAAAAATAGTGGTCCTGGGGTAGGTACCTCTCCAGCAAAAGACAAAACGTGCAAACTCTGTATTTTAGAGGTCAAGGTAGACCAGCTACTTTGCTTGTGGCCCATCCTCAAGTGTTAGTGTGGAAAGACAGCTTGTGGCATGCTGTGATGTTGAACAAATGAAATGGTGAGAATTTATTGTGTCCTTGGATTGTGATGAAGTCAGGTCTGGGCTCACTTGCAAGGCGGACAGACAAGGTTTGATTGGAGCCGGCTCTCGGAGGCCAGTGTGGATAGGGCGATTCTGTTACTGGAGCAGTGTTTTGCCTCTTGCTCTTCTAACTTTCACTCAGATAATAGCTTCAGTTCAGTTCAGTCACTCAGTCATGTCCAACTCTTTGCGACCCCATGGACTGCAGCACGCCAGACCTCCCTGTCTATCACCAACTCCCGGAGTTTACTCAAACTCATGTCCATTGAGTTGGTGATGCCATCCAACCGTCTCATCCTCTGTCGTCCCTTCTCCTCCCACCTTCAATCTTTCTGAGCATCAGTGAGTCAGTTCCAGTGAGTCAGTTCTTCGCATCAGTTGGCCAAAGTATTGGAGTTTCAGCTTCAGCATCAGTCCTTACAATGAATATTCAGGACTGATTTCATTTAGGATGGCCTGGTTGGATCTCCTTGCAGTCCAAGGGACTCTCAAGAGTCTTCTCCAACACAACAGTTCAAAAACATCAATTCTTTCGTGCTCAGCTTTACCTATAGTCCAACTCTCGCATCCATACATGACTCCTGGAAAAGCCATAGCTTTGACTAGACGGACCTTTGTTGGCAAAGTAATGTCTCTGCCTTTTAATATGCTGTCTAGGTTGGTCGTAACTTTCCTTCCAAGGAGTAAATGTCTTTTAATTTCACTACTGCAGTCACCATCTGTAGTGATTTTGGAACCCCTAAAAATAAAGTCTGCCACTGTTTCCACTGTTTCCCCATCTGTTTGCCATGAAGTGATGGGACCGGATGCCGTGATCTTAGTGTTCTGAATATTGAGCTTTAAGCCAACTTTTTCATAAGATAATAGCTTAGTTTAACCATATTTTCCTGAAAATTATTTCAAGGAGACTCTTCTACTTGTCTTCTTAGAATTCAAAGAATGATAGGGGTCCATAAATATCTTGGTTAACAATTAGAAGATTTTAGAGTGTCCCACTATCTGTTTTTTGGGACCTGGCAGAAAGTCTATTCACTGAATTTGAATAGATGTTTCACCTATTTTGGGGTTCCCTTCTTTGTTCTTTACCTGGGAATGCCCTTTTCTTTATTTTCAGCCTACTGAAATCTTTTAAGTCCCACTTAAAGTTTTATCTTATTGGGACACTTGCAAGATTTCCCCCTATCAGAATTGATATGGATTTATGTTACTTTTTTCATGAAATTTTACTCTGTACTTTCAGCACTTGTGACATCCTGTGCTTTTTAAAGTTATTATTTACCTATTTTTCTTCCCCAGATTATACACCTTTTGAGGACAGAAATGGAACTTAAAGTTCCTATTATCCCCAATGCTCAACACAAATCCCACCCAGTAGGAGGGCTATAAATTTTTTCAATAACTTTGAATCTTTAATGCTTGTTCTTCCATGAAAAGGTTGGTGCGTAATCATTATCATCTTCTCCCCCAAAAGATGGATGCTCAGAAAGGACTGTTCTGAAGTTCTTTTTATTTGCCTTGTCATGAGTTTGCAATTTCCTTACCACTTCAGGCCAAAACATCAGATTTCCAAGAACAGCTCTTATCCTTTTTTTCTGTAATTGAATTCAGGAAAACCAACCATTCCACTGGACCTAGTAGCCTTGTATAGCACACTTGGTATAAGATTACGTGGTGAAGAGTGAGACACTAGGCTTTCTTTTAGATGGGGCTGGAGTAATTCTTATTTGGGGTTAAGTCTTTTGAAATCAGAATCCATTTCCTGAGATTTCCCACTTTGAATTGAGCCCCAGAGACATGTTTTTCTGTCTGTAATCTTTTCCTTTTAATAATAGAAAACATTATGAAATTCTCACGTCACTATCTTCCTACTCTTAACTGTTCTTGGGAGGAATCAGGGCAGAAGAGACTGAGATTTATGTCTCTGTATCAAATTTTCCATAGAATAAATGATCCCAGCCAGCACCACAGCAGTCAGCGTCTGTCGTCTCTGCAAGAAAACTGCAGCACTAGCTATGCACAGGATGAGGCGTTTAAAAAAATAAGTGAATCAATTTTGAAAATGAGAAATGGAGAACTAGAAGTGGAGAATAGAAGGGAACCTGAGGCTTTTTATACTAGTTTTATAATATAATCAGCTTTAGCTAAGAGAATCACTTTATAATATGAATACTTTTACCTTCAGTCTTACATTTCCTTCAGAATTAACTACCACCATTCTTTTCATCACTCTAAGAGTTTGATGGCTCTTGTCCTAGAGTAAAACATCCCTCACAACTCCCCCGTGAGAAGATTGGTACCTAGTGTGATAACAGTGCTCTGATGTATGAACAAGATGAAGGAAAAATAAAGGATAACTTAAGGCAGCTTTTTATATACTTACTTCTGTTTCTTATTCCTCTTCAGATGAAAATCCAGAGCTTTTCTCTTGATATGTTTTACATTTCAAAAGAAGATAGCAATGATGTTAATAGGAAGAGCATGACCCATGGATTCAGATGACCGATAATTCAAGTTTTAGTTTCAGCACCTCGTAGTTGTGTAAATTTATTTCTATGCACTTCCGTGTTCCTAATGACTACTTTGCAGAGTTGCTATGAACACTGGTTTAAACTCAAATATCACTATTATGATTTTATCAATTATACTCACTTACAGAAATATATAAGTTCCTTGGAAGTATGCATTTTAAGGGAGTGATCATGGATGGGGTATTATTACACTTTTATTATTTGGTTTCTCTTTATTTCATTCTGTATATGCATGTGTACATGTGTGCATTTGTGTCTATGAGTGTGTATGAGTAAATTTCACATATTACCTGTCAGGTACCACTTAAGGCATTTTGATAATATTAATGAATAAGGCAGACAAGAATTTCTACCCTAACCCCCGCACTCCCACCCCATGGAGCTTACATTACTGTAGTAGAAGCAGCTGGAAGCTGACAACTGCTATTGAAAAATTAAGCTAGAAAAGAGAGATGGGGGTTGGGAGTGGGTTACAATTATTAATAAGGAGTTCAGGACACCTGATAATGGTTTTATGTTTGAGGTTTTCATATACTAGTTTTAAGAACGAGGGCATGAAAAGAAAGGAGCAGAGAGGAGAGAAAAGAGTAGCAGCCTGCTGATTTGTAGGAAAGCAGAAGGATTTCCTTTGTGTAACGTGTCAAAACGCAACTAATATGGAAGAGTGAGGTTTTCCAGATGGCCTGGTTTTATTGTATTCATTTTGAGCAAAAATCTTACTTAAGTATTTTTGTACACACCCTGACTTCCCAAACAGTGGGTACTGAATACAGGCTGCTCTAGGAGGCCCTGCCGTGATGGCCATGTCTGTTCCTGCTCCTGTGCCATTCTACACAGTAGCCACTATTTACATGTAGCTATCTAAATTTGAGTATAAGTTGATTAAAAGAAATGGCGTTAAAAATTCAGTTTCTGAGTCACATTAGTCACATTTAAAGTGTTTGGGGGACCCCGCTGGTAGTCCAGTGGCTAAGACTCTGCAATCCCAATGCAGAGGGCCTGGGTTTGATCCCTGGTCGGGGAACTAGATCCCACATGCCCCAGCTAAGAGGTCCTCTGCTGCATTTAAGAGCCTGCCTGCCAAAATGTAGACCAAAACTCCTGCCACAACCAAGACCTGGTGCAGCCAAGTAAGCGCATAAATAACGTGCTGTAGCCACATGTCTAATAGCCACCGTTAGCCCAGACACAGAACATTTCTGATACTGCAAAAATGTCAGTAAGTGCATATTTGTTATGTTTCATGTTCCTGTCTCTGACATTGCTTTTTTTCCCCCTGTGGTACTGCTATCAGCTTCCAAACCTATCTCTTCTTTTTGATACATTGTTTCCCATAGTTCATAGGTTTAAGCACTAGATTTAGAATTTTATATAAATAAGGGTAACTAGGCTTTAAGAGCAAAAGAGCTTCCTTATGTTCAAGTGCCTGAGTTTTTATACTTGGGGTTTATATTTCTGTTCTGACTGCCTCAAGGCCTTTTTCGCTTGGTTATTGTTGTGCAGCTGTGCTCTGGGTGGTCAGAGAGTCAGACTGCTGAGTTATTGTGGGAGAAGTGCTCTCAAACTTTAAAGATAAAATTGTGCTTCTATGGAAATGCTTCAGATCCAGTCAATGGCCCCTTATTTGGAGCAGTGCCATTTGAGGGAAGCTTATTGACTGGCTGCCTACACACACGCTGAGCACTATGTTAGGCCCAGGAGATACAAACCAAGGTAAACACAGCCCCAGACCCTGAAGAGTTCCTGGTTTCGGTGGTATTGTCAATCATAAATAAGCAAAGTTTCATTGTCTCTTAGGCATTCCTGGTGGCTCAGTGGTAAAAAAATCTGCCTGATAATGAAGGAGCCCTGGGTTTGATCCCTGAGCTGAGAAGATCCCCTGGAGAAGGAAATGGCAACCCACTCCAGTATTCTTGCCAGGGAAATCCCATGGACAGAGGAGCCTGGAGGGCTACGGTCCACAGGGTTGTGAAGAGTCAGGCATGACTGAGCGACTAAACAACAACATTGTCTAGTGCCTGGGTATGCCCAGGAGACTGAAAGTCAAGAGTTGAGTGGCTCTCTCACTAGCCAGCCTTCCTGAAGGTAGGGGGAGGGGGTGACACAAAGAAGCCAGAGGCCTCGAGAATGCTCCCTAAAGTGATGATTCTTTTTTTTTTCTATGTTTTATTTAAATTTTATTTTTATTGGAGTATAGTTGACAGAGGATGAGATGGCTGGATGGCGTCACCGACTCAATGGACATGAGTTTGAGTAATCTCCGGCAGTTGGTGATGGACAGAGGCCTGGCGTGCTGCAGTCCATGGGGTTGCAGAGTTGGACACGACTGAGCAACTGAGCTGAACTGAACTGAATAGCTGGTTTACAAGGTTGCGCTAGTTTCAAAGCCTGTCTGTCTATATAGACACGGGCTCCCTCTCATGTGTACAGTAAAGTGAATCAGTCATACATATTCACATATCTACTCTTTCTTAGATTCTTTCCTGATACAGGTTGTTGCAGATTATTATGTACAGTTTGAGGGAGTGATTCTTAAACAGCATCTGAGGGATAAATAGGTGTTAGTCACGTGACAAAGTTGGGAGCATGGGGTCAACAAGACATATCTACCGTAGTGTGAACAAAGACACTGAGAAATGAACTGCTGTGGTGAGAGTGGAAACTTTTAACTTTAGTATTGACCTACTTTAAAATAAAAGGGAGCCCATGTCTATACAGACAGACAGGCTTTGACGGTTCCTTTGGAGTGATAGGTAATGGGCAGAGGGGGCAGGGGGCAGGGGCCAGGGAGATGGTGGCACAGGCTGCTCTGACTTTTCCGCAGTCCGAGTCCTTCACCCTGGCGGCTCTCTGGAAGTTAAATTTGAGGGAGCTGGGCTGGAGGCTGGGACACTAGCGGTGGCGAGGTGAAGGAGGAGGAACTCATGGTCGAAACAGAAGGGCACCAGAGTGATGTGAGAGGCGTAATGTGGCAGAGCAGAGGCCCTGCTTTCAGGTAATACTTAAGGAGTCAGAGTCTCAGCATCTGAGGACTGATGGGACCTGGAGGATAAAGGAGACAGAGGAATCGGAGATGACCCTAAGCTTTCGGGAAAGCGGGTTAATTTGAAGACTTCTTGCAAGGTCTTGGTGACAGGTTTTGACCTATAGCTGCTTCTAGTGTTCTGCACTGGCAACTGATGTCTAGGTTAGGTTTTGGCTCATTAGGACTCTGTTGCTCACATTTGTTAAAAGAACTTGAACCATAGACCCTAGTGAAGTACTCCCCTTGTATGATTTTAATTTTGCAGTGGCCAATGAAAATTTATAGAAACTTGGCTTCATTTCTAGTGGCTCCAATCCAGATACCAAAATTACCCCATTGCTGGGACACCCCTTGGGTGGACCATTGAATCTGTTATTCATTAGAAACATCTGAAAAGCATCAACAAAATTCCTGTGACATGCCAACAATAACGCCAGTCAAATTTCAAGGTAATTCCAGGTTTCAAAAAGTTATGAATCTCAAACTCCGTCTAGCCAAGCCTTTATTTGTATTCTTACACATAATTATCATGTGAAAAAGCTAGTGGCTTCCTTACACTTCATAATTGTACATTGCTTTCCTTAGATTATGAATTAAGTTCTGAGTTCTGAATGTTGGTGGAGACATACTTATAGATCTGTAGTCAGTCACTTTAAAGTGATGGTACAGATTCAGTCTGGATGGTGGAACCAGAAGCAGAGAGCAGCCAGCTCAAAGGGTCCATTGTGGTGGGGCCCGTGTTGAAAGCAAGAATTCTCTCATACCTGCAGTGTATTTAAAAAGGATTTTCCAAGTAACAGTTACTATTTTAATGACATGTTAAGCTTCCAGAAGAACTTGATTCTCTAGTTTGCAAGATTAAAGAAATATGCCAAATCCATGTTGATACTTGGGTTTTTACTGCCATATTTCATGACTGCCTGGCTAAAGCTATAAAACAGTAGGCGCCTGCCTCTTTACTTTAGATAGTTATATTTAGCTACTGCATCTGGCCTTTGTTGCTAAATATTTTTTTTCTTGTCACTGTAACTACTCCATCAAATTGAATCCTCAGTGGTCTGGCAGTTTTTGAATGACTTCTCAGAAGCTGTGAAACCTGTCCTAATCAGGAAGATCTGGGCAAGACTCGTGGTGTGAAAAAAGATGTCACATCTTTCTGAATGAGACAAGAGGACTATAGAATAGTTACATAGCATCTTCAGAATTTTTAGGTGAAGAATAGTGATATGTTTGGTAATGAACAAGTCCTATAAATCGAGACATGGGCAGTTTTCACATTCTTTAAAAAGATTCAGTACAAAGAAGGAAAGAAAACAAGCTGACTTTTTGTGGCTCTTGGGAGAAGTTACATTAACTATTTGTTAAAAATTGGAAGTATGAAAAATCATTGGTTCCTAAGAATATTTTTTTTATAAACTGCCATCCTTTGTATGACGTCAATGAATGTTGTTTAGCCACATATCAAAATAGTTTTATGAAAAGATAAATATGTGTTTCATTAATCCCAAGGGAAGCTTTCTAAAATGTGTTTTTTAAATAAATAATTAGTGTCATTTTGTGAAACTCATGACCTGTTAGGGTGGGAAAGAGACAAAAAAAAGACATCTTTGCAAGCAATTTGTGATTTAATAGCAGCTGGTCAAGCGAGTTGAAAAACCTAATGAGTCGTATATTAAATGTTTTGAACGCCTTTTCTCTTTCTTGGGAAACTGGCTAACCCCCACAGTCTTTCTCCCATAGCAAATGGCTCTGAAACTTTGATCTTTGCAAACCGGTTTGCCAGATGTAGTGGATAGAGCATGTGTGACCTTTTGTGTGCCAGTTCAACCTGGCTGATCGGAAACCAGGCGTTAATCTTGCATGACTTTTATTTGTAGGCATTACTGCGGAAGTTCTGGTGGTGACCTCTTTCGATGAACTGCAGAGAAGGGGGCCAGACGCAGAAGGGAAGATCGTCGTTTACAATCAACCTTATACCAACTATTCCGCAGCAGTGCAGTACCGCATGGAGGGGGCGGTAGAAGCTGCCAAAGTGGGGGCTTTGGCATCCCTCATTCGATCCGTGGCTTCCTTCTCCATCTACAGGTTGGTCATCAAGTTCATTTGAAATGCTTTAAAAAACCAGGGTTTTCCATCAAAGAGAAGCCCTTACAAAATAAAAACAAACTAGTCAAATGAAAATACTGATTGTTCATGGAATTTTCCCCCATTACACATTTGGTTATTTGTTTGTAGTATCTTCCTTAGCCTTTTCAGGATTCCAAGCATCATTGGTGCATTCCTTTAAAAAGTTTTCTACATCCACGATGATCCCATAACATTCCTTATATAACCAGTATGTTTTATGTATTTTTATTGGAGGGAGAACTGAATTCACGTCTGCATTTCATTAAAGATTCCTAATGACTTCAGAGGAAGCCAGGCTTTTTTCCATTGTTGCTGCTGCTGCTGCTGCTGCTAAGTCACTTCAGTCATGTCTGACTCTGTGCTACCCCAGAGACAGCAGCCCACCAGGTTCCCCCATCCCTGGGATTCTCCAGGCAAGAACACTAGAGTGGTTTGCCATTTCCTTCTCCAATGCATGAAAGTGAAAAGTGAAAGTGAAGTTGCTCAGTCATGTCCGACTCCTAGTGACCCCACAGACTGCAGCCTACCAGGCTCCTCTGTCCATGGGATTTTTCCAGGCAAGAGTACTGGAGTGGGGTGCCATTGCCTTCTCCGTCCATTGTTGCTAGAGAAGTGAACTACAAATAAAGTGGGTAACATGATGGGGGCCATCTATGGTGTAGTGGAAAGCGTTGAGGCAGCAGAGGACCTTGGATATAGACCTGGTTCTGCTTCTAAAGAACTAAGAGGCCTTGGGAATGTTCTTTTTTAATTGAAGTATAGTTGACTTACAGTATTGTATTAGTTTCAGACGTACAGCAAAATGAGTCAGTGTTTTTGCAGATCACACTCCGTAAGTTATTACAAGATAATGCCTATAATTCCCTGTGCTATACAATATATTTTTGTTCCTTCTTTATTTTATACATAGTAGTTTATACCTATTAATCTCATACCACCTTGGAGTGTTCTTAAATCTCCTAGGGCCTCAGGATTCTACTCTATTAATTGGTGATAATTAACGACAATACTTTTACAAAATTATTTTAAGATTGAGGTAAACTTATGAAAGATACTCAGTTTTCTCTAAAGGTCTATTTTGAGGGCAATGGAAGCTTTGTCTTTTTCTTTGTATTTCTGATTGAGGTATTTGCAAAGCACTTTATTGACCCTCAGCCCTAGGAGGAAATTTAGCATTGTAGTAGATAAAAGTTCTAAAAACTGACCTGGAGACATTGGGCCAATTTAATAGCTGCATAAGGTAGTGTCATATATCAAGAATAAAATATTTGAGAAACATGGATAAAAGAAACACCATTTTAGTCTTGTAGCTCGGTCTGTTTAAGGTAAAAGAAACATGCAAAAGTAATTGCAAACAGAGTTTATTTGGGTCTCAAGACTAGATCCTTAGTATCTTTTGTAAAGGAAGGCTTCTGTATTCTGCACAATTGTTCTTTGGCACTGGAGTCACAGCTGCTTGACCTCAATTAGCACCCTATGTCCTTGAAAATAACTGAGGAGACATCAGAGCCTAATCAGAGTTGTTCAAAAGTGCGCGGAAAAGGAGATTTTTCTTTTACAGGGTATAAGATATCTTCCCAGGGGAGGAAGTTGGGGCATGCTAAAACCACTTGTTACAAGTTTTAAGAGAGAAAACCTAGTTACAGTGATGTCATAGTACTTAAAATAATGCTCTTTGTAGAGTCCTTGAAAGTTTGGTGACTAGTGAAATACTGATTGGGCCATATTGTTTCAGATGGTTAGTCTTCCCAGGCGGGAAGTCCTGAGATGGCCAGCTCACTTCCCAGAATACTTCAGTTACTCCTTAGAATAACATACTCAGCAGCTTGTGGCCATTCACCATGGTTTCACTGGTCGTGAGACCTAAATTATGGGGCTAGTCTGTTGCTTTGCGAAACTGGGTAAATGCCAGAAACATTTATTTGAAAACTACTACTCATAAGACTAAAAAATTTCCAGATGATTTAATGCACAGCAATTTGCCCGGGTTCACTGGCCTTTTTTTTCTTTTTTTTTCCCCCTGTTACAACGAAGACATCTGGAAACTCAGGCTGTAACCTAGATGCACCAGAAGAAATTTGTCCAGCAAAATTAGCCTGTGTCATTAGTCTCTAAGATTTGGGGTTGCCAACATGTAGTGTGTATTCAAAAGGCATTTTGCTTAATATTTCTAGATCTAGACTGATTATAATTTTTCATTAATTTTATGGCCAGCCATATTTCAATGGCCCTTAACTTTTTTAACTCTATATTTTCAACATTTATAAATGCAAAATAACATTGTTGTTTATGTAGAACTTTAGACTCTTTCACATATGTTGTCTTTCATCTTATTTGTTCTGATAACAATCCAATGGACCAAGAAGATGCCTTATTATCCCCATTTTACAGAGAAATAAAAGTTCAGAGAATTCAGCATGTTAACATGTTTAAGTGTTGAAAAGTGAAAATCAAAGAGAAACAAACTCTCTCTCTGTCTCCCCACTTTGAGCTAATTGTTTTTTAGAAACCAGTTTTTTTTATATAGAGTATTCTGTATTCCAGTCTGTAATTCTTTATCCCTCATTTGCTCTCCAGACCATCTTAACTTAGCTCTTCTTGATACTGAAATGGAACTTGCTAAGGTCACAAATAGCTGCCTAATTGAATACAGTGGACATTTTTCAGGCTGTCCTCTTATTTTACCACTCTGAAACGTTTCTTACTATTGACTGCTTTTTTAAAATGTAAATTTATTTATTTTAATTGGAGGTTAATTACTTTACAATATTGTATTGGTTTTGCCATACATCAACATGAATCCGCCACAGGTATACACGTGTTCCCCATCCTGAACCCCCATCCCTCCTCCCTCCCTGTACCATCCCTCTGGGTTGTCCCGGTGCACCAGCCCCAATCATCCTGTATCATGCATCAAACCTGGACTGGCAATTCGTTTCGTATATGATATTATACATGTTTCAATGCCATTCTCCCAAATCATCCCACCCTCGCCCTACCCCACAGAGTCCAAAAGACTGTTCCATACATCTGTACCTCTCTTGCTGTCTCGCATACAGGGTTATCGTTACCATCTTTCTAAATTCCATATATATGCGTTAGTATACTGTATTGGTGTTTTTCTTTCTGGCTTACTTCACTCTGTCTAATAGGCTCCAGTTTCATCCACCTCATTAGAACTGATTCAAATGTATTCTTTTTAATGGCTGAGTAATACCCCATTGTGTATATGTACCACAGCTTTCTTATTCATTCATCTGCGATGGATATCTAGGTTGCTTCCATGTCCTGGCTATTATAAACAGTGCTGCGATGAACATTGGGGTACATGTGTCTCTTTCATTTCTGGTTTCCTCAGTGTGTGCCCAGCAGTGGGACTGCTGCTTTTTTTTTCAGTCCCTAGCATCTGTAACTTCTTTCTCATATTCTTCTTCTTGCTCCTTCCCTCTTTCCCGCTTTCCTTTTTCCTTTCCTGTTTCTCTGGCTTCTCGCTATGAGTATTCTACCCGAACCATCCCACCCTGCTTCTGGCTTCAGCCAGCACCTGTGCAATGGCCCTTTCCAAACTCACCTCTCCTGTCCATACCACTGCCTGAACTCTAGGTCCGCATGTCCAAGTACCTGCTGATTCACCTTTTGGGTGTTCCATAGCTATCTCAATTTCTTTCTTTTTCAAAATTGAACTCATTCTTTCATGTTTTTCTCCTGCATTTTCTATCTCAGTGCCATCTCTTCTGCCTTCTAAAGTTAGATGGTTCGTGATCGTTTTTTCCTCTTCCCCTATCCATCATTTCTAGTAGCTACTACATCTCCTAGGTTCTGCTCTTTGTCTGTCATTTTAGCAAATACGTATTGTCAGGAATCACTAAGACTTCCCCAATGCAGCCCATTTCCTCAAAGTTTCATGACTTTGCAAATGCTTTCTCCCCTGCAACCTTCTATTCCCTTTCTCACTGTCTCACAGTGTCCTTCAAGATTCATTTTAAGCACTTCTTCTGAGGAGCTCTTCCCAATATCCAGCTTCAGCTCAGGTGAGCTGCCTCTTTTGGGTATCCCATGTCAGGCTATGCATACTCTGTATCATATTGCCTTGGAGGTAGTTTGAGTTCATGCTTTGGTATGGTAGATCAAGTGTTGTAAGGCTTCCCTGATAGTTCAGATGGTAAAGAATCTGCCTGCAATCCAGAAGACCCCAGTTCTTTCCTGGGTTGGAAAGACCCCCTGAAGAAGGGATAGACTACCCACTCCAGTATTCTTGGGCTTCCCTTGTGGCTCAGCTGATAAAGAATCCACCTGCAATGCAGGAGACCTGGGTTTGATCCCTGGATTGGAAAAATCCCCTGGAAAAGGGAAATGGCACCCACTCCAGTATTCTGGCCCGGAGAATTCCATGGACTGTACAGTCCACGGGATGGCAAAGAGTCGGACACAACTGAGCAACTTTCACTTTCACTTCAAGTGTTGTTGTAACAAACAAATTAGCCACTTAGCACAATAGGAATTTCTTTCTTGTTCACATAATAGTTCCAAGAGAGTGTTCAGCAGGTGGCCTTTTGCTCCCATCTTGTGGCTCCATCACCTCTAAGAAATCAGAGTCCTTGGCAGGGTCCCTAGCATCCAACTGGCAAATAAGGAGATGGAGAGAGAAAGTCAATAATCAAAGGCGAGGCTTTCTGTGGTCAGGCCTGGGTATGACGTACCTCATTGCTCACATTCTATGTCCACAATGCGGAGTTATGTGGAGGCCGGGAAATTTGGTCTGTTTTCATGCTCACCATGAAAGGAAAACGAGTTTGGTGAACAACTGTACAGTCTTCTGCAACTGTCTGACTCTACACTAGACTGTAAGTTCCAGGATAACATGGATTAAACACTTTACCTTGGTATCCCCATCATCTTGTATAATATTTGATATATAGTGGCCACTCAGGAAATGACTATTGGAGGAATCAACTTGTCTGAGTTTATGTGATCAGTTATGGCAGATTGCTCTTACAACAAATCAGGTGACCCAATCCCTAGGGCTCTCTGATCAAACTGTGTATCCTCTGTATAGTGAATTTAAAATAACTTGAACTTTTAGGGCACTTTGCTCTGTATTTGGAGGAAAATATCCAGATGCCAATTTGCCAGGTTATATCTTTTTTCTGTCACCCTTAGCCCTATGCCAGTGGGTTATACTGGATTCTGTTTAGGAATAGTGTAGAAGTCAGTAACTCTGGAGAACAGAATAGAAGCTGTCATTTGTTTCTGCTTGATTTAAAAATTAGAGAATCTCCTAAAGGACAGGCAATGTGTTTTACGGACATCGTGACTTAACATCTGTCAGTAGAGTTAGCAATATGTGTCAGCTGTTTTGGAAGTACAACAGTCACGTGGTTACATGAAAGAGGTCCTCAAAAGGCAGCCCATTACTTGCTGCAGCATTATCTGTGGGCTTTTTGTCATTATTTCTCTGTGTTCCCATTATTAGTGTTTTTTGTGTTCAAATTGACTTCAAAGAGAAGATTTGTCCTTCATTGATGCTTTTGTAATGACTTTTCTCTTGTTCAGTATTAAGTATCAAGTGGGGACTATCTAATAGGGATTCTCATTAGATCTGTTTTAGTTTTCCTGTGTGTAAAGTACAGTTTGCCTTGTCATAGGAAGACATTTACGATAAAAGTAATTGTAAGAGACTTCAGCTCTGCAGAGAAGAGCTGCTCTATGGAACCACTTGCCTTACGTTATTTCTCAAATTAATCATATTTTTTACTAAATGTTTATTGAAAGCTTACCTGTTACTCAGAATTTGTCAGGCACTATGGTTGCTCAGATGAATTAGACATGTTTTTGGTTCCTTGGAAATTTCTATCTGGCTAAAAGAGAGGAAAGTAAGCTTACAATACGTATGATTAATGTAATATATTTTATATTTCATGCTAAATGCGTGATTGGGAGAAGGGACCAAGATAAGAAATTGACATTTATTAAGCATACTTTGTTTATACTTCTTAGAAGGCTTAAAAATTTTGTTTTGATTAATGCTTTATATAACCTATGGAAATAGGTATTATTATTGTTCTTTTATGGAGGGAGAAACAGGTTCAGAAGGGCTATGTAACTAGTCAAATTGCACAGCTAATGAAAGAACCAGGAGTCATACTCAGAGAGGCTCTGGCTCTGAAGTCAATGCACTTTGGATTCAACCAGCAACTTGGAGAGTTAACGCTCTAGAAGTCTAGGAGAGGCAGCAGCAGTCTGATGGGGGCTGGCTCTGTGGAGAAGGTGGGCTTGGGGTACTCAGTGAAAAGGCTAAGCTTGAACAACAGGTCTGATGGGTGCTGGCTCTGTGGAGAAGGTGGGCTTGGGGTACTCAGTGAAAAGGCTGAGCTTGAGCAAGAGGTCTGATTGGGGCTGGCTCCATGGAGAAGGTGGGGTTGGGGTACTCAGTGAAAAGGCTGAGCTTGAGCAAGAGGTCTGATGGGGCCTGGCTCCATGGAGAATGTGGGCTTGGGGTACTCAGTGAAAAGGCTGAGCTTGAGGAAGAGGTCTTATGGGGGCTGGCTCCGTGGAGAAGGTGGGCTTGGGGTACTCAGTGAAAAGGCTGAGCTTGAGCAAGAGGTCTGATGGGGGCTGGCTCCATGGAGAATGTGGGGTTAGGGTACTCAGTGAAAAGGCTGAGCTTGAGCAAGAGGTCTGATGGGTGCTGGCTCCGTGGAGAAGGTGGGCTTGGGGTACTCAGTGAAAAGGCTGAGCTTGAACAAGAGGTCTGATGGGGTCTGTCTCCATGGAGAATGTGAGGTTAGGGTACTCAGTGAAAAGGCTGAGCTTGAGCAAGTGATCGGAGCTGGAAAGACTTTCTGTACATGATCAAGGCAGGAAAGTGGGAGTGCCTGATGCGCTGGGTGATATTTAAGTAGACCAGCTGGACTGGAACAGGGCTTCATGCGAGATCAGAGAAATGTTTTGAGGTGAGAGGAAGATATCAGCTTTAGGAAGAATCCAAAGTACCAGGTTAAGGAGTTTTAAGTTTAATGTGGAAGAAATGGGAAATCACTGAATGTGTTAGAGTTGGAGGTGACGTTTAGGAGCATTGTTTCTCTAAGAGTGGTCCCTGGAACCTCATCAACCTCAGTTCAGTTGCTCAGTTGTGTCCGACTCTTTGCAACCCCATGGACTGCAGCACGGCAGGCCTCTCTGTCCATCACCAACTCCCAGAGTTTACTCAAACTCATGTCTATTGCGACAGTGATGCCATCCAACCATCTCATCTCATCCTCTGTCCTCCCCTTCTCCTCCTCATCAGCCTCACCTAGGAACTATTGATATGCAAATTGTTAGGCTCCTCTTGAGATCCATTAAATTAAAACATGCTTGGGGGTGCGGTATGTGATTGAAACAGCCCTCCAGGTGATTCTGAGCTATGTTAAAGTTTGGGAATACTGTTTTAGATCAGTTTGGTGAGCATAGATGATGTGCTTTGCCACCGTAAGGACACTGATCTCTGAATGCATATGTGAAGTAATGAGGACATGGCTGGTGGGAGTGGAGAGGAAGAGGCAGCAGAAGGGTGCTGGGCTGTGCCTGGCAGGCTGTGCAACTGCCCAGCCGTGACACTGAAGCAAGAGCCCCGAGACAGCAGCAGCCATCAGCAGTTTATTGGATAGAAGATTTTACAGCTCGGAAGCAGAGTCCGAGTGGCACCCACTGCGTATGGCAGATAGCAGGCAGGGTATGGCAGCAGTTTTTGCTTCTTGGGGTAGAGGAGGGTAGGGGGAAGGGACGTCAGGTTGGCGCATCGGTTATCAGACAGACCATCAGTGGGGCAGGAGGCGAACGTAGGTAAGCCCGACTCTGATTAAGCTTTATGATTAAGAGAATTAGATAGTCATGAGGGTGCATGTTGATGAAGCAGGGACTGGTTGAGCAGGGAATGTACAGAGTGCAAGAGAACAGCCATCTTGAGTGGCCTGATCATACAGAAGGGTAATGAAAAGAATATCAAAACTTAAGGACAGGTTGCATTTGAAGGGAGGAAAGACGAGGAGTCAACGTCAACATTAAGTCAAGGATTGAAAACCAAGGGTTGAATCTGCATTCAGTCCAGCCCAATATTTTAAAGTCATGAGCTTTGTGTAAAAATAGGGGTTTGTGCAGGTGACGTCTTGTATTTCTGTAAGGTGAACTGCAGCCTCGTGGGTTAGCACCAAGTCCTTTTGGTTGATGGCTTGTGTCTTCCCCGGTCTGCCTCAGTTTCCATTTCCCTTTGCCCAGCTTGGGGACTGAAGAATGATGAGAGACTCGGGGGGTCAGGAAGGGGAGCCCATAGAGAGGCAACAGAGTCAACTGGGTTTCTAGATCTTTTGAACTTGAGACGGCTGTGAGATTGTCTCATTAATCTGGTTTTTATATTTTGTAAGAAAATCAGTTAAGCATTTCCATTTCTCTATTATCTACTTTTTGGGTCACCCAAGGCAGTTTAACATTCTAGGCTGGCTTCCTTGCAGTGCAGTACACCTTGGGACTTCTGCCTCCTGCTCTCTCAATGTGTGAGCTCAAGAATGCAAAATAATTTTTATATTACACCAAGCAAAATATAATTGAGAAGGAAACTCTGCTGAGGCCAAATTGTCTATTGTACTCCCATTGCCAAATATACATTTTTTCCCTAGTTATTTTCTCCATTGCCCCAGATAATTGAACACAGGCTATAAGTTTTAATCAGCTAAGGAAGCAAAAAGGCTCTGCTTTCTCTTTATTGTGAGAAGTGCGTCATCATACTGGGGAAGAATTCATTGAGGTGGGAATGAGCTGATGATAGAACTTGGCTTTGTAACTACCACTGGTTTATGTTTTATATCACTCGGCATTTGTGTACTGTATTGATAGAGTATAGTGAAGAGGAGGAACAGAAGCAATCCAATTTGAAGATGACTAAGAGCTGATTAAACATTCAACTGGAGAGAAATATGAGTGAATCCAGGTGATGTTTATGGAGTGTCAGAGAGGGAGAATGTTGGACCATCTGGCAAGAGAGCTGTGAGGAAGTATATAAATCAGTGCCTATAATGATACTTAATTAATACAGTCGATAAGTGGCATAATTGAAGCAATGGTCGGGCTACATTGTAGCATTTAATAGCTTCAAAGAGGGTTCTGATTAAAACCATTACAATTTATAAAACACTCTTCATCTTAAGAAAGCATCTTGATGAGATTTAACATGAACATTTTTGTAATCAGAGGACCAGTTTCAAACATTCATAGCAGAGGTGAAATGTCTTAAGAGGTCTATTTCGGATGATTATTAAAAGCCCGTGTATTCTCAAGAGAGTAAAAAAAGCCTGTCTTCCTCCCTTTGTTTTTTAATGGGAGAAAAATTAATGCTGCTACTTTATACTTAGACTGTCTTGGATTTTTGATGTCCTGGTGGTTTGCTTCTTTGGCATGACCTTAGCATAATTAGCTATCAAGCTTGATTTAAGTTGTTTTGAAGTATTTTTGCAGCCTAGGGGGCATATGTGCCACTGGTGATTACAAAATAAAGAGAGTGTCACCATGATTCATATGGTGCAACTGGACCAACCTCGATTAGTAGGCGCTTTTTCTTCCTGCTTTTGTGTTTGCTCGTTCGCTCTGAGGCCCCTAAGAGATGCATGGTAATCAAGCAGAATACCAGTCCTCATCGTTTATGCAGGTGGAGGCCGCAGTGCTCCCGAGGGGGAAACCCACACTGAACACTGCATTTTTTTCTTCTCATCATCCTTTTTTTTCCATGTCTCTCTGATTTTTGAAAGGCAGATCTTTTGTTTAGAAAGCCTTTGTTAGAAATTCCAAAATGTCCTTTCATCACTGAGTTCTTATTACTGCTTCGGGTAGTGTGACAGGCAGGCATATTATCTGGTAGTGGGTAGACTCAGACGATGTGCTCTCTAGAGGACTCCAGCCCCAGTTCTGGAGTCACAGTGGGTCTGGGTCTTATTCAGTCTCTTGACAGGGTGTGACCTTGGCATCCTGGGTAACTCTCTGAACCTCAGTTTCATCTGTATAATGGGGAAAATTGTACCTTCTTCTGAGCATTTTGTGAGGTTTAAGTGAAATTCTATAATTGCCTGACACAAAGTAAGTTTTGCATACATGTAATGTACTATTATTATATAATTTTGCTAAGTAATGAATGGATATACTCACTGAATAAAAAAGGAAGGGAGGGAAACATGGAGAGAGGGAGGGAAGGAAGAAGAAAGAGAAGAGAAGGAAGGAAGGAAGGAAGACAGGTAGGAAAGAAGGAGAGAAGAGAGAAAGGAGAACTTAACTTCCTCAATATCGCTGTTGTGATTGCTGCTATCTGATCGGGAGATGCCTAACATTGTATTGCCATTTTGATCTCCATCTGTTTAGTTTGTTCCAACTCTGTTAGGGTTGTGTGTTTACTAATCTGCTTCTCTTTCTGGATTGGAAGTTCTCTTGGGGACATACTCCGTGTCTTATTCATCTCAGTGTCTCTGGGGCTGGGCACAATGCCTGGCACACAGTATTGCTGGAATGAATGAATAAAAAGTGTTAGAGGGAGCCTATTAGGTTTGCTAACATGTAAATTCAAGATGTCACCATTTCATATTCATAAAAGTGGAATAATAATAGAGATGAGGTAACTAACCTGAGTTGCTACTTATCAAACATAGAATCTCTAGAATCTGAAAGGAGACTATACAGTTATGTAAATTTTGGTAAAGAATTGCAAACTGCTGTTACTTGGGTGCTTTGTGAGGCTGCTATAATTAATGGTCTGTTTGCATTCCCAGTACAGACTGTCATTTTTCATCTGCTTGTAACCTTGATATAAAGGTTTATTCTTGGCTGATATTTTGCATTCATAATTTTAAAATATTTGTAAATGTTCATCTTCTATTTTCCAGCTTTCTGATTACAGAAAGCATAAGCTTAAGAACCATATCACTATGGCATGTTTCTCTGAATCCCTAGTGGTAAAAAGAAATTAATGCATTTTGAATTCAGGTTTCAGGATTATGACAATGTTGTTTGCTTATACAGTGCCCTTTGAAAAATGTCTAGTGTAGCATATGAACCGAAATAATCCCCGGTAGCCTCAAGTCTGCTTTTTACTATTGCCTGTGCTTCTGTTCCCTTTCTCACATCAAAGCTGAAGACCGTTCCAAAAGTCCTCTTGAGTCCAAAGGACCCTTTGGCATCTCTAGCCCCCTGGAGAAAGTACCGATCACAAGGTATTACCAGGAGGACTGTGTGTGTGTGTTAAGTCACTTCAGTCATGTCCGACTTTTTGCAACCTGATGAACTATATGTCCCTCCAGGCTCCTCTGTCCATGGGATTTCCCAGGCAAGAATACTGGAGTGGGTTGCCATCCCCTCCTCCAGGGGATCTTCCCGACCCAGGGACGGAACCCACATCTCTTACGTCTCCTGCATTGATGGGTTCCATAGATGGGTTCTCTGCCGCTCGTGCCACCAGAGAAGCCCACCACGAGGGTTGGAGATGAACAAAGTAACAATATAGAGCGTGGGATTTGAAGTCAGACAGACCTAGATTCAAAGGCAGGTTTAGCCACTTAGAGGTTGTATGAATTTACATACATGGTTTAATGTGAGAACCTCTTTGCTCATCTGTAACATGGCGAGAATACTCTCTCATAGCATTGTTGAGAGAACTGTATGGGATAAGCGTTCAGTGTAGAGACCCTGGCACGTGAGAAGCAATCAGTGAATTTTGTGACTGACATCTTATCTTTGTCATGGTTGTTGTCATCATCACTGTCTTCCTTGGATAATGACAGCACTAAGCAGGTGGGGCGACATGAACTGAAACACTTTAAAAAGCAGCAACTCCAGAACTCTCCTCGGTGTGGGCACCAAAGACCTTGGTTCTGTGTGTCTCTTGATTTCAGGAGCCCACTCCTGTAGTCTCCCTCACTCTTTGGCTTAAAACTCCGTTCTCTTTTTACCCCCTTTGACCTCACTTTCAGTGCTCCACACCGTTCTAGTGCCAAAGATACAGTGACTCAGACCGATCAGTGGCCAGACCACAGATGAAGCGACTCATATCAGTACCAGGGCTCAGACCCCCGATCTTGGTAACTAACTGCTCTCCGTCTCTCTCTCTCTACTTGTTCAGTATGTGTTTCTCCATGAGAATATACATTCCACAAGGACAGGACTGCATCTTTCTTGTATATCATTATACTCTCAGTACACATGACAGTTACTCAAGAACTGTTTATTGATTCAAGTTGTGGTTAGCACATTTGCTTTTTTACACAGAAGGTCCTGGGATCCATCCCCAGTGGAACCAGCTCCTGGGAGTATGTCTTTTGGACTTCTCTGGTGGCTCAGATGATAAAGAATCTGCCTGCAATGTGGGAGACCCGAGTTTGATCCCTGAGTTGGGAAGATCCCCTGAGAAGGGAATGGCAACCCACTCCAGTATTCTTGCCTGGAGAATCCCATGGACGGAGGAGCCTGGTGGGCTATAGTCCATAGGTTTGCAAAGAGTCAGACATGACTACGTGACTAACACTTTCACTTTTTCACAGTTACTATTAAAAAATTATCCAAGATAAAAAGAATGGAGAACCAACTATAAATGGATATATACTGACTCATGTCTATTTTCTGAAGCCACATTCTAAAGCATCACAGATGTTTTTCCCCAACTTTGTTTTTTGGTAAAATATCAGTCTGTGGTAAAATTGAAAGACTATTAGATGACTCATATACTCTTCGTAAGAAATTTGCTGGACTTTTTCCTGAAGAGATGGTATCTTTCGTGTTGCCACCTGCCATGTGTAAGAGTTCAGCTTGCTCCACTTTCTCGCTGAAAAATGATGTTTTCAGTCTGTTTAATTTTAGCCATTTTCCTGATGACTAATGATGTTGAACACATATTCACATGTTGGTTGGCCATTTCCAAATTTTCCTTTGTGAACAGTCTGCTTAAGTCTTTTCTCTATTTTATAATTGGGTTGTTTTTAAATTATTCCATAATAGGAATTCTCTATATATTCTAGATGAAAGTCCACTATTAGATATATGTTTTGCAAATATTTTCTCTCAGTTGGTGTCTCACCTATAGTTTTGTTTTTATGTTAAACAGTGCCTTTTGATGAAAAGTTTTAAATGTTGGTGGATTTTAACTTATCAAGATTTTCAGTTGCTTTCTGTGTCCACTCATACACCCTTCACCTACATTCATGATTTAATTTTTACCACATTTGTTCTCTTTCACCTTTTAATCAATTTAAAATGAGGTAGGTACAGCCACAGAGCATTTAAATCATAAATATATGAGCATGTACTTCATAAGAACAAGGAACTTCTGTAACATAAGGCAGTATTTATTGTTGTCATACTTAGGAAATTTAACATAGTTGTATAAATATTATATAATGTAAATTCCATTGATATTCAGATCTCCAGTTATCCCCAACTCTCAATAATTAATGTCCCTGCTTTCTAAAAAGTTCTAGAACCCAATCAAGGATATGGCATTACATTTAGGGGTCATGTATCTTTCGTCTCCTTAAACCTGGAATTGTTCCCTAGTCTTTTTATCACTTTGACATATTTGAGGATAAGGGCAGTTGTTTTGCAAAGTGTCCCTCAGTTTGGAGTCAGTTATTTCCCCATTATTAAATTCAAATTAAATATTTTTGGCAAGAATTCTAAATGGATATGTGGTGTACCCCCTATTGCATTATATAAGGAAATGAGTAATAACAGTTTTCCTTAATAGTGAAGCTAAGTTTGATCACTTGTCTAAGGCAGTATCTCTGGATTTCTTCATTAGAGAGGTTCTCCTTTGTAGGATAAATAAATACACTGTAATTATGGGGAGATGCTTTGAGACTTTGTGAATTTTATATTCTCCATTAAATTTTCTTCCAATGAAAATTTAGCATGTGTTGATGATCGTTGCCTGCATCAGATATTACATTGCCAGTTACAAATCTATTCCTAATTCAGTGATTCCTATTATATACATTTTTTAACTGGCACTTTTTTGTAAAGAAGAGCTTTCACTCTTTTGATTGTTTCTGATTATCACTTCATGGATTTTTTAAAAGGAATGTATTAAAATTTATTACTGTCATTCTTGTTGATAAAGCATCAACAATTTCAAAGCCCTTAAGTGTCAAAGCTAATATTTTATGATAAGCTCGAATATTGGAAACATTAACAGGAATTCCCTTTTTTTTTCTTTTAATCCAAAGGAACCCAAACTATCCTAGGTAGTCAGCTAATTAGCAGGGTGTAATTAATACCATCCATTTCCTCTGAACTTTGTCATTAACAGCATGCACTCTGGAGTAATGACTCTGGAAATATTTTTAGAGTTTATCATTACCAGTGTGTACCATATGTGAATGAAGATCCTCACCCCATCCATAATTGCTGTTAATTATTAAAATAAGCAAAAATCTCAGATCCAGAGTCTGGAGAAAGCAATGGTACCCCACTCCAGTACTCTTGCCTGGAAAATCCCATGGACAGAGGAGCCCGGTGGGCTGCAGTCCACAGGGTCGTGAAGAGTCGGACATGACTGAGCGACTTCACTTTCACTTTTCACTTTCATGCATTGGAGAAGGAAATGGCAACCCACTCCAGTGTTCTTGCCTGGAGAATCCCAGGGACGGGGGAGCCTGGTGGGCTGCCGTCTATGGGGTCGCACAGAGTCAGACACGACTGAAGTGACTTAGCAGCAGCAGCAGCAGCAGATCCAGAGATTGCTTCTCCAGAGTTTTGTTTTCTTTTTTAACCTTTTTCTTTTCACTTTTTTGCTGTGTGGTGCTGATGTTCAGGAGTGTGTCTAAAGGGTTCTTTCCAGAAGGAATGAGTCTCAGTGTGGGTTTGCAGAGGCCTGCACGGATGCCTGTTTGGGAGGAGTTTACCTAGTGTCTGTGGTGGGCTGCAGAACACTGGAAGTTATCCAGCCACTGCATCTTCCCCACGTCATCAGTGCTTGCGAAGGGGTGACCGACTTTGGCCAGTGAGTCAGCGGGTATTAGTTTAATAGCTCAATGAACGTCTGTTTCCACACTGGTTGCTCCTCTAAAAATTAAATATTTGACATCTAGGAGAAAATGATTTTTGACATTTACCAACTTGATTCATTCAATAAACATTCATCAGGTGTCTTTTATAATTCCAGGCCAGGAAGGACCCAAGTTTTGTAGGGCTAGGCACTTATATAATTTGAGGGTCTCTTTAAGGAAAAGAACACAAAATCACAAAAAAATTTAGATATAAAATCAATATTTACTTAGTTAGAATAGCAAATTGTCAAAAGTTACACATTTAAGAAATCTGCCAAAGACTATAAACATTACAAAAAATTTTTTTAAATAAGTATCTGTCAAGTGTCTATATTTTTCCTGTGTTTTTTCTTGCATAGTCTGATTGGTCTTTATATTTTCTATAGAGAGAATAAAAAAGAAAATTCAGATTTTCCTTTACCATGGTTGAAATTTAGATTTTATTAGTGATAGTTTGGGGAAGTTTATTTCAGCTTGACAGATTTTTGTTTGCAATATCATAGGCATTTTTAAGGCTGTCAGATTTCAGAAAGTTGCTATCAAGTTATTTTCACATATGAGCTTAAGGACATTACAGATGCTCTTGAGTACAGTGACAATGAATTGACAGCAGTCTTTGGATGCATATTATGACTTTCTGCTACCTTTATATTTGTCACTGTTTTGTGTCAGATCAAGAAGTGTCAGTGCTTTTCTAAGGTGATTTATCATTCATTATTTGTATTATTAAATAATCTAAGAGACTATTCATCATGAATGCTTAAAGCACATCTCTTTCTCCCAGTAAAACATGGCTTTTCTATGTCTTTTTTTCTGGTATTTATTGCCAGACTGGTCAGAACAGACATGTTATATATGCTAACATGTGATTTGATCTGTTGACTCAAATAAAACATGTGACTTCATACATCAACGCACTCACTGTTTGCAGTACAACCATAGGCTTGTGCCCTATGAACATAGGGTTTCTGACAAATTGCATTTTGCATGACTTGCTCAAAAAAGAAAATTAAAACATAAAATTAGGAGGTGTCTTCATAATAGCATACCCTGAATTCCAGAATCTGTTCTTGACAAGTTCTTTCCATGTTAAGTAGGTGCCCATAGGAATGGAATCCTTCAGTTGCAGTTTTGCACACCTGATAACTGGAAGGAATTTTGAGTGACCAGCTTCTGAACCTCTACCACTCACTGCTTACTTTCATCGCCAGGTGTTGCAGGAGCCGTTCTCAGCACCATGTGACCTCTGGCCCCGCCCTTTGTATTATGACGCCACTAGCCCTGGGAGCCTCTCTCATACCAGGTGGAGATTATGACTGTGAATCCTGTAAATGCATCCCCAGTCAACTTCCTCAGAATGTCTAGATTCATTCTGATACTGTCTTAACATGATGGGAGGTAGGACAGAAATAGAGTCAGAGTGTATTAGTGAAGTCGCTCAGTCGTGTCTGACTCTTTGCGACCCCATGGACTGTAGCCTACAGCGCTTCTCCGTCCATGAGATTTTCCAGGCAAGAGTACTGGAGTGGGTTGCCATTTCCTTCTCCAGAGGATCTTCCCAACCCAGGGATTGAACCTGGGTCTCCCGCATTGTAGGCAGATGCTTTACCATCTGAGCCACCAGGGAAGTCTTTAGGAGAGTTAATACTGTGAAGTGCATGGACCTGAGCTGGGCTTCCAGTGAGGCCTCCACAGATGGAGCCGGTAGCACCATGCTCACCTTCCTCCTCCTCCTCATTTCTGTATGTGTTTTAGTGGTCTTTTCAGTTTTTGGTAGTTTGGCACTTGCAATTCTTTATAAGCAGCTTCTTCCTATTTCTACTCCATTTCCCTTTTAGGACCTAGATTTCAAAATGGTAGAGCTGGATGAGCCCTGAGAGAACGTCTACTCCACCCCTTCATTTTAGAGTTGAGGAGTAGTGACCTTGGGGCTGAAGGTCACCCCTTCCTTTTAGAGATGGGCAGTAGTGACCTTGGGACTGAAGGACACCCCTTCCTTTTAGAGATGGGCAGTAGTGACCTTGGGGCTGAGGGTCACCCCTTCCTTTTAGAGATGAGCAGTAGTGACCTTGGGGCTGAAGGTAACTCAGCCATGGTAGAACAGGGACAACGTGTCTTTTAGCTCCTGATCATATTTCTTTTCTCTCATGTCTCCATGGGTAGATCTCTATCAGTTATCCGCAGCCTCCCTGGATTGAGTCAATTAACTTAGACATACATTGATTTAATCTCTGTGGGATTCCTCCCCCCACCCCAATGGATATTTTTAAGAGTTAGCATGCACAATGTGCTTCTGAAATGCCACCTAATAGGGTTGCCTTGCTCATTTTGATAGGACTTTCAGCAGAGTGCTCTATATCAGGAACACTGTCACAGAAAATAGGAACTCACCTGGCGAAGAAGTAAGCTTTCCACGGACTTGGTGTTTTCTTCCCTCCGCAGGGGAAGAGTCTATATGTCAGCTACCTGGTCTTCCTCTGGGGTTTGGTTTTTAATCTCCAGGGAGGTGAGGCTGACAAAATCTCATCTGTTCTCTTGCTAAGGAAAGAAGCTGTGAAATAGATCTTCATTGCTTACATGCCTTATGTTGCTTAGCACCAGCTGTATCCATAACACCACAGTGAATTTAAAATACTGCTCCTTTGGAATAATTGTTACAAGGGACTCTGAGACTCATTAATAGCCCAAATAGGCATTGTGAAAGTATACTGATTTTTTTTTTTTTACTTTATTTTACTTTACAATACTGTATTGGTTTTGCCATACATTGATATGAATCCACCACGGGTGTATGGATTTATTCCTCTAAGAAAAAACTTAAGTTCATGAATGTATGTCCAAATACTGCTTATTACTGATGTGGGTTTTTCTGCTACAAGTTCTAGGAATCTGTTAATTCAAAGTGGGGAAAGGAAATGAGCTAACGTATATTCAACAGCTTTTAAGCATTGAGTACTTTATATTAAATCTCAGCTGAACCCTTGGGTTGCAGGGGACTTTAGATTCATTTTACATTTGAGTAACTTGGTCGAGATTGTATCCTAGGACATTTTGAAGAAAATTTCTTTGATCATCTATTTGCCAGCTTAAGAACTGACAGTGTTGATGTAACTAAACTGGAAATAGAGGAAGTAATGTATTGATAAGAGTTTTGTAAAATCACTTTGGTAAAAGTGGAAAAGAGATCAAGTGATATGTTCCAGTTGAGAAGATCGGGCCAAGAGAATGAAAGAAGGAAAATTGCCAACAAATGTATGAACACCAGCATTAACAATAGTGAAGAGGTTTTTGCAGTCCTGGGCCCTTTTCCTTTGGAAGGTAGGTTTTGAAAGACATCTTTGACTGTATTTCTGTGAGGCTCTTCCTTTCGCCTCTCCTACTTCTCTTTATTTAGTACCTTCTTGTGGCTCCTAAATGAGATTCCCTGTTACCTGTCAGACTAAAAGGCAGAGGCACAAGCTGTTCCCTCCTGGCAACTGGTTATATCTTCGCTTCCAGAGCTTTGCCCTGTGGCAGCTTCAGTCCATTACCATCATCCCTTTTGCACATATTGGCAGCTCCCCAAGGCCTGGGGAGGAGGGAAAAAACCAGATCTGTAGATATGCAAAGCTCAAAATCAAGAGTTAGGTGATGAATCACTCCTCCACTTGCCCTTGCCTGTTACTGAATCCTGTTCAGCTGGGATGGAAAAGAGCATTGGCCATGCTGTCCCAAGCAGATCAGATTTCTCCGCTGCCATCTCTTCCTTTCTTAACTAAAAACAAAACACCACACAACAATCAGACCCCAAAAGGAAAATGACACTGGGTGAGTGTGATGGTGGCTTGTACTGCTTCCTATCTTGTGTGTTCCATCATATTTGCCTTAACAAATACGATTGGAAGTGGCCCTTTTTCTTCTTTTCCTACCTTCTGGCATGAGATTTATAGGTGAAGATAAAAATGCTCTGGCTCTTCAAGGAAGAGCTCCTTTTCTGCTCTCCTGCTCTGCTTGAATCCCATTTCCTTGCCCTCTTCTCGCTCCTGCTGACTTGCTTACTCTCTCTCTCTACCTCCCTCTCTCCTTCAATCAGGGCTTGGAGAAATCTTTCACTCTTCTTTTGACAAGTGTCAGATAGACAGTATGAGCTCATTTAAGCTGAACTGTCTGGGGGAAGCTAAATTTGTTGAGGAGAACAATAATTTGGATGACAAGTGCCAGGACACACCAGATGGCTCAACAGGAGAAACTCTTATCAGGCTCCCAGCTCACGTTCCAGGTGGCCTGTCTATCTCTCCCTCCCCTATTCTTATTTGCTGACCCAAACGGAAACTTTGAAATACAAATGCAGTTCCCCTTGGAAGTTGCGAAGAAAAAGACGTGATAGTGACTCAGCCTAGCAAGTCTACAACTCCCTCCCCTTGTATGTGCTTATTACTGCTGATGCTCTGCAGAACCCTTTGGGCACATATTTGAAGAAGCCTCAGTTGTGAACCCTGCTAGTTGTTTAATAAACAGGCCTATTATCCAAGCTGAAAAAACTTTGACATTTTGGACAGTCACCCACCTTGGCTACATTTGACACGTCTTAATATAGGCTCTTCGTATAGCTCAGACGGTAAAGAATCTGCCTGCAACGCAGGAGACCCAGGTTTGATCCCTGGGTCAAGAAGATCCTCTGGAGAAGGGAATGGCAGTCCACTCCAGTATTCTTGCCTGGAGAATCCCATGGACAGAGGAACCTAGCAGGTTACAGCCCATGGAATTGCAAAGAGTTGGACATGACCGAGCGGCTAACACTACTACTCTTAAATATTCTTCCCCATTTGCCTCCCAGTTGGACTGATCTTTTTGAGGGGAAGGGGGTGGAGGACGACTCTCACTTGCCAGACAGGGAACCTATAGACATAATTGTCATTGGAAGTTATTTAGTGGAAGGTAAGATTTTTTTTTTTTTGGTCCATGTAAAACCTCCTAAAATTCAAGGCCAGGGCACCATGACAGGCTGTAATTTATGAATCATTAAATTCTTAACATACCCTGAGAACAGGAAGAGAGAGATCAACCTTTATAGACACAGGTGGAATTTCTCCTCTGAACACTGGTAATTCATGTGACATTTGCTGTTTGCTTATGTTTGCAGTGGAATTCCTCCCCTCAACCTTGCACTGTGCTGTTACTGGTCACTTAGGAGGCCTTCTGAGGGAACAACACAAATTTATGCAAGTACACAAACAAAGCAGGTGTTTTTAATGCTGGACATCAATATTTTTTTGGTCAATACTTGGTTCACATGAGAACCTTTATTTTTTCCAGCCTGTAAGCTTTGGCTCTGGATTTACATGTTTTGGAGGTTTGATGTTGTTGCTAATTCAGTGATGAAATTTATTCATAGAAAAGGATTATTGTGAGCAAAGAAATGAAGTACCAAATAGTGTAGACAACCCAGGATACATGTGCTTGGTATTAGGAATTGCACAGTTGGGCAAAGCCAGTTGATGGCAATGGCATATTTACTTGGAGGTTGGAGTTTCATTAATAACTTAAAATGGGAATCAGAGAAAAAGACGTCTGAGCAGTCTTATCTAGCTGTTACAACCCCCACGTGGCAAGATAGCATGTTGTACTTCTCCTCTTCTCTCCAAGAACTCTTGGGACTTTAGCACATGAATATTATTGAAGACTGTTTTTCAAGAGGAGTTTTAGGTTTACAACAAGACTGAGAGGGGGATACAGAGATTTCACATGTACTCACTGCCCCCATACATACATAACCCACCCCACAAACAACATCACTCCCCAGAATGGTGAAAATGTTCGCCCAGGATTAGCCTACAGTGACACATCATTATTACCCGAAGTCCAGAGTTTTCCTTAGGGTTCCCTCCTTTCTTTTTGGCTGTCCTGTCTTTGTTGTGGCGGAGTTGGGGGGGGGAGGGGCGGGGGGCTTCTCTCCAGTGGCAGCACAAGGGCTTCTCTTGTTGTGGAGCATGGGCTTACTTGCCCTGTGGCGTGTTGGGATCTTAGTTCCCCAAGCAGAGATTGAACCCATGTCCCCTGCACTGGAAGGTGGATTCTCAACCACTGGACCATCAGGGAATTCCCTAGGGTTCACTCTTGATATTGTACATCCTATGGGTTTGAACAAATGCATAGTGACAGATATCCATCATTAGAGTAGTATACAGAATATCTTCACTGCTCTACAAATCCTCTGTGCTCTGCCTGTTCATCTCTCTTTGCCCTTGCCTCTGGCAACCATGATCTTTTTAGTATCTCCATAGTTTTGCCTCTTCCAGAATGTCTTATCATTGGAATCATACAGCATATAGCACTTTCAGACTGGCTTCTTTAATAATATGCACTTAAGTTTTCCCCATGTCTTTTCATGGCTCAGTAGGTTATCCCTTTTTAGTGCTAAATATTATTTCATTGTCTGAATGTTTCACAGTTTGTTTATCCATTCACCTATTGACAGAGATCTTGGTTGTTTCCAAGTTTGGGCAGTTAATGAATAAAACTGCTATAAACATTTGTGTGCAAGTTTCTGTATGAATATAGATTTTTAACTCTTTTGGGTAAATACCTAGGAGTGTGATTTGTGGATTGTGTATTAAGAGTATATTTAGTTTTGTAAAGAAAGAAAGAAAATGAAGTTGGTCAGTTGTGTCCAGCTCTTTGCAGCCCCATGGACTGTAACCTGCCGGGCTCCTCTGTCCATGGAATCTTCCAGGCAAGAATATTAGAGTGGGTTGCCATTTCTGTTTGAATCATTTTTGCCTTTCCCCCAGCAGTGAATGAAGGTTCTTGTTGTTCCACATCCTTGCCAGATGTGGTGTTGTCAGTATTTTAGATTTTAGCCATTCTAATAGGCTGGGCCTCCTGATGGCTCAGTGGTAAAGCATCCACCTGCCAATGCAGGTTCGATCCCTGGGTTAGGAAGATCCCTGGAGAAGGAAATGGCAACCCATCCCAGTATTCTTGCCTGGGAAATCCCAAGGATAGAAGGAGCTAGATGGGCTATAGTCCATAGGGTTACAAAAGAGTCGGACATGACTTAGGGACTAAACAATAACAAATAGGCTTATAGTGGTATCTCATTGTTTTAATTTGCATTTCCCTGATGACATATGATGAGTAGAATCTTTTCATATATTTATATCCTATCTGTATATCTGAGGTGTCTGTTAAGGTCTTTGGTTCATTTTTAAATTGAGTTGTTTGTTTTTTTTAATTGTTGAGTGTTAGGAATTCTTTGTATGTTTTGGAAAACAATCCTTCATCAGATGTCTTTTTTTCCCAATCTATGTCTTATCTTCTAATTCTCTTAGTATTATCTTTCATAGAACAGAATGTTTAATTTTAATGTAGTCAAGCTTATCAATTATTTCTTTCATGTATCACATCTTTGATGTAGTATCTAAAAAACATCAGTATAACCAAAGTCGTGTAGGTTTTCTCCTATGTTATCTTCTAGGACTTTTAGAATTTTGCACTTTATGTTTAAGAGCCGTTTTGAGCTAACTTTTGTGAGGGGCATAAGATGTGTGTCTAGATGCTTTTTGTTTGTTTTTTGCATGTGGATGTGTTCTAGCTCCTTTTGTTGAGGAGACTATCCATTCCATTGTGTTGCTATTGCTTCTGTGTCAAAGATCACTTACCTATATTTATGAGACTGTTTCTGGGCTTCTGATTTATTCCATGGGTCTATTTGTCTGTTCTTTCACTAACACCACAGTGTTTGATTACTGTAACTTTGCAGTAAGTCTTGAAATTGAGTAGTGTCACTCTTTCAACTTTGTTCTTCTTTAATATTGTGTTAGCTATTCTTGAAACTTTATTTTTGACAAATGTAGATTTCTGGGTTTTAAGGACATGCCAGATTAGCAGATGTAGGACTGCTAGAGGATATTTTTGACACTAAGAGAAGAGACCAAAACTAAAGTGTAGCCACAAAGTTGGATTTCCATACCCATAATGATAGAAATTCATAAGGATAACATTGAGTCACCCAGAAAAATTATATTGTGACTCTTTTTTGGAAGTAACAGATTAGGGGAACTAACCTTTATTTAGTATAAGAAATTGGCTCACACAGTTATGGAGGCTGATAAGTCCCAAGACCTGCAAGCTGGAGATCTGCTGATGGCATAATCCCAGTCCACGTCCAAGGGGCCGAGAACCAGGAGGGCCAGTAATACAGTTCCAACTCAAAGACTGCAGGCCTGAGACACAGGAGGAGCCATTGTTTCAGTCTGAGATGAAGGCAGGAGAAAACTGATGTCTCAGTTTGAAGGCAATCAGGTAGGAAGAATTCTGTATCACTTGTAGAAAGCCATCATTTTATTTCATTCAGACCTTCAACTGATTGGGTGGGACCCCTTCATATTAATCTGATCCAGAAACACCCTCACAAAAATACCCAGAATAATGTTTGATCAAATATCTGGTACTTTGTGGTTCAGGCAAGTTAACACATAAAATTAACCACCTCAGCCATTTCCCATCAGTTACATTAAGATGTCTTCCTATCTCTAGACAACAAGTGAATGCTGAGAAAAGGGAACTGATGGCCTCATGTCATGAGCCCGAGGATCCAAGGCAAAGATGGTAAATTCAGTCCTGATAGGAGAATTCTTGGTTCTGGGAAATAAATAAGCTTCTAAATTATGTAATTCATTCATTCTATCTTTTTTTTTTTTTTTTTTCCATTGCAGCCTCAGTTCATATACTGCTTCCTCAGGGGGCTGTCCCTAGACACTGCCTAAAGTAGTCCTTGTAGCTGCTCTCATTTATTCATTCACAAAAGTTTATTGAGAGCCTATCCCATGAAAGGCATTGGGAATTCAACAATGACTGTAGTTAAGAGACAAGGTCCCCACCCTTGTGCATCTTGCCCACTAATGGACCCAAATGGAAACAAAGGAACAAATAAAGAATGTAATTTCTGATAGTATTAAATGCAATAACAAATACAATAGATTAATGCAGTAGAGTGTAGACTTGGCCACAGTGGTGGTTACAGTAGCTCTGCTGGTCAGGGAAGATGTTTCTATAAGATCACATTCATCTTGTATTTGAGTGATGACAAGAAGCTGTCCATTCAGAGACCTGGAGGAAGAGACTCTTGGTCAGAGGTAACAGTTAGTTAGATAGCACAACAGGGAGAATCATTTGACATGTTCTAGGTACCTAACAGAAGCTGATGTGCCTAGAACAGCGGGAGCAAGAGGGAGAGAGGTAGGAAGTAGCTGGCAGAGAGATCAGCAGGGCTACGTCTTCATAAAAGGGGTCGTATAAGCCTTGGTTTGGAGCTTACATTTTACTCTAATGGAAATGGGTTTTTAGTGGAAGAGCAGTACAATCTGGGCTTCCCTTGTGGCTCAGCTGGTAAAGAACCCACCTGCAATGTGGGAGACCTGGGTTCAATCCCTGGGTTGTGAAGATCCCCAGAGAAGGAAAAGGCTACCCACTCCAGTGTTCTGGCCTGGAGAATTCCATGGACTGTATAGTCCATGGGGTTGCTAAGAGTTGGAAACGACCGAGCAACTTTCACTTTCAGTACAATCTGTGCTTTAGGAAATGACTGACCTCAGTGTGGGACACACAGATTGTAGGGAAAAGGAATGGAAGAAAGAAGCCCACACATTTAGGAGGCTGTTTCAAGGGGTATTGTGATACCTGGATTGTGCTCATGGCAGTGGGGATGGCCAGCTGTGGTCAGATTTGGCTGTTGAGGAAGCAGAGTCTTCAGGACTTGCTGATGGATTGGATGCAGGAGGTTAAGAAAATAAAAGATTCAAAGGTGAATGCTAGGTTTTATTTTCTAAGTGGCATTTGTCTTGATTTGAAATTATCTTGCTTATTCATTTGTATATTTTCCTGTTTGTCTCCTCCTGCCAGGCTACAGGTACAGTGAGAGAAGCAACCTTGCTTATATCATCAGGTGCTAAGGAATTGCTTACCCTCAGCATCTAGGACAGCGACATGGCTTGAATGTGTGTGTGAATCAATCATCGATGGAGTATTTTGTATGAACCAGGCCTGTCCTAAAGCTGAAGTATAGAGAACAAGAAAGTTCTGCATTTCTGTAGTCTGCATTCTGGTGGAGGCGATAGACAACAAACATGTGAAACCAGTTGTTTCAGATTCTGATAAGTGCTATGTTGTTCTTGTTCTTGCTGTTCAGTTGCTAAGTCATGTCTGACTGTGTGTGACCCCATGAACTGAAGCACACCTGGCTTCCTGGCCTTCACTGTCTCCCAGAATTTGCTCAGACTCATGTCCTTTGAGTCATTGATGATGCCATCCAGCCATCTCATCCTCTGTCACTGAGTTGAGAAAATGATAAATAGTTTATCTCTTGTTCTCCATGTGTTCACTAGATGGTAATTTCCACGGAAGTAAGGTCTAGGTCTTATATTCTGTGTATAGTGTCAAGCAGATAATCTGTCCCTAGGAAATACAAATAGGCTGGTCATGCCTGGAAGCCACCCTTGGTTCCTAGCGTGCCTTAGGCACCTGTTTTGTTATCTGTGCAAGTGGACAGCTAACGAAAGTGGCCAAGCCTCTCCTTTCTCATGTAGGTCAGCAGTGCCTAGATCCATGGGTCTCTGCCTGGACAGGCCTTGTAAATTAACTGCTCCCCTGGCTTTGGTTGTCACTAAACATGGACAGTCCACCCATGGACTCACACAGTCAGGCACAGCCTTGCTGCAAATTTAGCTGAAGATCGTGCCTCAAGGTCAGTAGGGAAGAATTAAGTCTGTAAGGAAGATACACTCAGGCCAATAAACATGGAGTGCCAGAAATCAGTGCCCAGAGGGAGCTAAGAGCATCCACATGTTTATTAAAGAAACAAAAAAACACCTTTTCCTCCCCTACTAAAGGAACATATTTAGAGTTCCTCTGACGAAATTGTTTCCTCCATGGTATCTGCTTTGAACAGAAGATTTTCAAAAGAGCTTTGTTTGACCTTAAGCAATCTTTTCCTCAGATAAGGATGCATGATCAGGGGAAAATTTTCACTGTTTGTTGGTCAGCTATGAAAATGAAAAATGAAAAATCTTCCCTGACTGGAGTAACCTCGAAGTGCTTTGGTAGCATGACATTTTCCAGTTGTCCATTTACAAGCAACTGTAAACACTTTAGCCAGAACAGACTTTTTGGTTGTTAGGTAGTCTCTAAATATTTGTCCATCCTTCCTGTTTACTCATTCTCCACTAGGAACCATTCCTAAGGCTTTGCCTTCTTTAATGCTTTTTCTGTCTCTGTGTTCTTCCTAACTCAAGATCACTAACCCATTTTGTATTTTTAGGAGGAAATATTGATCAGAAGGCAGACTGGGAAGAGGTGAGTCATGGCAATTCTTATGCTGTGAAAGTGTGAGCTTAGCATAATGCTAACCAGACAGTGGAAGCTTGATTCATGATTCAGTAGTTTGATGGCTTCAGTGGATGGTGCCCTGCAGAGTGAATGTCTGTTTTCTTGCTAAGCACTATGGCCAGAGTGTCCTCATCTGGTTTAGATCATAGACAAATGTAGAGCACTGACCGCATATGGACACTCTACTAGAAGTGAGGCAGGATACTGAGATCCACCTGACACACTGCTGTCCTCTGGGGCCTCAGTGTTGAGTGCAGGAAAGAAGTATGCACGAGCACTGTCTCTCCAGGAAGCATGTACCTGTTAATAAGTTAATAAGGGAAATATGAAGTCTTACAAAAAATAGTATGTGATCAGAGAACTTCCAGATGTTCAAGCTAGATTTAGAAAAGGCAGAGGAACCAGAGATCAAATTGCCAACACCACTGGATTATAGAAAAAGCAAGAGAATCCCAGAAAAACATCTACTTCTGCTTTATTGACTATGCTAAAACCATTGATTATGTGGATCACAAAAAACTGGAAAATTCTTAAAGACATAGGAATACCAGACCACCTTACCTGCCTCCTGAGAAATCTGTATGCAGGTCAAGAAGCAACAGTTAGAACAGGACATGGAACAACAGACTGGTTCCAAATTGGGTAAGGAGTACGTCAAGGCTGTATATTGTCACCCTGCTTATTTGACCTCTATGTAGAGTACATCATGCAAAATGCCAGCCTGGATGAAGCACAAGCTAGAATCAAGATTGCCAGGAGAAATATCAATAACCTCAGATATGCAGATGACATTACCCTAATGACAGAGAAGAGGAACTAAAGAGCCTCTTGATGAAAGTGAAAGAGAAGGGTGAAAAGCTGGCTTAAAACTCAACATTCAAAAAACAGATCATGGCATCCAGTCCCATCACTTCATGGCAAATAGATGAGGAAACAATGGAAACAGTGACAGATTTTATTTTCTTGGGCTCTAAAATCTCTGCAGATGGTGACTGCAGCCATGAAATTAAAAGATGCTTGCTCCTTGGAAGAAAAGCTATGACAAATTTAGACAGCATATTAAAAAGCAGACACTACTTTGCGGACAAAGGTCCATCTAGTCAAAGCTATGGTTTTTCCAGTATGGATGTGAGAGCTGTACGTAAAGAAGGCTGAGTGCCAAGAATTGATGCTTTTGAATTGTGGTGTTGGAGAAAACTCTTGAGAGTCCCTTAGACTGCAAGGAGATCAAACCTGTCCGTCCTAAAGGAAATCAATCCTGAATATTCATTGGAAGGACTGATGCTGAAACTGAAGCTCCAGTACTTTGGCCACCTGCTGCCAAGAGCTGACTCATTGGAAAAGACCCTGATGCTGGGAAAGATTGAAAGCAGGGGGAGAAGGGGATGACAGAGGATGAGAGGGTTGGATGGCATCACCGACTCAATGTACATCAGTTTGAGCAAGCTCCGGGAGATGGTGAAGCACAAAGAAGCCTGGTGTGCTGCAGTCCATGGGGCTGTGAAGAGCTGGACATGACTGAGTAACTGAACAACAATGAGAAATAGAGGAGACAGATGATAATACTTTAGGGTAATCCAGGCCTTACTAGGGATCCTTCTGTAAATTTTCTACCAGATTTTAATTTTGAGTATTTTTCTTGGATTGTTAGGTCTCTCTAACTTGTGGCAAACCATATCAAGACTGGTATGTGTGCCTATGTTCATTTTTATCAGATAATCTTCCATCTGTTTTGAGTTTATGCTTTGTTTCCACTTATTTAAATCCTGAGTTATTTACACAATAGCGTTAAATATCCTGAATGCTACTCTTGTTTTTCCCACCCAAATGAAAATTGCTAATGCAAAATTGTATTAACAAAATGAGTATAACTGAAATCGCCATTCCTAGGGTAGTTAATGAGATCTCCCACTCTTTCTGTCCTTCCACAGGCTTCTTTCCTTCTATCCTATCAAGGCAAATAGGTTACTGACTGACTAATTTTCCAGCTGTTGTGAATGTTTAGTTTTGTGTTTAGAAATATTTTAAAATAAATTTATATAAACTACTAAATTGCTTTTACTTTCATTTTCTCTTAATTGTCATTTATGTTCTTCTAATTCTTTGTATGCGTACTAATTTTTGTGCAAATACCATGCGTTAAGAAAAAAAAAAAAACTATAGAGGCTTCATAGGCTTACTAACTATGGTTAACTAACCAAGTTAAGGGACTGATCTTCTTAATTCAACTGCAGACTAAGTTGCATCAGGATAGGTTGCAATTTTGTTACAGCTCAGACTCTATAGGTTTCTCCCTGTTCTAAGCATGGCTCCCTAGGGCTTTCCATCGAAAGCCTGGTATATCTCTGAATCCTTAGTCCCAAGAGAATGCAGAATTTCTGACATGCTTTTGAGAAGTTTTGACTTAATTCTCTACTTTTATGCCATGTGCAACTTCATAATCTGCCAACTTGATGGGGAGACCAGCTCTGTGGTCAAGTCCCTCATAAGGCCAGTCTTGTCGTGGAAGTCCCAGTGGCTGCCAGAGGACCTGCTGCTGGCCCTGTCCCAGTGCTGTCTGCTGCCTGCGCGGACCCCAAGCTTGTCCTCTTGACCGTCTAGCCGGAGCCAGCTCACGAGCAGCAGATGTCCCCCGGGGGTAGCTGCTTATACTTAGGTCACCTCTGAAATCTTCCTCTCTTTCTGGAATTTTACTTTTCAGTCCTCTTTGCTTCAGTAATGCTCTCATATCATACATATATGATTTTTGTCATTTATTTGATTGTTCTTATTGCTTATAGTGAGAAAGTTGGCCTTCTATGAGTAATTCATTATACCCATGGCTCTATGAATAACTCATTATACCCAGAATTAGAATTTCTCCCTACTTTTTTTTTTTAACTCCTACAGATGATTTCATAGCATGATATACTATCGTCTACAGTTTATTTAGCCGTCACCCTGTTTATGGACATGCTGATTCTTTCCAGGTTTTCACTGTTGCAGTCTTGTAAATGAAATTAAAGTATATGCATCTTTGTGTACTTTAAAGTGTATGGCAATTACTAATATCTGGAACTTCTGGACTGACAAATATGGATTTTTAATTTTGATAGCGATTACCAAATCGTTCTCCAAAACTATTTAAATTAGATTCTTCGGGGCTTCCTTTCAACTAGATCAATACTTTTTAGGTCTGCCTTTGACCTAGTACCAAAATAGTTCTACTAGGAACATGGAGAGGTCTACAGACTCTGTTCCAGAGACACTGAGCGCACTGTGGGCCCTGCCGCTCTGACCCTGATGGTCTCCTGAGGGCACATTCAGAACTTTTACAATGTGTTAGATGATGATGCAGTGGGTTACAGCACTTCAACACATTCTCTAAGACACCAGTGGAGTGAAACCTGAGGAGACAGAAAACAAAAGCAAATCACTGAGAATAGCTTATTTCCAATACAGGCAATTCCCCAGTTGACAAGCTTAGCTATTACTGCACTGAGAGGATACTGGTGACTGCTTTAAAGTCGTGGGACCTGCTCGTTATTCATATCAGTGGTTTTCTTCATGTGCTTGCTATAAAATCAGTCTTTTGGCTGGTTCACTCAGTGCATGTGAATACCTTTTCAGATTCCCTCATGCTCCTTGGCCCAGTAGCGATTCCTTTTCTTGCCAGGGCACAGGGAGTGAGAAGGTAGCTTTTTCTAAGCATTTATTTGTATTGAGTGGTGGGAAGTGTGAGAGCCCGTAAGCGTGGTGTGCACAAGTGTGCTTGGTCTGTAGGACTCCTCCAGTTCATAGGGTGGGTCGGCTGGGATAGTGACCTTGGGCCTCCTTTCACTCCAGGGTAGAACTAAACTCTTGGCTGAATAGATGGGAGGTAGGGATAAGTCTCAGGGCTCTGGATACTTAACCTAAAATTCTAAAGAGAAATTCCTTATTCCTTTTTCCTTTACTGTAGCTTAGCTTTAGGTAGTATTCATAAGCTCTCTGTTATACTAAAATAAGAAACTGTAGTGCTTATTTTCAAAACCAGTAAATGGATTTTAAATGTGAGGTTTTCTAGTAATACATGCTGGTTTATTTTGAATTTAAAAATTTTGAGTTTTGATTTAGTGGTGTCATTTTAATTCTTTGAATATAGCAGGAGAGGGGTCAGAAATAAAACAGCCTCTTTTCTGGACTCATTTATTTATTCACTCTTCATTAAGCAGTTATTTAACTTCCTCCTAAATATTAGACATTGGGCTTTGCATTAGTGATAGACAAATGAATAAGCCGGTGATACTTTTGTTGGTGGTATGCCATGAAAATTGTCTAGATTGAATTCTAAGCCAGCATGAGCACTTTAGAATATAGAAAATAGAAATCAAACAGAAATACTCCATTTAGAATAAAAATTATACAGCCAGTTGTCTAAGAAAGTGCTCTGCTTCTTACCAGTAATTCAGAATCTTATGACTAACACTGAGCAGAAAATTGGGAAGAACAATGAAAGAGGTAAGAAGTTAATGGAATGGGGACAGAGTTGAGAGGACAGAATTTAAACAGAAGGAGGAAAAGCAACAAGGATTGAAGAAGGTTGTTTAGGTCACTAAGCTTACAAGATCTTCTATTTCCCAACCAGTACCTTGTGACCCTGAAGACATAAGGACATGAATACAGTATACTAATGCATATATATATGGAATTTAGAAAGATGGTAATGATGACCCTATATGCGAGACAGCAGAAGAGACACAGTTGTATAGAACAGTATTTTGGACTCTGGGAGAAGGCAAGGATGGGATAATTTGAGAGAATAGCATTGAAACATGTATATTATCATATGTGAAACAGATTGCCAGTCCAGGTTTGATGCATGAGACTGGGTGCTCACGGCTGGTGCACTGGGATGACCCAGAGGAATGGGATGGGGAGGGAGGTGGGAGGAGGGGTTCAGGATAGGGAACACATGTTCCCATGGCTAATTCATGTCAATGTATGGCAAAAACCACTACAATATTGTAAAGTAATTAGCCTCCAATTAAAATAAATAAATTTTCAATAAAAGGACATGATGAGGAAGGATATCACTGGGCTGTGGAACATTCTTCACAGTCTCACTTCCCTTAGCTGATTCTGGCATCAGAGTTGACATAGAGCACATGCTGAAGAGTGTATGGAGATACATCTTAAACAGGTGTGTGTGTTCTTAAGAAAACTTGAGGTTTAAATTCAGACTTACTTACTTTCCAAAAATTAGATGATTACCCAGAATGCCTGGCACCCAGTGCTACCAAACTGGGGATGTACAGGACAACACTGGTCCAGCCTCTGAGACCAAGAAGCCACGAGAGGGCAGGCTGGAATACAGCCAACCATGATATAAGATAGGATATGATGAAGACTTTACAAGAAATACAAACAAACTATTGTGGGCATTCAGAGGAAAATGCACTTCTGGTTTTTGGATAATTGACTAGACAGAGAATAAGGAAGGCAAAGAATCAGAGAAGCCTTCATGAAGGAAAGAGTACTTTAACTTACCATGGAAGATGGCTTGAACGTCAACGAGTGATAGATCTCAACAGGGCTGGAGGATATGGACATTATGCGTGAGATAACAGCAGCTTTGGGTTTAGAACAAAGCTTTAGAAGGAGTATGATGACTATTGTTATATCGTTGGGTGGGGGTGGGGGTGGGGATGGAGGACGCAGAGAAACAATATGCTTTGGGGTCACACAGATATGTCTTCGATCTTTTCTGCTCATAAATGTGGGACTATGCCCATGTTACTTAATCTTTCTGAATCTCAGTCCTCTCATCTTAAAAATAGGGACTGTAATATTTGTTCCTTTTGTGTGTTTGATTTTCTTTTTCCTGAAGATTTGTCATAATCTATGTAAACTCTTTGGCTGTCAGGAAATGGTAGCAAATATTATGGTTAAGTAGTTAGGTTGTCTCAGTTTGAGGCCATGGTATTAGGTTAGACCAGAAAGGTATTCTGTGATCAAATTTTGGTTGGTCTAAAGGAGCTAGTTTGAGAATATGGACTTTAATTTACATATAGATATCGGAGAGCCATTGAAAACGTTTGACTAGGAAGCAGTTAAAGTTTAGAATGGGAAATTTTATTCTGACAGCAGTGCTGATGCCAGATTCATTGTGGAGATGAAATGTGAAAGATTAGAGCAATTAATGGAGAATGATGTCAGACCCTACTGGTCACACCCGAATATCTGTTCTTTCCCCTTTCAGTTTTTAGCTGTAAGGATGGCCAAGCTTTAGCTGTAAAATAAAGACTGTTTTCCCAACTTTGCTTGTGGTTATGTGGGGCTGTAAGAGTATGTTCTGCCCAGGAGTGTCCATCAGGCAGCAGCATGCCTAAAAGATTGCAAGCACACATCCTTCACTTCCGTCGCTTCTTTGATTCTGCTACTGAGATAATCTGCCTTCTTGGTAGGTCTAGATGCTCATTTGGACCCTAGGAATACTGGAAAAGGTGAAATAGCAAGAGTCTGAGTCTCAGAAGACTTCATGGGCCACAACTGTCATATCAGTGGTAAACTAAATTCTGCCAGACTTCCACATGAGAGAGGATTAAACTATCTTACTGAAATCATTGAAAATTTGGCATTCTGTTACTTGCAATAGCATGTAAGCCTAGCCAACTTGGAGTTGGAGGGGAAAGTGAATAGGAGCTTGCTTTCTAGGAGTCCAAGCCAATGGCAATTGTAGGAATATAGGGGCGCATGTTTGGAGCCAGGGGAAGGATGAGGCTTTTGATTTGGGGTTCAGTCCAGATGGAGATGTCAGATGATTACCATATGTAAAATAGGTAGCCAATGGGAATTTGCTGTGTAACTTAGGGAACTCAAACTTGGGTTATGTTATAACCGAGAGGGGTAGGATGGGAAGGGAGGTGGGAGGGATATTCAAATGGGAAAGGACAAGGGTAACCTATGGCTGACTCATGTTGATGTTTGATAGAAACCAACATAATACTGTAAAGCAACTCTCCTTCAATTAAAGTTAAATAAATGTTTTTAAAAAGGAAAAAAAACCCCACAAAACCAAACAATGTTTGAAGCCTGGAAGAGTGGTCAGAGTTGGAGGTATTGACTTGAAGTGGGAAACAGGCCTCGAAATAGTTCTGATAAGTGATTATATGGGAGGGGATGAAAATTCCAAGGGAAAAGAGTGTAGGAAGTGTGTAAAATTAGTGCAACAAACTGAAGGCTGACACTGGATGAAAACTCTGTTCACAGATGGTGGGGGAAGGGCAATAGAGACAGGCGAGTTAGGCAGAAGCAGCATACTGAGGCTGAAGGTTAAAGGAAGAATCGAGACTAGATTGGTAACGTTTATTTCTTTTCCAAATGGTGAGAAATGTGGGAGAGGAACAGAAATTCCCAGGTTCCTCATAGTCAAGAATGTACTGATTAGATGTGTTTATTTGTTAATGAATAAAATGCTGTTTTGTTGAATGTTTCAAGGGAGGGGCCTTTCATTGCAGCCCACCGAGTTATTTTCTGTTTTTAAGACTTGGTTACAACTTTGGTAAGCTCTTCTCAGGTGGGCAACTGCATCCCAAAGAGTCTCAGTGGATCATCTTGGTTGGAAAGTTACTTAATGGCTTTTAAAGCAGTGAGCGGATGATCATACTGCGTAAGCAACAAACCATGAACACTGAGAACTCATGATGCCTTAGTTTTGGCATCAAATGAAATGAACGACAAATTGTATTTCACACATTGTAATGAGATGCATAATTGTTAGTGGTCTCCAGGACAACAGGTCATATAGTAACTGGCTGTCACTGGTGGTAGCCAGTATTACTTTTGTCTGGACATACCAGGTGTTGATGGGAATAGCTGTAAGTGGGATAATGTTGAGCAATGTGAGGGACAGGATGGCTTGTGCCAAGAGGAAGGGTTGAGAAGTGGGCACCTTTCCCCTCCTATTTTTGTAATCAGCTTGTGCTAGAGGTGGGGGCCTAGAGTGTCTCGCCCCTAGTCAAACCTACCAAAGGACCTAGTGGGGCTACCTGTCTGGTCTCCATGTGCCAGGACTGGCCGTGCTCTCTCGGTCGGGGAAGACGGAAGATACTGCCACCTGTGGCTGCATGATTTCCTGCAAGTGCTTCGAGACTTTCTGCACCTGAAGCTTTGCTTCCTTTTAGCAGGAGATTTTGGACCATAGAGACTTCAGAAATTGTGATTATCTGCACTCATCCAGACTCTAAAGGGGAAGGTCTGTGTATGTGAAGGTTACAGGACTCTTTGTGAGACAGAGGTTTGCTTTAAGGAGCAGTATACAAAATAGCAAAATAGCTAGTGTTCTGTGATATGGAAGACAAAACTTTGCAGTTATGAATGAACCATAAGAAACCCCAAAGGGTCACAAACCATGATAACAAAATATCACATTCTCTTGGTATATCATCCAAATCCAGAGGAGTGCCTCAATAAATACTTGTTAAATGAATTTTGGGTAAATATTCTTATTTCAGGAATATTTTAAAATTGCATCCTAGATCTATGTGTCCTCTGTGTTTTCACCTATAAGGAAATGAACACCAGTAGCTAATTGGAGTGGTAGGGTGAGGGATGAGGCATAGAATGGCACAGCCCTGAGAGGCAGCATGTCTTCCCCACAGAACAAAGGTACTGGCAAAACTGTGGTTCAAATTTCAGTTCCTTTAATTACTAGTTGTGTGCTATTGAGCCAGAGTTTGACCAGAGTTTCTCCGTTTAATAAAATGTAACAATACTGGTTCCAAATCGGGAAAGGAGTACATCAAGGCTGTATAGGATCACCCTGCTTATTTAACTTATATGCAGAGTATGTCATGCAAAATGCCAGGCTGGATGAAGCACAAGCTGAAATCAAGATTGCCGGGAGAAATATCAATAACCTCAGATATGTAGATGACACCACATGTATAGCAGAAAGCAAAGGAGAACTAAAGACCCTCTTGATGAAAGTGAAAGAGGAGAGAGAAAAAGTTGGCTTAAAACTCAACATTCAGAAATCTAAGATCATGGAATCCAGCCCCATCACTTCATGGCAAATAGATGGGGAAAGAATGGAAACAGTGACAGACTTTATTTTTTGGGCCCCAAAATCACTGCAGAGGGTGACTGCAGCCATGAAATTAAAAGACGCTTGCTCCTTCGAAAAAAAGCTATGGCCAACCTAGACAGCATATTAAAAAGCAGAGACGTTACTTTGCCAACAAAACTCCATCTAGTCAAACCTCTGGTTTTTCCAATAGTCATGTGTGAATGTGAGAGTTGGTCTATAAAGAAAGCTGAGCACTGAAGAATTGCTTTTGAACTGTGGTGTTGGAGAAGACTCTTGTGGGTCCCTGGACTGCAAAGAGATCCAGTCAGTCCATCCTAAAGGAACTCAGTCCTGAATATTCATTGAAAGGACTGATGCTGAAGCTGAAACTCAAATACTTTGGCCACCTGCTGTGAAGAACTGACTCATTTGAAAAGACCCTGATGCTGGGAAAGATTGAAGGTGGGAGGAGAAAGGGACAACAGAGGATAAGATGGTTGAATGGCATCACCGACTTTATGATATGCATTTGAGTCAACTCCAGGAGTTGGTGATGGGCAGGGAAGCCTGGTGTGCTGCAGTCCTTGTGGTCACAAAGAGTCGGACATGACTGAATGACTGAACTGAACTGAACTGAACTGAGCAATACTTGCCTTACATGATTGTTGTGAAAATAAATAAAAGTTATGAGGACCTGCTTAATAAGTTGTCAGTACAATGCAAATGTCAGATGTTATTACTGATACTAACAACAGTGTAATAAACTGCTAATAATTGTAGCACTGCCAGGGAGTAGGATCCGTGGAGGAAGGCATGAGAGCAAAGCTTGGGTGGACTGTGTGGGTTTTGGGCCTCTGGATATGTAGGAAGGCAAGTGGCTCCAAAAAGTAGAGTAATAATGATGGTTGCGATTTTAAATTACAGTGGGCTAGAAATTTTGTATAAACTGTTCTGAAGACTCACCAACACTCTGAGCTAGATATTACCTGCATTTTACAGATGAGAAACCTGAGGCCGAGCCTGCTTTTAAAGCTGCTCTAAGTTATACTGTTAGTGTCAGAGGTGGACTTGACCCTGGTTGTTCTGGTTCATATGTTGACCCTGCCTCTCCAGGATTCTCCATGGAATCAACAGTTCCCTGAATGATAGCTAAGCTCTGTCTAGTTTGAAGGCTTTCAAAGGCTAGCTTTCACTCGGCAAGACAGTGAGTCTGTCTGGAGTAGAGAGGCAGATATTGAGAATAAGCCACCAGAGCAAGCTAGGTCTGTCTTTGCAGAAAGGAACAGAGAAAGAGGCTCTGCTAGATCGGACTTAGCTTTGAGCAGCACGTAGATGATGTGCTGAGGTATTCAGGTATCCCTTTCATTAACAAGTGCATGTGAGAGGAGCCCAGCAGGACCCTTCTTAGTGTGTGCAGTCAATACGCTGCCCTGTGGAGGGTGGCCATTTACTGGATTCCTATTCCACTCAACTTCAGTTCATTTAACTTTGGAGGGCTTGCAACCTGCCTTTGTCTCCTAAGCTGCACTTTCTCTAGAGTTGTTGTGTGACCGATGCTTGTCAGACTTAGTTAGAAACTCGATGGTATTGATTTTAAGTATACCCATAGGGTTTGAGAACAGTTAGAGAGAGTACAGATGAGGAGAGGTTAAGTATTTCCTAAACTCAGGTTGTCGATATTAGGCTCATCATCCTCTAGTAAGGGACATAATCATGGATACAATAATGTGTATTTTTGTGTATCCATCAAACATTTATTAAAAATGCACTGTGCATTATGGTGCGTACTAAATGCTATGCATACAGAGATAAAGATGTAAACAATGCTTGTCCTAGAGAGTGAAATAGAGAGACTGAGGGTGGCATTCAGGTTAGTCTCAGAAATAAATGCTCAATAAGCTCTTGCAAAAATGTGGAATTTCTTTTTTCCTTAGAGGACAAGGATTGCATTTGTTTTATTCAAAGATGTAGCCTGTCTTCATTACCTTAGCACAGAATTTGGTTTAGCTGAGTGCCCAAGACATTTTGTGAAATGACTTAATATTTTTAATATAGTATTATTATAATATAATTTATTATAGTATTAATATTTCTAATTGTATGATCAAGTGGCCAGAATGAGTTAATGTAACCCATGAGTTCTTTTTACTCCCTTTAGTGAGCTTGAAACTTTGGGTTGCCAAAGTCAACCTGGTAGCCAAATGTTTAAATTCTGGTAATTAATGATTGTGCTTAGTCACAGGTTTAGTGAATGATTTATTTTTAATAAAAGCAGAAGACCCATGACAAGCTCAGCAAATCTGTTGGCAGTTTTAAGACATTGCACCAGATTGCTTAGGAAAATTTCTCAGTAAATGAGACCTATTAGATTATATAATATTCTTGTAAAACAACTAGGAAAATAACAAAAAATTACATCTATCTTGGTATTTAATAGCAGAAATTACATGAAAAGGGGGACGATTATGGGAAATTTATATGTTACTTGGTGACTTTTTATGATTTGAAAGAGTAATAGATATTATTATAATTTCTCACAGAAGTTTAATTGTAGTTCTAAAGTAGAAATAATAGTTTCTGTTTGATTACTATTTTTTGGAGTTAAGTTCCATCTATTTTTGGATGATTTTAGTTACCCCTGCCTTTAAAATTAAAACTATAAATTTAAGGCTAAATACCTCAAAATAGTGTTTATGAAATGGATTAAATCATATGGAATGTTCCAGTGCAATCTGAAACCATAGCAAGAACTACAGGTTTGATGTTTGAAAAGTGTTTCAATCAGTGATGGATTTGTAATTATTGGGGGCTGGTTCCTGAATCTTTAGGCCTAGGCCTTAGGAATGCATTATCCAAATGTTTATAAAATGCCATTTTACTAATGTCCTGCTTATACTTTGACTTTGTGGTTAAATGTATATATATATATATATTTGCCTACCCTGGTGGCTCAGAGATTAAAGCGTCTGCCCTCGATGTGGGAGACCCGGGTTCAATCCCTGGGTAGGGAAGATCCCCTGGAGAAGGAAACGGCAACTCAGTCCAATATTCTTGCCTGTGAAATACCACAGACAAAGGAGCCTGGTGGGCTATAATCCATGGGGTTGCAAAGGAGTCAGAAATGACTTAGTGACTAAACAACCACAACAAGGCCATATTAAAGCTTATATGTTATATTTAGGTTCAGAGGATAAAAAACTTTTATCTTTTCATCTATTTTTGAGTCATATATTGCTGCATAAATTTACATATATACTATTTGGGTTAGAATATATGCACACTATTGAAATATGTCTTAACCATTTTCTTGTGTCACTAGAGATTCATCAAAATATGATGTTTAATGGCTGTATAGCCATTTGTGATGATTTTACCATCCTTTATTTGATTTTTCCTATCTTTTAAGGGGGTTTCCCAGGTGGTGCTAGTGGTAAAGAACCCTTTCATGGTGCCAGTCTTAGTCTCCTGGCGATTCACATCTACCTTTTGTCTTCCCTGAGTCCCTCTTAGCTCATTATGGTATTTGTAGAGTTGAAAACAGTGGTCATGAAGACCCTCATTGAGATCAGGGGAGAATGTATGAATAAAGTGAGAACGTCTACAGAGATAGAAAATATAAGAAAATACCAAACAGAAATCACAGAGCTGAAGAATACAATGTACGCTCAGTTGCTTCAGTTGTGTCTGACTCTTTGTGACTCTGTGGACTGTAGCTTGCCAGGCTCCTTGGCCCATGGGATTTTTCCAGCAAGAATATTGGCGTAGGTTGCCATGTCCTCCTCCAGGGGATTGTCCCGACCCAGGGATCGAACCTGTGTCTCCTGAATCTCCTGCATTGCAGGTGGATTCTTTACTGCTGAGCCACCGTGGAAGCTCCGAAGAATACAATAAAATTTCTAAGGGAGGTTTAATAACCAATACCAGATCAAACAGAAAAAGAGATCAGTGAACTTGAAGACAGGGCATTGGAATTTATTGTCAGAGCAGCAAAAAGAAAAAAAGAATGAAAAAGAGTGAAGACAGCTTAAGGGATTTATGGGACACTATCAAGAGGACTCTTGATGGTGGTCCTATGATGTAAATATTGCACCAGAAAGAGAAGAAAGGGAGAAAAGGACAGAAAGCTTATTCAAACAAATAATGATCAAAAACCTCTCTAGCCTGGAGAAAGATACTAACATCCAGATACAAGAATCCCAGAGACCTGCTCTGTAAAAGAATCTAAAAAGACCCACACTGGGACACATTATTATTATTACACTGTTAAAGTTAGCACCAAAGTGAGAACCTTAAAAGCAGCAAGAGAAAAAACAGCTTACTAGGCACAAGGGAAACCCTATAAGAGACTAAAGGCATATTTTTCAACAGAAACTTTGCAGACCACAAGGCCTAGCATGATATATTCAATATTTGGGAAGAAGCCTATCAGCCAAGATTACACTCCCTGGCAAGGTTGTCCTTCATAAATGAAGCAGAGATAGAGTTTCAAGACAAGCAAAAGCTGAAGGATTCATCACCACTAGATCAGCTTTACTAGAAGTATTGAAGAGAATTCTCCAAGATGAAATTAAAGGATGCTAATTAGTAACAGGAAAACATAAGAAAATATAAATCTCACTGGTAAAGGTAAACACACAGTTAAATTCAGAATACTGTTGTAATGGTGGTAGGCAAATCACTTATAAATACTTTATAAAGGTTAAAAGACCAAAATTGTAAAATAACTATAATTACAATTGGCTGATATATGTGCGTGCTAAGTCACTTCAGTTGTGTCCGGCTGTTTGAGACCCATGTAGCCTGCCAGGCTCCTCTGTGCATGGGATTCTCCAGGCATATTGAATACTGGAGAATCGGTTGCCATGCCCTCCTCCAGGGGATCTTCCCGACCCACGGATCATCTCCTTCATCTCCTGCATTTGCAGGTGGGTTCCTTACCACTAATGCCATCTGGGGAGCCCTGGTTAATGTATACACAAGGAAAAGAGATATGAATTGTGACAGGAAACATAAAATGTTAGGGGGAGAGTAAAAACGTAGAACTTTAGTATGTGTTTGAAGTAAAGATTTAAAATAGGCTGTTATAAAGCATATAACATATAAGATACTTTATGTAAGCCTCATGGTACCCCCCCAAAGCTGAAACCTATAGTAGATACATAGAAAATAAAGAAAATGATTCTAACCATACTATTAATAAAAATTATCAAATCACAAAGGAACAGAACAAAAGAAGAAGAAGAAAGAAAAGAATTACTAAACAGCCAGAAAATAATCCACAAAATGGCAAATAATAAGCATACTTGTAAATAATTACTTTAAATGTAAATAGACTAAGCTCTCTAATTAAATTAAAATTATTCAGTGACTGAATGGATAAAAAACAAAACAAAGCAAAAAAGATCCGACTATATGCTGCCTAAAAAAGATTCACTTTAACTTTAATAAAGTGAAGGTGAAGGAGTAGAAAATATATCCCATGTAAATGTAAACCAAAAGAAAGCAAAGGTAGCAATACAGATATCAGACAATATAGACTTTAAGCCAAGGATTATAATAAGAGACAAATAGACAAAAATCAATTGCATCTCTATACACTAATGAGACACTTTCAGAAAAAGAAAATAAAATAATTCCATTTAAAATTGCATAGAAAATGATAAAATGTCTAGAAATAAATATAACCGAGGAGGTAAATACCTGTTCTTGGAAAACTATAAGACATTGATGAAAGAAATTAAAGACACAAATGAAAAGATATTCTGTACTTTCTAGACTAAAGGAATTAATATTGTTAAAATGCTCATTCTTTGCAAAGCAGTCCCTCAAAATTTCAATGGAACTTTTCATGTAAATAGGAAACAAATAATTCCTTGAATGGAAGCACTAAAGACCCTTAATAACCAAAGCAACCCTGGGAAATAATATAGATAATAATAATATATCCTATAATAGGATAATTTAATATACAAAAGGATAATTTTTTTCAATAAATGATATTGGGAAAACTGGATAGCCATATGCAAAAGAATGAAGCTGGGTCCCTTTCTTATACCACATATATAAAATCAACTAAAATGGATTAAAGGATTGAACACAAGACCTAAGTCCATAAACTTCTTACTTGGAAACACAGGCAGTAAGCTCCTTGGACTTGGCAATGTTTTTTTTTTTTTTTGATTTGATAAAAAAAAAAAAAAGCAAAAATAAGTAAGCTGGACTATATCAAACTAAAAATCTTCTACACAGTAAAGGATACCACCAGCAAAATGAAAAGACAGCTTACTGAATGGGAGAAAATATTTGTGAATTGTATATCTGTTAAGGGTTAATACGCAAAGTATATATAGCTGATACAACTCATAGTCAAAAAATGTGATTAAAAAATGGGCATAGAAACTGAATAGTCATCTTTCTGAAGAAGACATACATATGGTCAACAGGGAAATGCAAATCAAAACCACAATGAGGTATTGCTGGAGTATCATCAAACAGAAAAAAGATAATGAGTGTTGGTGAGTATATGAAGAAAAAGGAACCCTTATTCACTGTTGGTGGGAATGTAAATTGGTACAACCACTATGGAAAGCAGTATGGATATTCCTTAAAAATTTTAAAATAGAACTACTATATGATCCAGCAAATCCACTTTTAGGTATAAATAAAAACAATATCAAAGAGATATCTGCAACCCCATGTTCAATGCAGTAATATTCACAGTAGACAAAATAATAAGCATTATATGCATCTGTCGACAGATAAATGGATAAAGATGCTGATACATATGTGTGTGTGTGTGTGTGTGTGTGTGAAAAGTGAAAGTCGCTCAGTCATGTCCGACTCTTTGCAGCTGCACAAACTGTACAGTCCATGGAATTCTCCAGGCCAGAGTATGGGAGTGGGTAGCCATTCCCTTCTCCAGGGGATCTTCCTAACCCAGGGATCGAGCCCAGGTCTCCCCATCGCAGGCAAATCCTTTACCAACTGAGCCACCAGGGAAGCCCAAGAATACTAGAGTGGGTATCCTATCTCTTCAGGGGATCTTCCTGACCCAGGAATCAAACCGGGATCTCCTGCACTGCAGGCAGATTCTTTACTAGCTGAATTGCCAGGGAAGCCCGCGTATGAATATGCATGTGCAATAGAATCCTATTTGGCCATGAAAGAGGAAAATCGTGCCATTTGTGACAACACAAATCGACGTTGAGGGTTTTATGGTAAGTGAAATAAGCTAGACTGAAAAATACAAATACTGCACGGCATCACTCACATATGGAACCGTAAGAAAGGTCTCACTGGTACAAACAGAAAGTAGAAAATTGATTACCAGGGCCTGGGTGTGTGGGGGTGAAGGAGGATAGGGAAAGGTCGGGAAAAGTCTTCAGATTTTCAGCTATAAGATGAATAAGGTCTGAGGACCTGATGTAAAACATGGTGACTATAATTGATAACACTGTACAGTCGACCCTTCAAGAACTCTGGGGTTAGGGCCACCAACTCTATGTGCTGTCGAAAATCTGCATATAAGTTTATAGCTGGCCCTCCATATCTGTAGTTCCCCATCTGAGGATTCAACCAACCCCAGATTGTGTAGTACGGTAGGACATATTTATTGAAAAATAATCCATGATATAAGTGGACCTGGACATTCAAACCAATGTTGTTCAAGGGCCAATGATATTATATAGTTGAAATTTGCTAAGAAAGCAGAAATTAAAATGCTCTCACCAAAAAGGAAAAAAAAAAAAGATAAATATGTGAGTTGACAGGTGTTTGAATTAACTCAAGGGGGAAATTCTTTCACAATGTATACATAAATCAATCATTCTGTACAATTTAAATATCTTACAATTTCATATGTCAATTATATCTCAAAGAGGCTGAAATTTTAAATAAAACTATCATTTTTAAAATTTATTTTTTATTGAAGTATACTTGAATTACAATGTTGTGTTAATTACTGCTCTATAACAAATTGACTCAGTTATACTAAATACACACACACATATATATATTATATATATATTCTTTTTCATTTTGGCTTATCACAGGATATTGATATAGTTCCCAGTGCTATACAGTAAGATGTTGTTTATCCATTCTATATATACCAGTTTGCATCTACTAATCCCAAACTCCAAATTATACTCTCTCCCACTGCCCTCTTCCTTGGCAATGACCAGTCTATTTTCTATGTCCCTGAATTTAAAAATTATCATTTTAATTAATGGAATTGTAAGGGCTGTTTCATTTTCATTAATGGAATTGTAAGGGCTGTTTGTTTTCATAGTACAATTTAGCCTATTGTGATTGATACACTTATCACACGTATTCAGACTTGGAATCTGGTTTAGAACTTGTGATCATCAAATGGATCCATATTTACCTTCATTTTATTGAATTATGTGCCAGATCGCTGTAAATACCTTCAGATTCTCAAACAGTTGGGGAATATTTCTCCCTACACTTCTGTTTTTGAAGTGTTCCTTTGACTGACTTCAGGTATATTTAATAACTCATGTCACATACAAATAGAAGGATTCATACTTTTTGTTCTTACAATATTTATGTTTAGCTTTGCCCATATTTTTCTGTCACTATGGCAAATACCAATATCAAATTTAAGATAAAAATTTGTTTTTTAAGGCTAAATTTTGTAGTTGTATAAAAATGAGAAAGTTCACGGGCAAAAAATTTCCCCTGCTATCTAAACTTATTTCTTTTATCTATATTTTCTTCTATTCCTTGGGTATAACTTCTATATTACTTATCATAGTTTATATAGAACTCAGCATTTTCTCTATATCAACAATTTTCATGTGGTTTTATATGTTTTGTAATTAATGCTTTAATGGCTGCAAAAGACTCCATTGAAATTGAACACCATAATTTATATTGTAATTTCCTTATTACTGAACTGTTAGGTTGCTCTCATTTTAAAAAAGAAATACTATGACCGATTCATGTCAATGTGTGGCAGAAAGCACTACAATATTATAAATTAATTAGCCTCCAATTGAAATAAATTAATTAAAATAATTTTAAAAATAAAATTCACAATCTTAAAAAAGAGAGAGAGAAATACTGTTGGTAAGTCATTTTCTACAAATACACTAGGATATATACATCTAATTAGCATTATTGTGTAAATACCTTTTAAGATTAAACACGTATTCTAACAGTTGCCATTGATGCAAATATTTCTGATACCTATCTTGAAATTCTTTAGAGCCAATTAGTTAGCCATGCATTAACAGCATTTTAATTATTTTGTAACATTCATTCATTTTGTTCATAATACTATTTCATAACATTTTGACTATTTCAAAAAATAAAAATTTTAAATATCAAATTTTGCTTCCATTTTTAGACCATTTGGAAGACTGCCAAATTCTCTGAAGGTGGTTTTCGAAGAAAAAGTTCCAAAAATGCTTAGAGCAATGGGCAATCACTGCATTCATTCTGCAGCCAGCCTCCCATAGTGACAGCTTTAACAGTCCTTTTGATACATGAGTTTCAGTAAGTTTGTCACCTATCAAGTTCATAATGCTATAGTCACACTCTGTAGAAAACTAACATTGTTACAAATGTCAGATCATTGAGAGTAAGGACTGATTTTTTCACAGCACTTCTGTTACTATCTTGTATATGTACCTGTGTATATTTGGGACAGATTCTCTGGAAATGAATACTCTGTTAAAGTTAGTTTTTCAATTGATAGGTGCTATCTTTGAATAAATTCTTTCTGCTAGTGAAGTCTCAAACTCTTCAACACTATCCACATCATCTAGGAATTTGTTAGAAATGCAGATGCCACTGCCTCACTCTGGACCTATTAGAAATTCTGGTTCTTGGGTCCAACAGTTTGTATTTCAGCAAGTCCTTTATGTGATTCTGATGCAGATTCATGATAAATAAATAGTAGTAAAGTTGCCTGGGGAAAACTGAAAATAAAGTTCAAGAATATGATACTATGATGAGAGAAGTTGGTGTCAGAGGCCGTAGGTTAATAAAATTCAATAAATGTTTTCTGAGCATGTATTATAGACTGAAATTTGAAAATTGTGCCGTAACATCAAGTGAAAGTGAAGGATTAATCGCTCCATCATGTCTGACTCTTTATAACTCCATGGACTATAGCTCACCAGGCTCCTCTGTCCATTAAATTCTCCAGGCAGGAATTCTGGAGTGGATAGCCATTCCCTTCTCCAGGGATCTTCCTGACCCAGGGATCAGACCTGGGTCTCCTGCATTACAGGCAGCTTCTTAACTGTCTACACCACCAGGGAAGTCCCAACATTGAGTATGTTGCAGAGAAGAAGCCAGTTCTGATTCCGTGTTGGAAGCTATTTCTTTGACTTGCCTTTTGTTGCTTTTGTTATTACAGTCATACATAAGGTCCTGGCTCTAAGGACCCTGCACTTCTGCCTGACTGTAAAGGGCCTTTGTTCAGCTCATAGAGAGATAATCTCACCCTGCCCGCCCGTGAATAGCTACAACAAAAAGAAGAGATTAATACACCTCTTCCAAAGACTGGCCATTTGTGGAGATATTTTGCAAGACAGAAAACACTTTCACTTTAGTCCCCTCTCCCTCTCTTTGGTCTTTCGACTTTAGTTCCTCATTGCTTCTTTCTCCCTGACTCTACGAAAGAAACTGGTATCCAGACCGTAATGATATAGTTACTGTGAGGCATTAGTCTGCCATCTTCTCAGTAAGCTGGCTTTCTGAATAAAGTCATATTCCTTGCCTCAACACCTAGTCTCTCCGATTCATTGGCCTGTCATCGTGAGCAGAGTGAGCTTGGACTTGGTAACAAGTACCCAAAAGCAAAACTGATCTTGTCTTTGTTTTCATGGAGCTGATGGTCTAAAAGAGATAAAATGTATAATGGATATAAAATGTGTAAATAAATACAATGATCTCTGGTACTTTAATGTAGAAATATATGCAGTATATGACTGGTGATGATAAGTACTGTTTATAAGCTACATATTACCAGTGAGGCCCAGTGCAAGTGTATAATCACAATGTATAATCTCTTTTGGTCTTCCCATCAGAAGGAATATAAAAGCTTAAAACATTCTGTATGGCTTGAATAGGTTCCCTTGAATCTGGAAAAAATAAATTTTTTGTCTCAAAGTTCACTGTTTCTTATCCAGAGAACTTGAGCTATTCATGAAATCTGTATTTGTCAATTCATTTCAGAAATGGGTATATGGGCACCTATCTCAGAACTGAGATTAAAAATAAGGTAATTCATGAAATTGTTTAGCTCAGTGTATGTCTTACTATACAATAGATAGTAATTATTGCTGTTAACTAATTAACATCATCAAGATTATCATCATTTTTACTAGTGTGGTGTATGGCCGTATAATACAGATTCTTTACAGTTAAAGAGGATGGACTTGAGACAGAATTACCAGGGTTCAATTCTAGCTTTGTCAGCTTCTAGCTGTGAGACTGTGGACTTTGCCTCTCTATGCTTTAATTTTGTCATCTGTAAAGCGGGGACAATACAAGTCCTTACTTGATGGGGTTGTGGTGGTGGTGTGGTTTAGCCGCTAAGTCATGCCCGACTCTTGCAACCCTGTGGACTGTATCCACCAGGCTCCTCTGTTCATGGGATTTCCCAGCTAAGAATACTAGAGTGGGTTGCCATTTCCTTCTCCAGAGGATCTTCCCAACCCAGGGATCGAACCCTCATCTCTTGCATTACAGGCAAACTGTTTACCTCAACTGAGCTACCAGGGAAGCCCTCATAGGGTTGTAGTGACTGGTAAATGAATTAAAGCATATAAAACACTCAGCACACAGCCAGCCCCATAGCAAGTGCTTAGTAAGTGCTATTATTATCATTAACATCTTTGGAACATTCTATGAACCACTCTGTTGGAGAATTTGACTTCTGTTCATGGTATTTGTGATTTTGATGGAAAGATTTATGTTTTAAGGGTCCATGGAACAGAAAGATCACCTTTCCTTAAATCTGTAGGGTTCATAGCTCCACTGCTTATTTGAGTAAAGGTCTTTTCGTGGTGCCTAAAATAGGGGGAAAATGTTGATACTAAAGTAAAGCTTTAAAAAAGGCCAAGAGAAGGAAAAACTTTAAGTCCAAGGGCAAGACATACATTTTTATTTCATGGAAATGCATTGTTTAAGCACACTTACTGAGAATGATGCACGGATGCTGTTTGTAGACATAATTTTCCTCTTTTGAAGTGACTAAGTGCTGACTTTCTGTCTGTGCCAGAATCCTTTTCAGAATTAATTCTATGCCCTTCTGTATCATTGTGGGATGGAGACCTCATGAATGACTTTCCTAAAGGTAGAAGACATGTACCTGTTGACTCAGAGGCTGAGAAGATGTACACAAGCAGGAATAAACAGTTGAAACACTACCAGATGTATAGGAAGAGCCCTTGAACTCAAGTGCGATTGACGTCAAGAAAATATTAACTTTGTCGTTCTGCTTAGATGGCGTGTCGATGGACTGGCACTGCAGCAGGATTCGGCTGCAAGAATTT